>NW_027185386.1:492500-590000 GCF_022577435.1 Embiotoca jacksoni | reverse complement strand
GAAAAATCAGATCACAGGCTGATCCAACTTCTGTGGAGATTCCTGAAGACAAGTCCAAATGAGTCTCAGTAGTGTGTGTGTCCTCCACGTGCCTGTATCACTCCCTACAACACCTGGGCATGCTCCTGATGAGACCACGGATGTTCTCCTGAGGGATCTCCTCCCAGACCTGGATCAAAGCATCGGTCCACTCCTGGACAGTCTGCGGTGGACGTGGCGTCGGCGGACGGAACGAGACATGATGTCCCAGATGTGCTGGATTGGATTCAGGTCTGGGGGACGGGCGGGCCGGTCCGGAGCATCGATGCCTTCATCATGCAGGAACTGCTGACACACTCCAGCCACATGAGGCCGAGCATTGTCCTGCATCAGAAGAACCCAGGACCCTCTGCACCAGCAGATGGTCTTCAACGGGTCTGAGGATCTCATCCCGGGACCTAATGGCAGTCAGGGTACCTCTGGCTAGCACACGGAGGGCTGCGCTGCCCTCCGAAGAAACGCCTCCCCAGACCGTCGCCGACCCGCCGCCGACCCGGTCCCGCTGGAGGATGTTGCAGGCAGCAGAACGTTCTCCACGGCGTCTCCAGACTCCGTCACGTCTGTCACATGTGCTCAGTGTGAACCTGCTCTCGTCCGTGAAGACCACAGGACGCCGACGGAGAAGCTGCCGATCTCGGTGTTCTCCGGTAAAGTCCGGTCGCCCCGCACGGTGTTGGGCTGTGAGCACAGACCCCACTTGTGGACGTCGGGTCCTCGTACCGCCCTCATGGAGTCTGTTTCTGACAGTTTGAGCAGAAACATGCACATTAGTGGCCTGCTGGAGGTCATTTTGTAGGGCTCTGGCAGCGCTCCTCCTGCTCCTCCTTGCACAAAGGAGCAGATAGCGGTCCCGCTGCCGGGTTGTTGTCCTCCTACGGCCCCCTCCACGTCTCCTGGTGGACCGGCCCGTCTCCCGGTATGTCCTCCGTCCTCTTGACACTGTGCTGACAGACACAGCAAACCTTCTTGCCACAGTGTACATTGATGTGCCATCCTGGATGAGCTGCACTACCTGAACAACTTCTGTGGGTTGGAGACACCTCATGCTCCCTCTAGTGGTGAGGACACTGGCAAAATGCAAAAGGGACCAACGATCATCCAGAAAGGACGAGGACAGAGAAACGGTCTGTGGTCACCACCTGCAGAACCGTTCCTTTATAGGGTTGTCTTGATAATTGCCTCATTTCCACCTGTTTGTTTCATTTGTACAACAGCAGGTGAAACTGATCCTCAATCAGTGTTGATCCAAACTGGACACGTTGATTTCACAGAAGTGGGATTGATTGGAGTTACGTTGAGTTGTTTAAGTGATCCCTTTATTTTTTGGAGCAGTGTATAATCAACCACAAAGACTGGCCCTGATATCATGACGTGTTTCAGCCTGTTTCCCTCTTCTTTGTCATTGTAGTTTATTTCTAACTAAAAGTCCAAATCACCACTTGTTCCCATGACTGCTCCCTCATGTTATATCATTTTTATATTATTTAAAAGCTTTTAAAATATACATTTGAAACTGTTTTGTCATTTTCTGCTTTGTTTGTCCATAAAATGTCCTGAATAACATGTCAAGATGAACGTACATGAAGACGTGTGTTTGGATGAAATGGCTATTTGAAGACTGGGAGTGTCTGTATGCTGTATGTTAAGACACATGGACGCAGCAGATAGCCTCAATGATTGGTGATAACGGGCCTGAGCCCCGGTGGGCCGCTCAGTCAGGGACAGCGGACGTATGGATTTCATATGTGTGGCTAATATCATTAGGCTACTTCAGTGTTCAATTCAATTCAATTTATTTATGTAGCTCCAAATCACAACACAAGTTATTTCATGGCACTTAACACATTAAAGTCTTTACAGCAGAACTTCACAGCATTATACAGAGAAACCAACAATTCAACAATTCCCACATAAGCTAGGAGGGAAAAACTCCTCTTTAAGGGAGAAAAACCTCCAACAGAGGGAAGAAAAACTCCCTTTAACAGGAAGAAACCTCCGACAGAACCAGGATCAGAGGTGGGCGGAGCTTCTGCTAACAGAACCAGGATCAGAGGTGGGCGGAGCTTCTGTTAACAGAACCAGGATCAGAGGTGGGCGGAGCATCTGTTAACAGAACCAGGATCAGAGGTGGGCGGAGCTTCTGCTAACAGAACCAGGATCAGAGGTGGGCGGAGCATCTGTTAACAGAACCAGGCTCAGAGGTGGGCGGAGCATCTGCCTCAACCGGTTGGGGTGAGGAGAGCAGAGAGAGAAAAGGACAGCATAGAGATAGAAGACATGAACTGTTGGTGGGTCGACAATCACAGATTGATAAGAGTGTTAACACATCTTATTAAAAAAATGTCAACAAATCTCTAATCACTTTGATCACTGATCCCACTGTGTGACTACTTTCTGGTTGTGTGTTTGGTTTTTACTTCAGAAACCATAAAACCTTCAGGACAAATGTGCTTTGCACCTTTTGCACTTTTTGACTTGAGTGTTTTTGGCCTTTAAACTTTTCTTGGAAACCCTCAAAATGCCCCTTTCATTCTTTAGATGGTGGAATGCTTTGAACTGAACTGTCAGGACTCAAATCTTTTTCTGTTCTTTGCCAGCGATGCCCTCGAAGAAACTGTCATCACAGACTTTTTACTGTTTAATGTTGCTTTCCTGGTTATTTTTCTTATTTGAATATGAACCTTTGATGTTTTCTTCTTTTCATCAGCATTCCTGTATCAGCGACTACGAGCATCCACCTCCGGTCAGCAGCAGAGGACGTCTCGCC
Organism: Embiotoca jacksoni; assembly: GCF_022577435.1. Classification (NCBI taxonomy): domain Eukaryota; kingdom Metazoa; phylum Chordata; class Actinopteri; family Embiotocidae; genus Embiotoca; species Embiotoca jacksoni. Next base: position 587,194 of record NW_027185386.1, on the reverse strand, counting down.
CTGTTGCCACCATGTCACACCAACGAGACACAAACCAGCTCCAGGTCATGTGATGATAAAAGTTTAATGTGTTTTGCATCACAGAACAAACTCTTGCCACCCAGCCCCCACCGTGAGGGAATCCCCGGCACGTAAACAAGATGACGCAGTAAGATGCTCCCCCCTGATACACTGCGTTGCCCCCTTCTCGACCCTCTTGGCCCCGTGTGTGCCCCCCAGACAGGACGGCCTTCAGTCCGTTGGGTCTCCTTCAAGTCCTCGTCCTGGTTTGGACTCAGTTCACGCTGAAAAGGGCGTAGTGGGTGAATTAGGGCTGGGATATCCCTGCGTCAAGGTGTCACCGACTGATAGTGATGTTTGTCCGTCACACACCCCACCTCCCCGCCAGGTTGCTGGATAACCAGAGAGGGTTGTTGGGTCCTGCGCATCTTCAGGGTTGACGTAGTTTTAATGTGGGTGGTCCCACTCCTCTGGTTCTGTCACTGTACTCATCTCTTTTGTTGGTGCCAGCTCACTTTGTCACCGGGCTTCTGTGGACTGACAGAACAGAGATCGTCCTGTTTCCAGTGCTGGAGACCAGGTGGGAGTACCTGGACACAGGTAAGGGGTGTGGCCTCCTCTGGTACTTTCTGCATTAGATAGAGATCAAACATGATTGATATCTAAAAGAAGCTTGATAAGAAAGAAGTTTATTCTAACTTCTTCCATATTTGTAAGATAAGAGCCGGAGTTCTGGGTGGAAATTATTTTCTGTGAGCTGAAGTTCTTCTCTTGGAAAGAAATAGTAACCTCGTAATAGTAATAATGTTTTTCTTACTATTCTGTAACATTATTTCAAACATTTCTTTCCTTATTTAAAGACATGATTAAATAATATCCCATTTGGAAAGTAACAAAACTTTTATCTGGTGAAGAGTTTTATAATTTTCTGAAATTAATGTAGCTGTCTGTTAAAATCGCAGTAATTTTTCAGTAATGGGTCATTTGTTCACAAGCATTTTTCAGATCTGTAGATTTGTTCGTTCTAAAAATGACTGTTATTCATTCCTTATTATTATTTTTGAGCAGCTGTAAACTTGATGTGTAATAAGACTTCTGTTCAGGCCGTCTGCCATCAAATATTTTCAATTGAAAATTTACAAAAAGAAGGTCCGGGCTTGTTCAGCTGTTTGTTTAATGGAAATGAGACAATATTATTCCCTTCTAAATGTTCTGTATTACTTGATGTTGCAGTTATAATTTTTATGCTGCATTTTCTGAGTAGAACAGAGGCGCCTGGTTGAAGGGTGTAACCCAGAGATAAGGCTCTGCGTCTTCTATTGAAACCAGAACGTACTTCACATTTTCAACGGCTGATTGATTATCTGCTCTGAGCTGCAGCTCTGCACATGAACTCAGAGCGGCGGCGTGACAGGAAATGGCAGTAACTTCTGTAAAGTTGCTTCAAAAAGACTGAGAGCTCCTCAGTTGTAAAGACACTCAACAAAATTTAACATAAAACATGATATTTTTACTGTGATTAATACCAAAGTATATAAAAAAAAAAAAAATCCTGTGCTTTGGATGCTGGCGATGTGCATGTCTGCATTAAAAGTAAATCAAAACCCCTACGAGGTGAAACCCTCATCTTAAAAATTGATGTAACTGCTCCCCAAAGAGTCATTTATTGTTTAAATTTAGTTAAATGAAACTCATATATGTGTGTGTTGATTCATTTTCTCTCTTAGGGAATGCATTAAAGTAGCTGGAAGTTGGAGGACAGACGACTCAACATCCATGGAAAACTTCAGTTTTGAGGAGGTCGGTCTTTTTTTATGCAACACTTTTATTCTAATAGAGGCACTAAAATATAACATGTTGAACAGTAAGCTCTAAAATTGCTGCAAGATAATATTAAAGCTACATTTGGTTTGGTCGGGATGGAAACTGAGCTGCAGGTGTTTTCCCGTCTCCATTTTCATCCCACTAGCTTCCATGAATTCTTTTTAAATTTTCCTCTTACAGGGCAGTGAGATGTCCTATGAAGACAATGACTCAGCCTTCCCCTTTCCAGTGACACTGTAAGTTCCTCCTCTCCGTTTAATCAAGCCTGCACTGTGTTTGGTTCTGCACCGTGTTTCTGATAAGATAATAGGTCATTTTCCCTGAACATAACAGGCAGTGCTCATGTGTACCACCCCAACAAATTCATCCAATTAAGTGGTACAATTTAGTTTTAACAGTGTGTCACATGAGTTTGTGTAAGGGAGCCAATCTATTTTTTTTAGCCTCTTTTGACTCATTGTTTTTGTTTTACTATATTTATAGTTTTAATTTATTTCAAGCCGCAGTAGACAGCTGTCTTAAGTGAAAAAAACATTACCATCCTACCATTAAACAACAGACTACCTTATGCATACAGTATGTGGTACATGAAGCAGCTTAGGAGTGAGATATTTTCCCCAGTAGCTGGTGGAGACCAAAGCAGAGCTAAAAGCAGATTAAATGTTGGATTTATATTCATCAGGCGGTCAGAAACATGACTTCAGATAACTGCTTGTGTTGCGTTATGTCTGCTGGGTGTTTAATAGGCTGATGTTTGCTAACATATTCACCATAACAACGGTTTAAGATTGTAATGTTGCGTTAACAGCTTGCTGTGCTGCCCTCAAGTGGCAAAGGTTGGGATTATGTTGAACTTTGTTTATGTGAATGTAAATAATAATGCAATAATGCAAATATGGCATCAGGACATGGTTGGGGTTAGACTCAGCTAGTTCTGGTGAAGAGTGTACTGCAAACTTAAATAACCTGAGAGTCTAAACTCAGGGTTTGAAGTCCCCAGTAACCAAAGGAGTGATACAACTTTAGCTGAGAAGTAGGTTGAGCAATGCTGCCACCTTGTGGCCATACACAGAACATCACTAAAGACACTAAAGTTTGCCAATGCCGTAATAATTTGATTGACTCACAGAAGACACTTTTTTGTCAGCTGCAGTTACAGGCTTCAAAGTGTTTTACCCACAGACACTATTATGTGAAATTAATCAATTTTTCCTTTATCAGAGCTGCGTTGCAGTAACTTCAGCAACTTCTTGCATGTTGTCTCCAGGATCTAATGAGACATTGTCATGGTCTCATCCTTATCTTTAATGCATGTCTCTTTGCCTCCACACCTCCAGGACTCCACTGGGCCCAAGCGGCATCTTTGACCCTGAAAGGCAGGAGGAGAATGAGGAGAATGAGGAGAATGAGCCCCCCCTGGAGGCCATCGTCATTCCCAGCGATTCAGATGGTAAAATCTTTAAACGGTCTCCACATCTGTTGGTGATTTGACTATTTGAATATTGATGCAAAAGTCCCTTCTCTGCAACTTTATTTCAGCTTTTCTGAATCTGAACACTAACGCCACCACACGAGGGGACGCTCAGGTTCGTCTCCATTCTTTAACTTTTCTAATCAGATATTAAAGTTTATGTTTATAACTGAGCACAGTGCATTGCCGCAGGCCTACGTGGAGCTGAACGAGCTCCAGGGCAGCACCTGGCAGGAGACCAGCCGCTGGGTGGGCTACGAGGAGAACTTGGACCCGGCCTCAGGAAACTGGGGTCCCTCACATGTCTCCTATCTCACCTTCAAGAGCCTCATCCAGCTCCGCAAGATCCTGAGTACAGGTGACCTTGAAACCTAAAACGAAACAGAAATCAGTATGTGTCTTCAGATCAAATCAGAAACAAGCTGAAAACAAATCACACGTCCTCAGGCGCTGTCATCCTCGACCTGAACGCCAGCAGTCTGTCCTCCGTGGTGGAGAAAGTGGCCGATGAGCTGGTGGACAAGAACGAGATCCAAGCCGGCGACCGAGACGCCCTGCTGAGAGCTCTCCTGATGAGACGCAGGTAACACACAGGACACATATTTCACGAACTTTGTATTCTGCAACATTAAAATGCCGTAAACATGTTTGCAGGATGCACATGGTATTGATTTTATTTGTCCTTGCAGTCAGTCTGGAGAACCAGTGGTCACTCCCTCTGGAGACATCGAGATGCAGACGTTCTCTGTGACTAAAAAGGTGCAAATCTTAATCCAGTTTCATCCTTCGTGTGATCATCGATATCAGATTTATGCGTTAACATAACAGAGCTGACATTTATTGTACTGATGCACCTGTTGTTTTTGCAGAGAGACAGCGCTGACAACATGGAGGCTTCCATTGTCCTCTCAGGTAGGTCCAACTTATGTGTCTCCAGTGGTTTTTTTTCCATGTGGTTCTGGAGCAGGTGTGGCTTTAAAGAGAGCGTCCCCTACAGGTGCCGTTGAGTTCCTGGAGAAGCCAGTGGTGGCCTTCGTCCGGCTGAGTGACTCTGTGGTGATGCAGTCGGCTCTGGAGTCTTCCGTCCCCGTACGCTTCGTCTTCGTGCTGGTGGGCCCGATCCAGAGCAACATCGACTACAGCGAAAGCGGCCGCGCCATGGGGGCTCTGATGGCCGACTGGGTGAGAAGCAGCAGCGTCGGCGACGACACCACACACTGCCACCAGTAGAGAGGCGACCGGGTGAAATGACCTCCGTCTGTGTTCCTGCTCTGACAGGTGTTCTGTCTGGAGGCCTTCTTGGCCCAGACCGACAAAGATCTGACCAACGCCATCGCCGACTTCATGGACTGCAGCATCGTGATACCTCCTACTGAGATCCAGGACAAAGCGATGCTCGAGCCCATGATCGATTTCCAGAGGAAGATGCTGCGCGACAGACTTCGTCCCTGCGACACCCGCCTCGCCTTTGGAGACAGGGTCATAGGTCAGCGTACAGCGCAGCCATTACAGCATGAACTAACATTTTAAGTCCGAAGTAAAGTTTATATCAGAGTCCTTAAGTAATTAAACAAACTCAGGGAAAAAGGGCTCTTAGCTTTAGAAAATAAAGGAACCAACTAGGTTTTCTTCATTTAGGCCGAGTCAGACCAGCTATTGTTATACTTAAAACTGAATTTATTATGCATAGAAATAAAAAAAAAAAAAAAAAAAAAACAAGAACTGATAATGCTGGAAAAATGAGAAAAAGTCTTAAAAGCAGGAAACCAGATGTTAAATTCGTCTCGACTTGTGTGCTTGTCCAGTCGACAAAGCTCCCGAGCCGCCGAGGGAGGACCCTCTGGCCCGTACAGGCTATCCCTTCGGTGGGCTGGCGAAGGACGTGAAGCGCCGTTACCGCCACTACATCAGCGACTACACCGACGCCCTGAACCCTCAGGTCCTCGCCGCCGTCATCTTCATCTACTTCGCCGCCCTCTCGCCGGCCATCACTTTCGGAGGGCTTCTAGGTAAAAGAGAGTCCGAGAGATTTCATTCGTCCACGGACCGTAAATGTTGCTCTTAATGCTCTCTGATGTCTGACCCCCAGCCGACAAAACAGAAAAGATGATGGGCGTGTCAGAGCTTATGATATCCACCAGCATCCAGGGCATCATCTTCTGCCTCTTCGCCGCCCAGCCCGTCCTCGTCATCGGCTTCTCTGGACCGTTGTTAGTCTTTGAGGAAGCTTTTTACGCTGTATGTACAAGTTATTATTTGTTCTGACCCCTAAAATCCATCTTTAGAAAGCTCTTTTTTTCCTCATTGAAATCCATTTCCCCCGTGTTCATTCCAATGCTAGTTCTGCAAGTCCCAGGGCATCGAGTACATCGTGGGCCGTACCTGGGTGGGCATGTGGCTGGTGGTGATCGTGGTCGTCATCGTGGCGGTGGAAGGCAGCTTCCTGGTCCGATTCATTTCCCGCTTCACCCAAGAAATCTTCTCCATCCTCATCTCTCTCATCTTCATCTACGAGACCTTCAGCAAGCTCATCAAGGTCTCCTCCTGTCATCCATTTCACGCCACAGAGATTCTCTCCCTTAAAGGGCCCAAACGTTCCCATTTGTTGTGTCTTATTTCTTTTTACTTTCCCTGATAATCGTTCCTCTTCTTCCTCAGATCTTCAAAGCCCACCCGCTGATCCTGAACTACGAACATCTAAACGACTCGCTGGACAACCCCTTCCACCTGGTCGTCACAGAGCACACGGTGATCCATTCAAATGGGAACATCACCGTGAAGGCGGAGATCGAAAGGGCGTACCCCAACACCGCGCTGCTGTCCATGTGCCTCATGTTTGGCTGCTTCTTCATTGCACTCTTCCTCCGACAGTTCAAGGGTGGCCATTACCTCCCCGGCCCGGTAAGATCAAGTTTTAAGAAGGCTGCGAAGAAATTTAACAAGTCCCTTCCCTCTGATTAGGAGCTGTGATTTGTTTGTCTCATCAGATCCGTCGTTTGATCGGAGATTTCGGAGTCCCCATCTCTATTTTCTTCATGATTGCTGTGGACATCTGCATTGAAGATGCTTACACCCAGGTAAGTGTTCTTCAAAATGCTAATATCAGTTATATTGTATGCAGCTAAAATAATCTGAACCTATCACACAGTATTAAGTAGAGTTCAAAGAGTTTTGTCTCCACTTGTGTCTTCCTGTAGAAACTGGTTGTGCCCAAAGGTGTTGAGGTGACCAACCCCGGTGCCCGAGGCTGGTTCATCAACCCGATGGGACTAAAAAAGCCGTTCCCTGTGTGGATGATGGGCGCCTGCTGCGTCCCCGCATTGCTCGTCTTCATCCTCATCTTCCTGGAGTCCCAGATTACCACGTGAGTGACACGGTAAATGAAATGAAACAAAGATAAAATAAGATTTGAGAAATGTTTTTGTATTTTCAAATCTTCTCTGCGGATCGCAGGCTGATTGTGAGCAAACCTGAGAGGAAAATGGTGAAAGGCTCCGGGTTCCATTTCGACCTGCTCCTCCTGGTCACCATGGGAGGCATCTGCTCCATCTTCGGGATGCCCTGGCTGAGCGCCGCCACGGTGCGATCCGTTACCCACGCCAACGCTCTCACCGTCATGTCCAAGGGCCCGCGGCCGGTGATCGAGAAGGTGCTCGAGCAGAGGATCAGTGGCATGCTCGTGGCCGTCCTGGTCGGTAGGTTCTGCCATCTCTACTGTCCAGCTGCCGACGCAGTCACAGCAGGGTCCGAGTAGATAACACGTCTTTTCCTCTAATGACTCTTTCTGGGGGTTTTCAGGCGTTTCTATTTTCATGGAGCCTATTCTGAAGATGATTCCTATGACGGCCCTGTTTGGCATCTTCCTCTACATGGGTATCACGTCTCTGAGTGGAATCCAGATGTGGGACAGGATGCTGCTGCTCATCACACCCAAGAAATACCACCCACCCGACGCCTACGCCACCAGGGTATCTATCCTACACAGAAATCTGTTCATTTGATCATAATCAGGTTCATTTTAACAATCTAAAAATCACACATCATTAAGATAATTGTGTGTTTGTGTAATTGTTTTATGTCTCTTTGCGGTCCTCTCTGTTTCGTGTCCTATTTTGCATCACTCTTTATGATCACTCTTTGTGATTACTCTATGATCACTTTATGATCACTCTTTATTATCTCTATATGATCTCTTTATGATCTCTATGATCACTCTTTATGATCACTCTTTATGATCACTCTATGGTCACTTTATGATCACTCTATGATCACTTTATGATCAATTTATGATCACTCTTTATGATCACTCTATGGTCACTTTATGATCACTCTTTATGATCACTTTATGATCACTTTATGATCACTTTATGATCACTCTTTATGATCACTTTATGATCTCTTTATTATCTCTATATGATCTCTTTATGATCTCTATGATCACTCTTTATGATCACTCTTTATGATCACTCTATGATCACTTTATGATCACTTTATGATCACTCTTTATGATCACTTTATGATCTCTTTATTATCTCTATATGATCTCTTTATGATCTCTATGATCACTCTTTATGATCACTCTTTATGATCACTCTATGGTCACTTTATGATCACTCTATGGTCACTTTATGATCACTCTATGATCACTTTATGATCAATTTATGATCACTTTATGATCACTCTATGATCACTTTATGATCAATTTATGATCACTTTATGATCACTCTTTATGATCACTCTATGGTCACTTTATGATCACTCTTTATGATCACTTTATGATCACTCTTTATGATCACTTTATGATCTCTTTATTATCTCTATATGATCTCTTTATGATCTCTATGATCACTCTTTATGATCACTCTTTATGATCACTTTATGATCACTCTTAAATGTTAATAGCCACTTCAAACAAAGGTTAGGGACCTTTTCTTCTTTTAGACCCCCTGACAACGAGACCTATAGACCTGATCAGTCACCCTTTAGATTGTGTATGTGCACCTATAAGCCGAATACAATCTCCCTGAGTGACCACACTGTAAACTGCCTTTTTTTTTTTTTTAGTAGACTCTGACTTTAATTTCTCCTGTAACGTGCCGTGCAGGTGTCCACGTTGCGGATGCACCTCTTCACTTTGATCCAGCTCCTGTGCCTGGGCGTCCTGTGGATGGTGAAGATCAGCGCCTTCTCTCTGGCCCTGCCCTTCGTCCTCATTCTCACCATCCCGCTGCGGATGGTCATGACCGGCACGCTCTTCACTCGCCTGGAGATGAAATGTGTAAGTGCTTCCACTATTCATTTTAAATATTAAAAAAAATCTATGTATCCACATCTCTGTTGTAACTGGATGTGTTCCTGTTGCAGCTTGACGCAGACGATGCCAAAGTGAAGTTTGACGAGGAGGAGGATGTGTAACTGCTTCCGTAAACATCACCACACCATTAATATTCAGTTCAATAACTTTGAAGGGAAGTCAGTTCTTTGCAGTTTCTAACTGTTGTTATTATAATTTACCATTGAAGGAAACTATCTACCATTTCTAGAATTTGTACATTATTCCTGCAGTTGAATTTGTGTTTAACAGAAGTCAACTAGAACACAGTCCATTTTGTCACCAAGGTCCTTCTATCTTTCATTTCCCATTCATCCTTTAATGTGGCATTAGTTAAAACTGATCTAATTGAGATCTTGATAGTATCTGTTGATGTGTTCAGATAAAGAGTGGTATTTTGATTCAGGACAAACTCTAGAATTTTTATAAATGAGAGGTATTTTAAATCCATTTATCCATTTATTAGATTTTTTTTCTTTCAGTATCTATCACCAGAATGGCTTTAAAGTAACTACAGTGCAGTCACATTTTAATTATGCCCATATTCTAATAATGTAATTTAATTTTAGGTTGGAAAATTTGATATAATGAGTTTCTCAGGACTATCACGTGCCTTTTACCCGTACCTTTCCATTGATTATCCTTAAAAAAATGTTTTTCGTTGTGTTTCTCAAGTTTGCCTCATTTCATTTGTTGTTTGTGTATCATTCATGGAATAATTTAGTCTTTCCTGTTCAGATGGCCTGTTTAGATTGTGTATAGAAAGATGTATAATGCACTTATATTAGACTTTCAGAGTGTAATTGCTTTCATGATTATAAAATGAGCCGAGCAGTAACAGTCGATCAGGGAACAACTTCTTTGTAAATGTATCTTATTTTCCTATTTTTTGTGTGTGTGTACTTGAGACACGGTACATGCTTTGGATTTATTAAAAATAAAAACAACCTTTATAGTGCTTCGCAAACACTACGTCACATCAGTTAGTATTTTCCTCATGAAACAGGAGGGGGTGTTCAATTGGACCATGAAGTCTGCCACTCAGTTTCATGCTGCCTTCACAGAAGTCATGTAAACTCCAACTTCTTAGTTCTTCGATCTGGAAAAGTAACATGGCGATACTGTTTAACTACTCTGTGCCTGGGTTCAAAAGTTTGTTTCGAGGGGACACAACTAAACAGCACACGGTTTGCTTGCTGCAGATGGAACAATTTACTCAGAGGTGCATTTTTATGCTTTATTCAAACCAGAGGTGATTAGAGTAAAGACTAAGTGTCAAAAAACAGACAGAGGAGCTTCAATAATACAAACGTTAAAGCAGTGACATATCAAAATGCATAAAAAATAAGACATTATGCAAGATTAAATGATTTGAAAAAAGTCAAACAAAATGCATGACCATAAACTATGAAATTAATTTTCAAACATGCTTTATTGTCATTATTATTTTTTTTTGTATCAAGTATTATTTGAGTTCATAGTGAAATTTTTCATCTCTTCAAGGTAAACTTGGCCGAACCAGTAAACTGCATGTATTTTACTGCCACAGATTTACTTTTCTACAGTTATTGTGACATCTTGTGCGACTGAACACAGTTTCTTAAACATTAATTTAATTATGTCGTCTTTATTTGTCCAAACCCTCTGAGTCTCCATACACAAAGTGCATATCGTTATTTTCGAGCATAGTTCGCATGTCTGTGCCTCCACGCGTGCACTGATTCCCATTTTTCCCACAGCAAGAGAACGCAGCACGGATTAACCAGGCCGACCGCCTGAAGTCATTTGTTCTGCGGATCGGACGGACCGGATTGGACAGCCGGAGGTTCCGCCCACAAACACACAAGGTGGAGTTGGAAGGAAAAAACATGCTGGTCCGAAATGAAGCGTTCAAACAGCCGCTTACAAATGACTAAAAAGAGGTGCAGAGCCATGTGAAAACAGCTCGGCCTCTGCGTGGAGACCATTCATCTGGCTCTCTGTGAAGTTTAAATCTGGCTTCGAGAAGTAAAAAAAACAACAAAAAAACTTTGGTAAAAAAAAAATTATGATTTATGTTTATTTTTTATTAAATTAAGGAAGTGGTTCAGATTAGGCCGTTTTGTTAAATTAGACAACCATGTGCACAAATTTCGGCTTTCATGTAACTACCAGCAACCTGATCAAATATTCGGGGGTGCAAACTCCGGCTGGAGATGTGACCGGTCGGCCTCCGGGAGTCCAAATACATCATCTCCATCCGTGTGTTCAAGACTCATCGGTGCGAGATCGGGAAAAAAAAGTGGATGTCTCGGCGTGGCGAAATGGTTGGATGGCGAGAGGAGAGCTTGCTGCGCGTTGAGTGGAGGGAGACGGGGGGGAAGGACCATCTCTGCGGGGACTGGGAGCCCAGGACCGACGGCGCAGTGCTGGCTATCGTTCAACCCTCCCCTTCTTCCTCCACAACGACACCGAGGTTCACGCCGTGAGACAGGTAAGCATGCTCGGTTTCATAATGCAGCGAGAGTGCGCGATAAACAAACCAGCAAAACCGCTAAAACGAACAAAAATACGCCTTAAATGTTTGTTTGTTTGTTTTCTGATAAAAGCGCCTCGCTCGGTCGCCGTCTTTGTCGTAGCGAGATAAACCGACCGCGGTGGCAGCGGCACAAGCGAGGTCGGCCATACCCGAATTTCTTGTCCCAAACAGCGGGGAAGAAAGCGGACGTAAGAGCCGGAGGTAAACGTGGTATTTGATTAAAATCTCACCCAGAGACACATTTCAAGCGAACCCCGTCATCGAAACTGGATTGTGTAGGCTGTAAGAGGGTATTTGCATGGGGGGGAAACACGGTGGTTTCCGCGCCGAGACCTCCATGCGGCTGTTGGCGGAACAGCCCGCCGCCTCTCGGTGAGCCATCAGGGATCTCCGTTTAATATCTCACCGTGCAGAGACTCGCCCTCTCTCTCCCCCTCTCTCTCTCACCGACGAGCCCAGAACCACCGACGACCGAGCTCGAAGAACCCGCCTTCTCCCCCTCGCTTATGCGCTTTTGGACCGAAGGGAAGGGAGTCTGCGACGCCCGGCTTTAGTGTTAAGCTCCGCTTTTCTGTGTTTGCAGTGCGGCAGCGGACCTCGTCACGGTAGGTTTCCGTCGCGGAGCCGCAGCATGGCGGCCCCGGAGCAGGGAGCCAGGAGAGCCGCGGACGTTTTTAACGTGTTTCCTCTTCAGCTTCTATTTTAACAATCTCGGTGCAGTTTTTAACGCAAAAAAAAAGTACTGCCGCCGAAACCGTTTATCAGCTGACGTTAAAAACGGTCTTCTTGGTAAAATAAGGTCGATGTTGTAACATTTTGGCCGTTAAAGATGTTTTCCTTCCTGCGCCTCCGCAGCTCCTCCAGCCCTCCGACACCGTGTCGGTGAACGCGGCTCTCCGGCGGATTACGACTCTTAAAGCTGCTTTCTGCGACGACCAAAAAAAACAATAAAAACCTTAACGGTCGCAAAATTATAGTCTGTAAATGTTTTTTAAATGATTTGTTGTAAACACCCGCCGCCGTTTATGTGCTCCGGGAGGTTCTTATTAGAGGCTTTGACATTTGATTACAATTTAAAAAATAATCTAAATGTTTGCTGTTTTTAAATATTTAGAAAAATGTCCGTTTTCAGCTTCCGTCGACGGCCCGGTTGTCCTTGTCCGGCGCCGTTGTTCCTCATCCATATGTTGTAATTATAATGACATTTAAAGATGTATTTGATGTTATAACCGGGTCCGGATGTACGTTGTGGCGGTTATTCAGTCACATTCATGGTGATATGGATGTTTTAATGCGGCTGGGTCGCTCGGACCCGCCGGGAAGCTGAAGGCCATCAAGGACAACACGAACAACGAGCAGCCGCCATCATGGAGCGCAGCTCGGCGACGCCTCGCTGAAGAATGCTCTCGGTTTTGCGCTCAAAAATTCCAGCATTAAACGCCCAAAAACCATGAATGAAACGGTCTGCCAGCACCCCTGAGACATTTATTAGCTGTTAATCGAGTTTTTAAATTTGATTTCCTCGCTCCTGCCTCGGTTAAACGTCGGAAGGAGAAGCTTATGGCGGAGCGGGATCCGCGTCCAGCGGTGACGAGGCGCCTCCGCCGAGTGGCGCATTTTGTGTGCAGTGCTTCGGAGCGACCATTCCTCCTTCTGTCGGAGACCGAAAGCAGATCCTCGTCCGTGGTCAGCTGGTCGCCTACAGCTGCCTGTCCGTCCACGTCCATTCGCTTCCTCCTTCCGTGGTTCCTCCCCAACCCTCCGCTCCGACTTAAAATCCTCCATTACCGAGCGGACCGAGCGAGAAAATGGTCGCTGCTGTTCGTCCGCGCTTCTTTCCGACTTGTGGAAGAAGGACACCGAACTAATGCGCCCAAATCCGGCTGGCGACATTTCGCTCGCCGGAGACGCGTGTTGCCGGAGCTAGTTGTGCTTATTGCAGCTCTCCGCAGTGTTATTTGAGATTTGAAGCCGTCACAAGCAGCAGCCTATGTCTCCTCATGGAGCGTCCAACGTTGAAGGGGCGGTGTGATGAACATAAACCATCATGTCGAGGGACATTTTCAGTCCTCCGCTGGAAATCACGTTTTTACTTGGAGATCGTCGATATTTAGAAAGCACCGTCAATCATATCGATCATGTCAAATTATAAATTACCGTTTTTAACTATACGTTATTGTCTTTTTTTTTTTTTTTTAATGAAGGTAAACAGCAACCTGAATATTCATGATTTATAATTGGTTCTCGTTTAAAGTTAATAGAAGATGTATGCTTGTTAATAAATCTTTCATAACATTTTTATTTTATTTTTTTGTAGATTCAACACAGTATACTCACAAATGAACGGAGTAATGGAGGCATCGACCCAAAGCCAAGGTGTGGTTTTAGAGATTTATTATGTTCTTGAACACTCTTAGGTTGTGAAGACAATTAAAACTGTTTTTCTATATTAATCCAACAGTAATTAGCATGTTTTACTGGTTCCTGTAAGATTTATGGAGATGACAATCTGAAATTAAAAACCAGAATTGATGATTCTAGTATTAATAACCCAACCTTAGCTTCATTAAATGGATATAATGCTGAAACATTTTAGACGCACTAAAGGACACTCGTATCTAATCGGATATGTGGAAAGGTCACTTTGTTCTTTGCCGTTATGTCAGTGTGGGCGCAGGATGACCTCTTAAAGCTGCTGGAGGCCATGAAAGTGGCGCTGCCACCGAAAGACCTGACCAAGTACAAAACATCGGAGTCCCACCTGGACTGGCAGAAGGTGGCCTTCAACTCCTACACAGCAGAGATGTGTAAGCAGAAGTGGCAGGAGGTCTCCAAAGAGGTGAGTCCCTTCATCAGGATAGGATGCTATTGATAGTGTTGATTGTCTGTTAAAAGCCACTGACTTGATGTATGTTTGGTTTTCTGTCCAACAGATTCGTAAATTCAGGACCTTAACAGAGATCATATTTGATGCTCAAGACTACATCAAGAACCCTTACAAGGGCAAGAAAATCAAGGTGAGTTAAAATCCAATATATCGCGTATTATTGGACAACCAGCTGTGAGTGGAGCTCAAGGCTGAAGTTTCCTGCTAATTATCCACAGAAACATCCAGATTTCCCCAAGAAGCCTTTGACTCCATACTTCCGTTTCTTCATGGAGAAGAGGGCCAAATACGCAAAGTTGCACCCCGAGATGAGCAACTTGGACCTCACTAAAATCCTCTCCAAGAAGTACCGGGAGCTGCCGGACAAAAAGAAGGTCAGTCAAGACGACCGCGTTTCACCTTCATGCCGTTAGATTCAGTTCCAAACTTTAACATTTTATTTTCATGACTGCAGAAAAAATACGTTGAAGACTTCTTACGAGACAAGGAAACATTCGTGCTGAGCATGATGAAATTCAGGTGAGATTAATTATGGAAACTATTTACAAACAATTGGTATATTCAGCCCGCAGCATCATAAGAGATGAACACTGTGCTTAAAAGGATTGATTCATGGTGTGTAAAACAGGGAAGAGCATCCAGACCTGATGGAGAGCATGACCAAGAAAGGGTCCAACGTCCCAGAGAAGCCCAAGACGCCCCAACAGTTGTGGTACAACCATGAAAAGAAGGCCTTCCTGAAGATACACCCAGACGTAAGCGCTCACACCACACAGAATCAAACTGTAATCGTGTCGTACTGGAGATGTTAACTGTGTTTGTCCGACGCCAGGCGACCACCAAAGACATTAAGGACAGTCTCGGCAAACAGTGGACGCAGCTGTCTGACAAAAAGAGGCTCAAATGGATCGCCAAGTCCCTGGAACAGCAGAAGCAGTACGAGGTGAGACGGTCGTCATGGAGACATGTCATATGAAATGAAAGTCTTACAGCTGCTTTTTTTTTTTACCCGCGTTAACTGTGTGTGCGTTTGCAACCTTCAGGAGACGATGCGGGAGTACATGCAGCAGCACCCCGAGGTCAACATGACCCAGGAGACCATCATGAAGTCCACCCTCACCAAGGCGGAGAGGCACCTGAAGGACAAATCCGACGGCCGGCCCGACAAACCTCCTCCGTGAGTCCCGGCTGCAGACGCTCATTCGACTGGTTTTTATTCCACTGTTATTTAGACTTGACGTCGTTTCAACGCTTTCAGAAACGGTTACTCGATGTTCTGCGCCGAGCTCATGTCTAGCATGAAGGACGTTCCCAGCACGGAGCGCATGGTGATGTGCAGCCAGCGCTGGAAGCTGCTGAAACAGGGCGAGAAGGACGGCTACCAGAAACGCTGCGAGCAGGTGAGATGGGAAATCATCGAGTCGAGACCTGGGAAAATCAAATCCAAAAATAAATCAGTTTCCACTCGACTGTCATGTTTGTTTTTCAGAGGAAGAAGGAATACGAGATCGAGATGAACAGATTTCTCAGCGTAAGTCTTTTTTTGAGTTTGTGTCTTCTAGCCATCACCGTGTGTTTATACTTTTTTACTGGACGGGTTTCTTATGTATATTTGTTCTGCTGTGTGGACATCCGTAGAGTTTATCAGAGGAGGAGCAGCAGCGGGTCTTGGGTGAGGAGAAGTTTGGTTTCAAGAAGGGCGGAGCCAACAGTCCTGCCGCCAAAAAGAAAAACTCTAAAGCGAAGGTGAGACGAGGAGTTTCTCCAGAGCAAACCAGGGGTTCAAGTCCGTTTTGTTCGTCATGATATAGCCTAAAAAAACCAGGACTTGCGTTCAGGTTCTGTTTGTTATAATGTTAAACAAAAAAAAAAAACATGTTTACATCCGCTGTAGTTTTTTGACCTTAATGATATTCTCTCATCTTGTAACCCGCAGCCCAACCCAGAGAAACCCAAGAGGCCCATTTCAGCCATGTTCATATTCTCTGAGGAGAAGCGTCCCAAGCTGCATCAGGAGCGGCCGGACCTCTCCGACAGCGAGCTCACACGACTGCTGGCGCGCATGTGGAACGAGCTGCCGGACAAGAAGAAGGTAACGGGTCCAGTCCAGCCGGATGATGTACGGGCAAACTGTCACGGCAGCTGACATATGCTCTTTATGTCTACGATTCAGGAGAAATACAAACGTTTAGAAACGGTCCTGAAAGCAGAGTCGGAGAAGAAGGAGAAGGAGGATCGCAGCCGTCTGCCGGATCCGCCCAAAACCGCGCAGGACATCTGGCAGCAGAGCGTGATCGGAGACTACCTGGCCAGATTCAAGGTGCACGGGACGCCCAGTCTCAGCAACACAAAACCCACACTTATATTTTACCATCACATTATTTAGCCACTGACAAGAAAATAATAGCACATCACAACACCAGAATACAAGTTTAGAAATACAGTACGGGAACTCAAACTGCTGTAATTCTGTAACAGGTGTTTATCATGTGATCCTGTGCTTTTCAGTCCGACCGGCCGAAGGCACAGAAAGCGATGGAAATGACCTGGAGCACCATGGAGAAGAAAGAGAAGATCATGTGGATCAAAAAGGCCGCAGAGGACCAGAAAAGATACGAGGTCGGAGGAGATCGCCGAGAAATCCACAACATGTGTTTTTACAGAAGCCGGCGAGAGCTAACGTGTCGACTTCTCTGTCCTCCACAGAGAGACCTGTGCGAGATGCGCTCTCCTGCTGCCGCCATCGCTTCGGGGAAGAAGATGAAGTTTGAGGGCGAACCCAAGAAACCTCCATCGTAAGTTTGACACGTCCAAGCGTGTCCGTTCCGCCTCTTCAAACCAGCAAAACCCTGACGTTTGATTTTGCTCCCTAGAAACGGATATCAGAAGTTCTCTCAGGAGATGCTGTCCAACGGAGAGCTCAACCACCTCCCCATGAAAGAGCGGATGACGGAGATCGGCAGCCGCTGGCAGAGGCTACCGCTGAAGGAGAAGGACCGCTACAAGAAGATCGCCGAGGAGAAGCAGAGGCAGTACAAGGTCCAGCTGGAGCAGTGGCTCGCTGTAAGAACTTCTGTTGTTTTGGTGGCGAAAGGGAAGATATTTATGAAAAAAAAATCCTCACCTTAACCAACACTTCCATCTTTCCACAGAGTTTGTCTTCACAAGAAAGAAACACCTACAAAGAATATAACTCACAAGTAAGTCCTCTTTTACTCTTGTCACAGCTCTCATGCACTTTTCTTTCTTTTTCGCATCTTTCTCTGATAAATGATTGTTTATTTCCCTCCATGTTACAGAAACGGAGAACAACAGCAAAACCAGGAGGCCCCAAAGCAAAGTCCAAGAAATCGGTGAGTGCGACGCCTTCGTTTCTTTGACTCGCGTGTGAATGTCTGTAAACACTCGTGTTCATCGGCCTCGCCCAAAAAATCATCTCTTCTCGCAGGAAACCGAGGAGGAGGAGGACGACGAGGATGAGGACGACGATGACGACGAGAAGGAGAAGGCTTCCTCTGAGGCGGACTCGTCCAGCGAGGAGGAAGACGACGACGACGACGACGACGACGTGAGTGACATCCCTCGACGCTAGCGTTCAGAAATAAAGACAAGAAGTGGGTGAAGATTTTGTTGAATATATTTGTGTTGTTTTTTTTATCGTTTTAAAGAAGGAGGGTGATGACGAAGACGAGGACGAGGCGGAGGACAAGGAGAACAAGTCTGAGGACAGCAGCAGCGAGTCAAACTCGGGGGGGTCGTCGGACTCCGATTCGGACTGAAAAAGGGGCGACGGAGGGGCGACGTCATCCCGAGACAAACTGAGCAGCTGAGCTGAGCCAAGAGTCCAGGGAGCTCTGCCACTGTGCCAACCCTGCTCTCCTCCCACCACCAGGGGGAGCCCCTGCACCGCCTCATCCATTTCACACTCACCCACTTTATGTTGCTGCGCTGGTAATCTGTTGTCAAGGAGGGACCCCCCTCCCCCGCCCCCCCCAAAAAAATCTGTTGAATTCCCTCCCCGGTGTGACGGTCGTCTCACAGCACGGGCCGCTGACACGAACCCAAAAACAGCATCCCACTGGTTTGGTGATGTCACAAACATTTCTGCAGCTGGTTTCAATCCCGACTCCCAAGTTTCGATCGGTTTAAGGTTAAAGTTTTAAAAGCGAAGGGTGATCAATGACCCTCTGGTGGTTGTTTTAGTTGAAGATAAAGTGGCACGAGTTGTGAACAGGCTTTCTTCGAGCCAAAGAACATAGTACGGTGGATATCTTTAGGGCAGTGGGAGGGGGGGGGGGGGGGGGGGCTGCGTGGGGGGGGGGGGGGTTTGAAAAAAATTGCACTCTTCAGAATGTTTCCTTTTTCTTGTTTTATTTTTTCCAGAGCGTTGTCACGTTGTTCTCTAGTCTCTACTTCTGATGTAGATTTTATGATTTGGTTCTTAAAGAGGTGGTATTTTTTCAGGAAAAACAAAAAAAAAATCAAGCCATTATGAATGTGTTTTTGTTGCTGGAAAATTTCCGAAAACCTGTTACATACTCATGTTTTCATTATAAAGTGTTCATCCCACCACTTTGGACTTTTCATGTTTTATTGTTTTTACAACACTGAATCAAAGTGGATGCATTGAGGCCTTTTGATACTCAACAACATAAAAACTAAAAGGAAAACTGCCACATTAACAGGAAATTTACAGATTTTGTTGCACCGTGACGACAACAGCTGTGATTTGAGGTGTTTTAAAGTGACATTGATTTCGTCTAACACTCAACTAAATTTTCTAAAATTGATTTTTCATGTTTCATTGAATTTCCACATCTGTATCTAAATAAAGCGCACACATAAAACACGAGAGCAGTGATTACATATTTTACTGAGGCACGTAGGGACTGTGAGGAAACACAGATTCTCGATATCCAGTCTGACCTTAATGTGCTTCTTTCATTGTTTCAGCTTGTTTACAGTTTATTCTTTTTGTCCTTGCTGTAATCTACAGGCTAATCTGTGCCTTGAGAAATTTATTCTATCCTTCCTCTGAATAACAATTCTTCATAAACTTGTTTCAATTTATTCAAAATGTTCCCATAAATTCACAAATGTAGTTTATTTACACCAAAAAACTAACAAATAGTTTGGGCTTCCAGATACTCTTGTACATACTGGTCAGACTTTCTATTCATTTAATTTAGATCATCTTATAGTGATTATTCTTACTTTGAAAGGTCATCGGTGTCAAAAGCGCTTGATTACATCAACTGAGCTTCTCGTATTTTAAAACATCAAAAGTCCAGTTGGGTTGAATACGTTCCTCGGCACTGCAGGATCCATTGCCATGTGTTTGTCACCTGACATTTGTCATTTATCTAAACTTACATGTCTCATAGTTCATCAGTCCATCAGTCTTAAACAATTTCATTTGACTCGGTTAATTCAACATTTGTTCTCCACATTTAAAGCTCAGTGTTTTTAAAGAACTCTGAAACCGCTGTTTTACATTTCGTTCACAGTTAGTTTGAATTCGTTAATAGCTTTGTGTTAATTGTGAGCAGTTGTGTTTTTGATCCATCTGGATTCGTTGTGGATGTTGAACTGAATGGTTCCATCTCTTTTTTTTTTAATTGTATTTTTATTTCAAGTTTGTCTTGGAATTTTAATGGTATTGACTGTAATCCGTACGGGTTTTAGTCGGATGCTTATCCCAAAAAAAGAAAAAGTGTGTACTTAATGTAAATCTGTCCCTCTGTGTGAGCGTGCACAGAACTCTGTATATAAGACGTGTGTGTGTTTCTTTGCTTTAACGTGTGCTGTTTTTTGCCGTTTCGTTGCATACCATGATGAGACTGCAGCGTGCATGTATGTGCCTGTCGGGACGTCATACCAACACCATGAATGTAGATATTGTTAAATCTTAGAATTTTTTTTTCTTCCTCCAAAGGTCTTTGCTGTCAACGCATTGACTGCCTGAAAACGGACGAGACCTCCGTGACTTGGTCTCCAGACAGATTGAGTTCATGGCAACTATTAATAATCTATTAGTTAGGAACTGATTTATGAATTTCATCAGACTGAAACAAAACCAGCGTGGATTATTTAGATATCTCGGGGAGGGAAAAGGAAAGTCATTCCTTATGTTAATTGATGGAAGTTTGTAAAAAAAAAAAAAAAAAAAAGAAGAAGAAAAAAAGGGATTTGGGGAACTGAGTTGCCAGTGAACTTGGGGTAAAATAAAAATTAAAAAAAAAACTAATTTTTTTCTGTAAATACTGTTTTTGTATTCAGTGCTTATTGTTTTGTTAGTACTGTTAATTTGGCGAGCCCTCATCTGTGATTGCTGAGGCCAGTGAGTCGTTCACTGACGGGGGAGAAGTTTTGGTTAAATTCACCTGTTTTAGTTGTTTCTTCTCTCCCTTCTGTTGGTTTCTAGAGATATCTACGACAGCAAAGCTTTACAAGTTTGTACTGCTGATCATTTGACAGAATTTGATGTTTTCTATAGCTGAGGGTGTTCTTATGTCCTTGTAGTTCAAGTATTTGGGCAAATAAAAAAAAAAAGATCTTTAACAGTTAGAAGTGTGTCTTCTGTTTTATAAGGTTTTTCTATTACTTGTGTCTTTTTACAACCAGGCAGTGTTTAACAGACAATATGTTTATGGGTTGCTACCAGTTCAAAAAAAAAAAAAAAAGTGCTTTTCCTTTTTCACATGCCAGGTTGTTTTTTCCGTTTTTCGTTTGTCAGCAGGATTACAGTAAAACTACCTGCTGGATTTCCATGAAAATTGGTGGACGGGTGAAGTACGGCCCGACGAAGAACACTTTACATTTTGGAGCAGATCTGAATCAGGAATCAGATCCATGAGTAGTTTTTCACTTTCAATAACATTACAAGATGGCGGCACCTGGCTTACTAAATGCAGTACATCATAAAATCCAGCATTATGTGGCAGTAAAACATCGGCCATTTTATAAATATGAAGACTCCAAAGTCACACATACCAGGGACTTTTCTGGGATAGATACACATGTACTTGCTTAAACTGAATACAGCAGGCAGCCAATATGGAGAGCTCGTGGTTTCAAAGTTCCTTTCTAGTTTGAGTTATTTTAGTTCACCCAGTATTTCCAAACAAGAAATTATCACTGAAGTGTCAAAAATGAACCAAAACTATATTTAAATCTCTCTCCTATTAGGATTCCCTATTCAGTTTAATCTGTGTCCCGTGTTTGGGAAAAACAAATACTAAATGACAATGTTCAAGTCATGGGCTAAAATAAGGCCCCTGTAATATCTGGTGAAACTGAGCTTTAGTGGTGTAAACTCTACAAATTCCCATCAAACTAGAAACCAGCTGTCACACTAAACCTGTAGCTTTCAGTCGTCATTCAGTTTTATAAGTTTGGGAAATTTCCTTTCCGCTGTCAAGTAGACAAAGCATGAATCTACAAAGATTAGACAACAAATAAATGATTTCCACAGTTTGTTGTGGGAAAAGCTTGAGTGGCCGTGACTCTTCAGACCTGAAATGAACTGAATGAATGAACTGTGAGCGTCCTCACTCATCATGGCGGGAGAGGAGCAAACCCCTCCTGCCACTATATGAACCTGTTCATGGTTTGAAATGAAACACTCAACGTTTACATGTCAGTGCAACGTTCAGGTGTCCACATACTTTTGGCCACTTATTTCACCGATGACCTCATTCAACCACTCAGACTCAACAAAGTGATACCAGATAAAGAGCGAAAATGTAGTGTTCATTTATTGATGTCTGAGGTGGAAGGTAAACGTTAAGTACACCATTAAGAGCGGAAGTAGGCGAGCTGTGCCTTCAAAATAAATTCATCAAAAGGGACTTTGCGTTTCACACAAATCTTCCAGCAACTGTGAAACCTGCGGATTGAACAAGATTACAAGGGTGACTTCTGTCTGCAGGATGGTTTGTTAACGTCTTTTGAAAATGAACGGTGTCAAAACAGCAGGAACATCAACACGTCTGGCCTATTAACACAGCAGAACTGCACAATGGTGAAAGATATAAAAGGCAAATAGTTTGTTCCACCACTTGTTATATAATTAATTATGTAAACATTACTGGGTTGTTATTTCTGATTCATTTTAAGGTGTTTAACCGAAGCTGGTCCAGATGGAGCTCTTTGAAACCACTTTGTGTATGTTTTAGCATTTCATTATGTTCCATTACATCTTTTTTGGGGGGTTAAAATGATCATGTGCTTTTTATCCAAAACCAATCTTCAAAGTCACCAGTTTAGTTGTCAAACAAATGGAGTTAAGTAAAAATGCAACTTTGCTATTGGCTCACTGGAAAGAGGGAGAGATTCACAAACACATGCAAAGAGGGGATTAAAACAATTACACAATACAACATGTTTCTATGACCTTGGAGTTGTAACACTTAACATTTGACCCAATAATACAATAATATATTGCTGACAGCAGCATAATATGGATTTTGAATGTTTTCACTTTTGATAGGCTTCGTACATTTTGTTACAGATAGTTTTAAATTGAGGAATTTTACTTATAATCCATCATATTTCATGTTAATCTGAGTCATTAAGTGGTTTAAATACTCCTTCCAGCGCAGGTGATGTTTGGCGTTACATGCGTTTTATCCAACTCGCTTTACATGTGACAGGTCATCCTCGGAAGCTGGGCTTTTATTTTTGAAGTTAAAACCGGAAGGGGTTTGTTTTCCGCGTCATTTTGGTCTCGCGCCGCTGGCCTGCTCGGTGTCGGTTGAACGAGCCGACGAACAACAAACACTTTTCACGGCTCTGTTCTTCCTGCGTCGTGAACGATGGCGGCGGCGGAGGACCGGACTTCTCGTTGACGGTTTCGTGCGGACGGACTCGGTGACGTCGCCTCCCTCGGTGGACGTGCCCGGTTCAGGCGGAGGTGCCGGTATGACTCGGTAAGAGGAAACGGGAGAAATAACGTCGCTACATTGTTTCTGTTTTTCTTCCTGTCGGAGAGACGAGCGACCAGAAACCGACAACCCGACAACCTTTCAGCCGCATTGAGCGAACAAACTGCCATTTACCTGCATTCATGTTCTACTAACGGCAGCTTATATCTTCTTTTTACATTTGATCTTTAACATTGAATTGTTCTCTGTTTCCATCGATCTTAAAATAGACATTTAACACGTTATATTCACGCTTATTTGAGTGCAGTTGGACAACATTAATACAGAAGTAAAACATTCATTTCCACCGTAACATCGAGTTCAGGTGTCTGGCATTGAACGGTGTGTTAGTCGGGATATTCCTGTCACTGATGTGGTCAGGTTGGACTTGTTTGTTTGTACTTTTATTTTACAGGATAAATGTTTCTTATTCTGTTAAATTCACCTATTCATGTATATGTTCTGCTCTTCGGCAGGATGAAGGTAGAGCTGCAACAAGTGTCCATACCTTCTTTAAAAGTATGCATTTTATTTTGAAATCAGTTTGCCCCCCTAAATCTGTCACCTGCTGAATTACTGACCATCATGTGATTGTGATTTCTATCTTGCATGTTGTAAATCCACAGGTCTGCACCTTATTACCCTGCTATCAAGATTTCCAATACAGATTTTCAAATGAAAATGGAGGATATGCCCGTCTCAGGCCCAGACAACACCAAGCTGGAGGTGAAGCAGGCACACGTCACAGCCAGCACATGTTTCTTGTATGTATCTTGTGTAACATTATATTTTTCCTGTTGCAGGCCTTGGTCCAGGACATCTACTCTGAGCTGGTGGAAGATGCCTGTTTGGGCCTGTGTTTCGAGGTGCATCGTGCGGTGAAACAGGGCTATTTCTTCTTGGATGAGACCGACCAAGAGAGCATGAAGGAGTTTGGTTGGTGCCGTGGATTTCCTCATTTGTTCTGGTCCATTTGTCTTTGGTGTTTTTACTTAATACAATATGTGCTTCTTTTTGTTTTCTTTTTACTTCCTCCAGAAATTGTGGATCAGCCAGGAGTGGACATATTCGGGCAGGTGTACAATCAGTGGAAGAACAAAGAGTGTGAGTGTCCCAACTGCAAAAGGCTGATTGCAGCTTCTCGCTTCGCTCCGCACTTGGAGAAATGTCTCGGCATGGGACGCAACAGCAGCCGCATCGCCAACCGCAGGTCGGTCGGTGGAGGTCGTTCAGGACCGGTTGTTGTCCAACGTTTTACATGAACATCTGATCCGATTATTTGATCTGTGATTGGTTTTTTTCCTGCTTTTAACAGGCTAGCCAGCAATAACAACATGAGCAAATCGGAGAGCGACCAGGAGGACAACGACGATCTGAATGACAACGACTGGTCTTATGGGGCAGAGAAGAAAGGTGAGCGTTTTAAAATGATTGAATCTCTGCTGTGCAGGTAAACTTAAGGTTTCTTACACATAATAAAAACATCTCTTGTGTCCTTTTTGCAGCCAAGAAGAGAAAGTCCGATAAGGTATGTTTATTCTTTATTCGCATTTGCTGACAGTATTGGAGTAAAAATATCTTTTCATGTTCATAATAATGTTATTTTAATCTTAACATTGTTCTTTGTGCAGAATCAAAATTCACCGAGAAGATCCAAAACTCTGAAACACAAAAATGGTGAGCATATCAGGTCTTTTAGTTTCTAGTTTAGTGAGGAGGTTTTGGTCCCTACTGTTTTCTGGACATGGGTCAATGGTCGCAGTAGTTCCTAGACTTTGTCACAGGAAGTAGAATATGGACACCTGCTAGTGTGCAATACAAACCACAGTGAAGTGAACACAGCATCGGTGTTAGCACCAATATTTGCTGTGTAGCCGCGAGCTAGCTTCCAAGACTATGACTTCAGATGGTTGGAAACCCTCCTGATTGTGACTTGAAATATTCATCATTTGTGCTTTGATGAAGATGCTTTACAAGCCAATTTCAATTAGGTTTTAATGGTGTGAATAAAGAGGATCACTATTTGTTGTTTTTCCAGGTGATCTCGGGAGTAGCGTCACTTTGGAGCCTTACAAGGTAACAAATCTGGACCGCGACATCACAAAGTATTTGCAAAGTTTTTATTGCATTGTGCACGTTCTTAGTCTTTCTCTCCTTTCAGTACAACTACAACACCGGCATCAGTTACGAGACTTTAGGCCCCGATGAAGTCAGATCTCTTCTAACGACGGTGAGAAACTGTCATGAAAGCGCCCGAGCATGAAGATCTATTCGTCCTCTTTTGGTTCTCCTGTTTGAATTATTCAGATATTGATCAATCATGTGTTTTTTGTTTCTATAGCAATGTGGGGTGATCTCTGAGCACACCAAGAAGATGTGTACCAGGTAATTACTGGAATTACAGAGCAGTGATTCATTATTTACGCTCCGTGCTCCGGTGCAGGTCTCGTGTGGGACGTCGCGGCGTAGTTTCAGGTAACGTAACATCTGTCTTGACGTCGGCGTCACCGCCTGAAGAAAATCCAGACTGAGGTCGGCGTGTTCATGTCACATCGTTCTTTCTGTCAAAGTAAATCACTCAGAAATGATGTCTCAAACTTGACAGTGAGGGAAATGTGTGAACATGATCAGTGTCCTTTATGGATGAAAGTGATCGTGTATGTCGGGACTTACTCGGGAACACAAGTGGCAACTCAAATTTCATTTTACTCAAAGTTCTTCTGGACCTTTTATTGACTTGAACACCAAAACTACGAGACCGCGGAGGACACCGTCAATGACCAACCTCTTAATATTTCATAACCTTTAACAGCCGTCTGATTGGTCACTGACTGTGTCCCAGCAGTCCGTCTCACCCCCCACCCCACCCCACCCCACCCCACCCCTAAAGCTGTGTGGTGGTGGGTGTGTGGGGTGGCCGACAGCCGGGGGGGGATGTATAATGCCACCTTGTGTCCCACCAGGTCTCAGCGATGTCCCCAGCACACGGACGAACAGAGGAGGGCCGTCAGGGTGTTCCTCCTGGGCCCGTCCGCGTGAGTTCCCCCCCCCCCCCTCCGACTCAAAAGTGTGTTTAACGGAGGTGGTGTTTGTGTTGTGACCCTGACGGCGCAGGTGTTCGCTGTTGTCGGTTCAGGCGGCCTC
Organism: Embiotoca jacksoni; assembly: GCF_022577435.1. Lineage (NCBI taxonomy): Eukaryota > Metazoa > Chordata > Actinopteri > Embiotocidae > Embiotoca > Embiotoca jacksoni. The sequence continues at coordinate 561,094 of NW_027185386.1, read as the reverse complement.
GGCCCGAGACGTGCTGCCGCTCGGTGTTGTGCGGCTGCTCTGTTCCGCCAGCGTTGTGACTGACCTCTAAAACTAACGTTAACAGGAGTGTTGGGGTTCAGTAGATTAACACAAGAGGGTTTTCTGGTCCAGTGAGAAGCACCTGTTTCAGTCAGCACAAAGGTCTCCAAAGTCTTTAGCGACGTTAGAAAAACTTTAGAAAATGTCCATCAGTGTTTATTCAAACATTTACATTATTTTACGGTGGAATTTTAAGGGCATACTATATACAGAAAATCATTTTCACAAGTATCCAGTTTATCATTGAAATATCGACAGACTTGTCAGTGATATCATGAACTTGGAGTAAATAATTGTCATTCTTTTGTCGTTGATATTCACCTGTTGGAACCATAGTGACTTTACCAAAATGATAAAGTGAATCATCAAATGTGGCTCTTTTAAGAAGTGACTTCAGCACGTGATAGCTAAATCCATTTATTTAAAGTGGAGAATCACCAAGTAACACGAGTTCAGTAAACTTTACATTTTCAAAGAATACACAGACCAGAAGGTACACAAAATAATACAAGTAAATTAAAACAGATGCATTAAAACATCAGTGTTAAATACATGTTAAAATGAGACATAGTAGCATAGAAATACATGGCGAGTAGAGGAGAGCAGTGCATCATGGGAGGTCCCCCAGCAACCAAGTCCTATAGCGATGGTTCAGGATCAACTGAGCGAGCACTAACTATAAGATTTATCAAATAGGACAAGGAAAGGGACCAGAAAGCTAAAAACTACAAATCCACCGTGTGAATTTTTTTCTCTTTAAATCTGTTTTTGAGAACATTGAGTCACACAAGGACATTACAAATAAGGACATTTGTGAGTATGTGAAGTTGAACTCCTTTGAAAGTGTGTCTGTGGGTTTGGTGTAACAGGCCGGCGCTGCCCGACGCCGTGGTGGAGAGCGAAGGCTTCGACATTTCAGACGGACAGACCTTAATGAGCCGTCTGCAGTGGGAAGACTCCCCCGACATCTCACCCGCTGACTCGGCTTCATCTAAAGCCAGTAAGGAAAAGGACCTTCGGTACACTTTAAAGTCTGTGTTTGATCAAACTTCCAGCCAGCTCCATGAATCCATTTTTATCCCTCTCACAGGCACCAACCATTCAGATTCGAGGAGGCCCAAGAAGAAGAAGAGGCCCTCTCTGGGTTTGAACAGTGGAGGAGGAGGAGGAGGAGGAGGAGGAGGAGGAAGTGCAGGTCTGACTGGAGGCGGCAGCAGCAGCAGCGTCTCTCAGAGTAACATCAGTTTATCGACCAAAAAAAAGCGCCCCAAACTCTCGGCACCTTCTCTTTCCAGTATCTACGACGACCTGAACTAGACGCGCCCCGTTTGTCAGAGCAGCTCATGCCTCCTCTGTGAAGTTCCTCCTTTCACACCGAGATCTTCAGGTTTGAGCAGGACGGGATCAAACTTAACTTAGTAGTTCTTTCATCATTCGGCATCTACATTTGAAAAGATTTCTCCTTCAATATTATGAACGCAGTGCTCTAAGAACTGTGGTCAGTCAGAGTCCAGTCTGAGCAGCTGCAGGTATGTAAACCAACAATTTACATTCTGTTGTTCAGCTCATTATTATTTATATCAGCATAATATCTCCTTCAGGTGCAAATCAAGATGAACACCTGATGCATTCAAGTGACACAGTGAAGTTCTTCTTCATCAAACTTCCAACCAATAAAGGACCATCACCAGACTGTTGCCACAAAGAAGGATATTATGTCATAAAAATAAAAATGTTATCAAATTATATGGATAATATTAAAGAGCCCCTTCAGACAGATACTGACAGACATCGAAATACTCTTCTTAGAACAATGATGTCTGTCCATAGTTTTTCCACAAAAAGCAGTTCAGTTATTTTTAAACTTTAAGTGATATCAACCCATTTTCCCTCATTAGAAATCCCTGAAACTATAAATACAACAAATATATCAGTGTTTGTGCACTGAGCGTTTGTGCTTCAAATTTCCACACTTGTTTAAGTAGAAAATTGGACCGGGACGACCTTTAAACTATTTGTGATGTCACAAATACTGCTCGTAGGCCCGCCCCTCTTTTTAAAATCAGACTTTTTTAATGAGCACAACGTAACTTTGCACTTTAATCTGATGATTGTGAAAACAACCGTCTGGTTTTAAACCTCTGCTGTGAAGCTCAAACATTCAACTGTAGGAGCAAAAAGAAAAAAACATTTTTGAGCGAATTGGGACTTTAAGATTTCTCTTCGGTTCAAAAACAGCCACAGAGGCGTTTGCATAAAAGCTCTAGGATTTATTAGAAATTAGTTTCATTACTTAAAAACTAAATTTAGAGGCAGAGGGTCTTCTGTAACACCTGGGTTTATATATAGTGACATAATCTCCCCCAAACATCTGAATGCCTGATAATTGTTTTCCATAATCTACTTCAGAACTTTAATTTGCCATATTCAGTCTAAAAAGTCTTTATTTTTTCTTGTTTGCTTATGTTTGAACCCACGTGAGACATCATGAAAAGATCCTATATTCTATATGTAGTTTTGTGAGACCTTCAGGTACTCTTGATGTCATTGATGACGTTCCTCTTCTTATTATTCGAACAACACTTGGCACTCGTATACTGGAGTACTCATCCGTGGCTTTTTAATTCGAGCATTGTATTGCACAGTTTGTGTGTGTGTGTGTGTGTGTGTGTGTGTGTGTGTGTGTGTGTGTGTGTGTGCGTGTGTGTGTGTGAGTGTGTGTGTGTGTGTGTGTGTGTGTGTGTGTGTGTGTGTGTGTGTGTGTGTGTGTGTGTGTGTGTGTGTGTGTGTGCGTGCGCGTGTCATCATTTCTATTTTCACAAAACTATGGTTCCTAGAATGTGACATTTTTGTGAAAGTACGTGAAATATTTAACGTTATTCGTTTACATGAACAACATATTTAAGTTTGTCACTGCGTACGTGGTGGCGTGTATATTATGTTTTTTTGATATTGGGTGAGGAGCCCAGGAGGCTCATGTACAGTCCGCCGTGTTTGTACGAGGCGGAATCATGAATCTCGTGTGTTTTTCGGCTTTATAGACGACGTCGTACATCAGTGCTGCAGTTCTGCTTGTTGTTCAGGATCATGAGCGGTAAAGTGTGAATCCCGTCAGCCTGTAACCAGCGATGTCTGATGAGATGTTTTAAAAAGCGTAGAGATCAGAATCTTGTTGATGTCTTAGAGAAGCAGCTTGTTTTTTTCATGTAAAAATGGGCTTCTGAAACCCAACAACTTTATTTACTGCAGTTCTTACTGAGGAATCAGAGCTGTGCAGGAGAACACCAGGAGGTTATATTTTATTTGTATGCAGCAGTGGACAATTTAGGGATTGTACAAAAATTATTTGCGGGAGGGTTCAGAAAAGAGGGAGGCGGATGTATATTCCTTTAGAAGTGCTCGTTAAGTGTTTTATTTTATTTTTTTGAATTTTCCCCAAAGCATTCGACTTTTTGAAACTTTCCAAAACCGATGATCTGACATTGACATGCACTTCACGCCATGCTGTGTGGAGGTGAGAACAGTTGGTTTTAACCTGTCTCTGGCTATGTTTGCTTTTCCCCTTTTTTCGGTCAGCTGTTTGTGCCATTTTCACGTGTACTTTCTTTCTTTTAAACAAATCAAACGATGTGATTCAAGCCCTCCCTCCACCCTGATCATTTTCATACAGTCCCTGAAGAAACATTCATTCAGTTATTCTTTTCGTCATGAACGCGACAATCTGTCAAAGCCGGATTTAATTTCCATTCCAGTTGGAAACATATTTGTTTGTGTAAAATCCTGCAGCAGCACTGAGCTTGAATCCTGTCCAGTAAAAGTCTTGTAAAAATGTGCACTAACGATTATTGAGATGATTTGATGCTGATGCCACTTCCTGTGAACGAAGCCGATGTTCTTCTCGTGGCTCTTTGTGTATCTGTGCAATGACAAACAATACAATGCTGCGTGTTTCTGATGTTTTCAAGCACAACGAGTGCGCGTGTGAACGACTTGTATGTGAACATTGTCATAGATTTAGGTTATTTTTCTTCACTGCCGTGCATACTGATGTTTGTACACAAATAAATACGCAGCGTATCTAAAGAGTCATTTCTTTAGACCACAAACAGACACAGACACAAGTTCTTGGTTTGAAATGCTTTTAATTTGAGATACCACTGAAACCAGAGCAGTCCAGCATAATCAGGAAGGTTGGATGTCCCCCCTCCAAATCTTTTTAAGTGCCAGATGCAGGTTCAACTGATTCCTTCTATCATTTTATTTACAGAAAATACACAGTATATTTACAGCATCCTCTTCCAAAGTGTCTATCTTCATGTCTAGAGACTGTTTAAATTAGTCTATTTCTACAACACAACTTCTTCTTTTGAGCCACAAAAAAAAAATTCACTCTTGCAGTTGTACAGTTTATATTTGCTTACAGAGAGCTTGAATCATTCAAATAACATAAAATAAATGGTTAAAAGAGTCAAAGCTGGCACAAGCAGCACAACAGTCAGTGGTTCCAAATGGTTTTAGATTCTCTCGTCTATCGGTTCAAGTTTTTTTTCTTAAAACACCAAAACAGTGGTTTTTAAAAGAAAAAAAGAAAAAGGCCCACAGGAAGAGCACGAACAAACGCTGGAGGACAATAAAAGAGCAGACGAGATAAAGCCAGAGTTACGACATGGTGTGCACCACAAAGTCATGTTCGAAGAGAAACTAAATTATGTTTCTGTTAAAGCAAGGTTATTGTTTACTGCACTTAAGACTGTACAATCAATGTGTTGTTGTTGTTGTTGGTGGTGGTGGTACATGCATAAACAGGCTCACCTAGACACGCACACACACACACACACACACACACACACACTCCTATCAGCTGCAGCATCTGCTCCGTGGCCCTTTTTGATAAGTCCATCTCTCCAGACGCCCCCCCCCCCCCCCCTTCAGCGGCTGTGCATCCCAAATATGAGAAAGCTAAAGAACACGGTGACTCCCACCAGAGAGATGGTCGCGGGGGCGGTGAAGAACTGCCGGTAGTTGATGCGGAAGTACCACACCACGGCCAGGATCACCACGAACACGGGCACCACCAGGCTGCTGGTGCTGACGGCCACGCCCGCGGCCCTGAACCCTCCGGAGACCCCGGACCCGACGCCCGTCCCGGGCGGAGACCCTTCCTCCGGATCGGCATCGTCCGGGGCCTGGGAGATGTGGCAGTGGATCACGCTGTTGTCTGTGATGTTCAGAGATAACAGAGTCCTCTTGGGATCCTGCAGCAGCTGGCCTCGATAGATTAATTTGATTTGTTGCTCCCGACCTGAGAAACATTTACTTGAAAGGGAAAATAAAAACAAGAAAGAAGAGACTTTAACAGACGTATTGAAAGGAATAATTCGGCATTTAAAGAAATACTCTCATTTTCATTCATTCTGAGGACTCCATGAAAAGATCAAAGGTCCTCGTGTTTCTACAATAAATATAAAGTTATAACTATCAGCCAATTCGCTTCACATGAAGACTGACAACGAGGAAACCGTTGTCAAGGTGATCAAATCTGCTTTCCAGCATCTCTGGAACCGAAGGAAACCTTGTTATTTTGTCTAATACGGTAAACAAGGCAGAGCTTCTTAAATTAGACGGACAGGAAAAGCTGGTTGGAATCTTTAATCTACTCGTGACTGCAACGAAGCAATTATGCACTTTATCCAAAGAGGTGGATGTTTGGTGGATGGTTGGTGGATGTTTGGGGTTGGTGGATGTTTGGTGGGTGTTTGGTGGATGGTTGGTGGATGGTTGGTGGGTGTTTGGGGTTGGTGGATGTTTGGTGGGTGTTTGGTGGATGGTTGGGGTTGGTGGATGTTTGGTGGGTGTTTGGTGGATGGTTGGGGTTGGTGGATGGTTGGTGGATGGTTGGTGGATGTTTGGGGTTGGTGGATGTTTGGTGGATGGTTGGTGGATGGTTGGGGTTGGTGGATGGTTGGTGGGTGTTTGGGGTTGGTGGATGTTTGGTGGGTGTTTGGTGGATGGTTGGGGTTGGTGGATGTTTGGTGGGTGTTTGGTGGATGGTTGGGGTTGGTGGATGGTTGGTGGATGGTTGGTGGATGTTTGGGGTTGGTGGATGTTTGGTGGATGGTTGGTGGATGTTTGGTGGATGTTTAGGGTTGGTGGATGTTTGGTGGATGTTTGGTGGATGTTTGGGGTTGGTGGATGTTTGGTGGATGGTTGGTGGATGTTTGGGGTTGGTGGATGTTTGGGGGATGTTTAGGGTTGGTGGATGTTTAGGGTTGGTGGATGTTTGGTGGATGTTTAGGGTTGGTGGATGTTTGGTGGGTGTTTAGGGTTGGTGGATGTTTAGGGTTGGTGGATGTTTGGTGGATGTTTAGGGTTGGTGGATGTTTGGTGGATGGTTGGTGTTGGTGGATGGTTGGTGTTGGTGGATGTTTGGTGGATGTTTGGTGGATGGGTGGTGTTGATGGATGGTTGGTGTTGGTGGATGTTTGGTGGATGTTTGGTGGATGTTTGGGGTTGGTGGATGTTTGGTGGATGGTTGGTGGATGTTTGGGGTTGGTGGATGTTTGGTGGATGGTTGGTGGATGTTTGGGGTTGGTGGATGTTTGGGGGATGTTTAGGGTTGGTGGATGTTTAGGGTTGGTGGATGTTTGGTGGATGTTTAGGGTTGGTGGATGTTTGGTGGGTGTTTAGGGTTGGTGGATGTTTAGGGTTGGTGGATGTTTGGTGGATGTTTAGGGTTGGTGGATGTTTGGTGGATGGTTGGTGTTGGTGGATGGTTGGTGTTGGTGGATGTTTGGTGGATGTTTGGTGGATGGTTGGTGTTGGTGGATGGTTGGTGTTGGTGGATGTTTGGTGGATGGGTGGTGTTGGTGGATGTTTGGTGGATGGGTGGTGTTGGTGGATGTTTGGTGGATGGGTGGTGTTGGTGGATGTTTGGTGGATGGGTGGTGTTGGTGGATGTTTGGTGGATGTTTGGTGGATGGGTGGTGTTGGTGGACGAACCTTTTCAGTATTCCTACTGTATCTTGTGGCTCTACAACAGCCACTTCCTCCGTGTCATTCAGAAACTTCAGCCGGACAGAGATGGAGATGGAGGTGGAGGTGGTGGTGGTGATGGTGGTGGGGGGGGACGTGGTGCTGGTCAAAATGGGGTCAAGTTTAATGGGCTTTTTTGCTTCCTCCTCCAGCTCCTCCTCCTCCTCCTCCTCCTCTTCATCCTCCTCTCCATCAGAAGCATGCAGTCCTCCAGCCTGGGGTTGTTTGCTCTGGATGTCCAGCAGCAGGTCCGTCCAAACCCCCTCGGCTCCCCCCCCCCGCGCCCCCCTCGCTCTCTCCTCTCTCGGTCGCAGGCTCTCCGTCGTCCGGCTTGTTCTCCTGGGACGGCGGGGGGGTCTGCTGCTCCGGGACGGCGGCGCCGGCGGACCCTCCGCCGTAGTTGTCGCGGCCTCCCAGGCCGATCAGAGAGGCGCGGGCGCCGGCGGTGAGGATGGTGCCCAGGATGTGGTCTCCCCGGTCGGCCACGTGGGTCGAGAGCCAAGCCAAGACGAGGGCCAGGACCAGGAGCAACACGCCCCCCGCCGCCGTGACCTCCTCCTCCGTCCCGTCCAACATGGTCAGTGCACACACCGCCATCTCCGTCCCGAACCTGCAGCACGGCAAAGGAACTTTATTTATACAACACAATTCAGCATTTGGCTCAAAATCTCTCGCTTAAATCTCTGCAGCGACACAGAAGGAGGTTCTCTTTATTAGATGTTGCTGGCACAAATACACAGATTGTTTACATGTTTACATGTTTACGTGTTTACGTGTTTACGTGTTTACATGTTTACATGTTTACGTGTTTACATGTGGAAAAGTCTCCGGTGTTGTTTTTCTTTACATAAAGATCCGCAGCAGCTTTCAGGCTGGTCACCAGCTCCTCCTGTCATGTTTGGTTCTCCTCCTGTCTCCCTCTTCCTCCCTCCTCCTGTCTCCTCCTCTCTCCTCCTGTCTCCTCCTCCTGTCTCCTCCTTTCTCCTCCTCCTCTCTCCTCCTCCCTCCTCCTGTCTCCTCCTCTCTCCTCCTGTCTCCTCCTCTCTCCTCCCTCCTCCTGTCTCCTCCTCTCTCTTCCTGTCTCCTCCTTTCTCCTCCTGTCTCCTCCTGCCTCCTCCTCTCTCCTCCTGCCTCCTCCTCTCTCCTCCTGTCTCCTCCTGCCTCCTCCTTCCTCCTCCTCTCTCCTCCTTTCTCCTCCTGTCTCCTCCTCTCTCCTCCTGCCTCCTCCTTTCTCCTCCTGTCTCCTCCTGCCTCCTCCTTCCTCCTCCTCTCTCCTCCTCCTTTCTCCTCCTCTCTCCTCCTTTCTCCTCTTGTCTCCTCCTCTCTCCTCCTGCCTCCTCCTTTCTCCTCCTGTCTCCTCCTTTCTCCTCCTGTCTCCTCCTTTCTCCTCCTCTCTCCTCCTCCTTTCTCCTCCTCTCTCCTCCTGCCTCCTCCTTTCTCCTCCTCCCTCCTCCTCTCTCCTCCTTTCTCCTCCTCTCTCCTCCTGCCTCCTCCTCTCTCCTCCTGTCTCCTCCTGCCTCCTCCTTCCTCCTCCTCTCTCCTCCTCTCTCCTCCTTTCTCCTCCTGTCTCCTCCTCTCTCCTCCTGCCTCCTCCTTTCTCCTCCTGCCTCCTCCTGCCTCCTCCTCTCTCCTCCTCCTTTCTCCTCCTCTCTCCTCCTTTCTCCTCTTGTCTCCTCCTCTCTCCTCCTGCCTCCTCCTTTCTCCTCCTGTCTCCTCCTTTCTCCTCCTGTCTCCTCCTTTCTCCTCCTCTCTCCTCCTCCTTTCTCCTCCTCTCTCCTCCTGCCTCCTCCTTTCTCCTCCTCCCTCCTCCTCTCTCCTCCTTTCTCCTCCTCTCTCCTCCTGCCTCCTCCTCTCTCCTCCTCTCTCCTCCTGCCTCCTCCTGCCTCCTCCTTTCTCCTCCTCCCTCCTCCTCTCTCCTCCTTTCTCCTCCTCTCTCCTCCTGCCTCCTCCTCTCTCCTCCTCTCTCCTCCTGCCTCCTCCTGCCTCCTCCTTTCTCCTCCTGCCTCCTCCTTTCTCCTCCTCCCTCCTCCTCTCTCCTCCTTTCTCCTCCTCTCTCCTCCTTTCTCCTCCTGCCTCCTCCTTTCTCCTCCTGCCTCCTCCTTTCTCCTCCTTTCTCCTTCCGGTTTGAAAACGAAGCTTTTGTTTTGTTGTAAAGTTTGAGCTAGCTTAGCCTACCAGCTAGCAGAAATAAACGACCTTCGTTTCTTTCCGAGTTTCAAACCTCTCGGTTTGTTTCGTGTCTCCGTTTTCTGAGCGGACGTCGTGTGAACATCTTAAAGTCCTTCAGTGTGTGTAGATTAGATCTTCTTACCTGCCAGCTGTGAATCAGAGCATGTTTGAGGAGGAGGCTAAATGCTAGTTAGCAGCTGCTGCTTTAAAAAAAACACATAATAAACACAGAGGCGACGTGACGTCATCCCGGGGGGGGGAGTGGGTCACGCCTGTTGCTGCTCCTGCTGCTGCTCCTCCTGCTCCTCCTCCTGTTGCTCCTCCTGCTGCTCCTCCTGCTGCTCCTGCTGCTACTGCTCCTCCTGCTGCTCCTGCTCCTCCTGCTGCTCCTCCTACTCCTGCTCCTACTCCTGCTGCTGCTCCTCCTGCTGCTCCTCCTACTCCTGCTCCTACTCCTGCTGCTGCTCCTCCTGCTCCTCCTGCTGCTGCTCCTCCTGCTGCTCCTCCTGCTGTTGCTCCTCCTGCTGCTCCTCCTGCTGCTCCTCCTGCTGCTCCTGCTGCTGCTCCTCCTGCTGCTCCTCCTACTCCTGCTGCTCCTCCTGCTCCTCCTGCTGCTCCTCCTACTCCTGCTGCTCCTCCTGCTCCTCCTGCTGCTGCTCCTCCTACTCCTGCTGCTCCTCCTGCTGCTCCTCCTGCTCCTCCTGCTGCTGCTCCTCCTACTCCTGCTGCTCCTCCTGCTGCTGCTCCTCCTGCTCCTGCTGCTCCTCCTACTCCTGCTGCTCCTCCTCCTGCTCCTCCTGCTGTGTTCGGTTTTAAAGGATAATTCTACATTTAGTTTTAAACTCTAATTTAATCTAATGAATATTCATGAGTGATAATTCGATCCTAAAATTGTAATTTACGACTAATTGCCACGACTTGTTTTCTGTTTATATCTATTATTATTATTATTATTATTATTATTATTATTATTATTATTATTATTATTTATTTCTGTAATAAAACCTCTTTGGTTCATGGAACACTTTGTAAACACAAAACATATATTTGGTTTTTGCCTTTTGGGCTTTTTGTTCCACAAAACTTTCAGAATATTTTTTCTGAAATATGTTCTGCAAAAATGAGTGACAAGGACAGGAAGTGGTGATGAGCTATGACATCATGTCCTGCAGCTGTTTGAGATATATGAATGGATGAATAATGAACCATTATATCCAAAATAATTGTGAGATCAAATAATTGCAATCAGTGTTATTATATTGGATTATTCTTAACGTGTTAAAGTGAATCAAAGTGAAGCGGAAATATAAAGTAACACGTATTTGTACACGACATCTACTACACCAGAAAAGGACAGCAGGGACACAAGACATGAACTGGTGGGTCAACAATCACAGATCAGAGACAGAAAAGGACAGCAGAGACACAAGACATGAACTGGTGGGTCAACAATCACAGAGCAGAGACAGAAAAGGACAGCAGAGACACAAGACATGAACTGGTGGGTCAACAATCAGAGAGCAGAGACAGAAAAGGACAGCAGAGACACAAGACATGAACTGGTGGGTCAACAATCAGAGAGCAGAGACAGAAAAGGACAGCAGAGACACAAGACATGAACTGGTGGGTCAACAATCACAGAGCAGAGACAGAAAAGGACAGCAGGGACACAAGACATGAACTGGTGGGTCAACAATCAGAGAGCAGAGACAGAAAAGGACAGCAGAGACACAAGACATGAACTGGTGGGTCAACAATCACAGATCAGAGACAGAAAAGGACAGCAGAGACACAAGACATGAACTGGTGGGTCAACAATCACAGAGCAGAGACAGAAAAGGACAGCAGGGACACAAGACATGAACTGGTGGGTCAACAATCAGAGAGCAGAGACAGAAAAGGACAGCAGAGACACAAGACATGAACTGGTGGGTCAACAATCACAGATCAGAGACAGAAAAGGACAGCAGGGACACAAGACATGAACTGGTGGGTCAACAATCAGAGAGCAGAGACAGAAAAGGACAGCAGAGACACAAGACATGAACTGGTGGGTCAACAATCACAGATCAGAGACAGAAAAGGACAGCAGAGACACAAGACATGAACTGGTGGGTCAACAATCAGAGAGCAGAGACAGAAAAGGACAGCAGAGACACAAGACATGAACTGGTGGGTCAACAATCACAGAGCAGAGACAGAAAAGGACAGCAGAGACACAAGACATGAACTGGTGGGTCAACAATCACAGAGCAGAGACAGAAAAGGACAGCAGGGACACAAGACATGAACTGGTGGGTCAACAATCACAGAGCAGAGACAGAAAAGGACAGCAGGGACACAAGACATGAACTGGTGGGTCAACAATCACAGAGCAGAGACAGAAAAGGACAGCAGGGACACAAGACATGAACTGGTGGGTCAACAATCACAGAGCAGAGACAGAAAAGGACAGCAGGGACACAAGACATGAACTGGTGGGTCAACAATCAGAGAGCAGAGACAGAAAAGGACAGCAGAGACACAAGACATGAACTGGTGGGTCAACAATCAGAGAGCAGAGACATGCAGCTCCATGACGGGACATCTGGAAAAGAAAAAACAGACTGCGAGCGAAGGAGCTGAATGGAGACAACAGATAACAAGAAGAAACTATGAGAAAGATGAATTTAATGAGTTGAAACCAACCGATCCGAAGGTGACTTGATAAATTAAAACGATATAAACAATTATCCAACTGGAGGTGTATTTGTAATGTCTCACATTTCAAGTCCCATTTTATAGTAATTCAAGTTAATTCAAGTGTTTAAAAACCGAACAGAAACAGGTTATTGAAATCTAAAATCACGTTTCCATGGAAACCTATTAAAACGGATCCAGCGTGACGTCACAGGAGCGTCCCGTCGTTCCTCAGCAGCAGATAATCCCTCACAGATTCGGGGACGCGCAGCTCGCCGACCGCCGAGTGACATCGAGCTCCCAGCTGCTGACGTAAAGCGCAGCGGCAGAGATGCTGCAGGCGGCGCGGCCGACCGCTGCGCCGCCGCAGCAGCTGGAAGAAAGGCCGGCGATCCTGAGAGCAAAACATCAATGAAACCACAACCGCTGCAGCGTGAAACGTAAAAACACCCGAGAGGCGACGCGACGCGGAGAACTCGCCTCGGGTATCTCGGCAGCAGGCGGCGAGTCCATCCAGTCGCACGGAGGGAAGGAGGTGTAGGAGTTGAGCATCACCTCCAGGGTGGGGGGGGAGAGGACGCACCGCTTCAGCATCTGGACACGACAGGATGGTCGGATTCACAACATCCACATTAAATAAAGAACTTTATTTAGATAGAGTAGTTGAAGTACATTCAAGATTATAGATTTAAGGAGTTCGGGGTATTTACAGAAACACAGGTGCCATTTTTTGATGCTTGGCATTATATTAATGGACTATAAATATTATTGATATTAGACGAGATGATAATCCCTCAAACAACAGTTTTTCTCCTCACATTAAATCCTGGTCAGATGTTAAACATTGGACAGTTTACTGTAATTCAGATTTTCTTGAACAACTTTCAAATTTGTACATTTAAAGGTGCTAAAATCATTTTAGAGATTGGATGGAAGACTTCGCCCATCTCATTTTTCCATAATATTTGTTTACTGTATGACTTTTTCCAAACTTTGACATATTAGTTCCATTTTATGAGTGACTGCTGTTTGTTCCAGTCTGTGGCTTCAGTATAAAGGTGTTGTTGTTCCAGATTGTAAGAGTTTGCCTCACAAGGTCCCAGGACACCAGTTAGGTGTTAACTCAGGGCTGAAGGAATCCCTCCTTTCCTTTCCTTCCTGTTGCAGCTGTCTACACGACAACACTTCATCTCAGCAGCGCGTTCTCTCGGTGCTGCAGCTCGAGCGAACCTGCGGTGAAACCGGCTCGGCTCCACGGTTCAGCAGCGATCGTGCGATCGCTTCGGGTTCCTGGTCCGGGTAATCCTCCACCACCTTAAGGACCGAGCACAAAAGGTGTTTATCTTGATGCCAGAACCCCCCCTCCCCCCCCCCCCACCACCCGTCTGCTACCTGCAGCAAACAGCCCATTGGTGTGTATCCTGCACAGTTGACAGCATCCACCTTTGCACCGTGCTGCAGGAGGACGTCTACGATCCTGCGGCAGCAGTTAGCGCATGCGTTGTGCAGCGGCGTGTGCTGCTTCCTGCCTGCAGTTGTGGGGTCGGCTCCCGCGTCCAGCAGCTTCTGGACCACTCGGAGGTAGCGTCCGGCCTCGGACGGCCTCTCGGCCCCGGAGCACGCGGCGTTCAGAGGGGTCTCCCCCTCTCGGTTTGTGGCCAAAACGTCGGCTCCGCGGCTGAGGAAGAGCTCCACCAGCTCCTCCAGGCCTCGCCGAGCGGCCACGTGCAGCGGTGTGAGCCGCGACTCCCCGGTCCTCACGTTGACATCTGCACCTCCTTCTAACAGCAGCTCCGCACAACTTGGAAAGAAAATGCCCAAATTTTGATCATGACGTGACAACATTGCAAAAAACATCCAGTTTATATTGAACCTTTTCCCTCTAACGTTCGTTTTAAAACTGCTGATTCAGCTGTTTTTGTCTCGCAGGAGTTTTTCTTGTCTTTTAGTTCCTTAGAAATGTAAATGTTTCCGACAGTCTTGGCAGGCTATTATTCTCATTATATAAAAATGACATTATACCGAGATTTTTTTTTAATGCACTGGAGGAAATGAACACTTTTGGCACTGTAAGAGAAGATTAAGATGACACTCCGCTTCAGTTCCCCCCTCTGGCCAAAAAGTGACTAATATACTCAAGATTTAATGTGGAGAGAAGAAAGTAGTTGTCATCACTTTTACTCACTGGAAGGACTGGGCCGAGGTGCAGAGGTGAAGAGGGGCGCTGCCATCCGCAGTCAGCAGTTCAGGATCTGCTCCGTGGGACAGCAGCAGCTGGACGCAGACGGAGTGGCCGCCTGCGCAGGCATCATGGAGGGCGGCGATGCCTCCGGGGTCGTCGTTAACCTCGGCTCCTCGAAACAGCAGCTCCTCCACGCATCCTGCGTGTCCTCTGCTGGCGGCCAGACGTAAGGCTGACGTCTGTTTCACCTTGGAGCTCAGTGTCCACATGCCTGACAGAAGAGGGGGAAGGCGGGTCGACAATTAACGCAACCCAGAATCACGGCAAAACGTGAAATTGACACGCTTTAGCCTCTCGGCGTGACAGTTTCACGTTTTCTTGTAGTGGACGAAAATGAAACCTACTGCATGAATACAAAAACACATGTTTGAGGTGAGGAAATAACCATGTGGGGTTTGTGACAAAAACAACATGGTTGGGGTGAGGAAACAAAAAACAACTCAAGAACAACGTTGTCACCTCCTGGATTCAAACCTGTCTCCCCTCCTCTGATTCATGCCACCCAACCACCTCTCCTGCCTCTTAACATCCCTGCAAAATGGCCATTGAACTTGGTCACGTGATCCTTCGTGACGCTACTTTTACGTGCGTCACGAACCTGTCACGCCTCGAGGCCAACGCGTGCTTATCTCACGGTTGGCTCTCGTGGACGGGCTCGTCTGTTTCGGGCATTGCAGCGATCCTGGGTTGAATTAATGGCGTTTATGAAAGATTATACGATCTTTAAAATCGTACCCATCTCTGGAGCCCACACCATCTCCTCGTGCACCGTCTCCATCAGAGCATTGACCATCGCGGAGTCCCTCAGCACTGCGTACACTCCTGTCATGTTCCCGCACATGAAGGTGTTGTGGATGGCCGTGTCTCTGCAGCGGACCTGGGGTGGAGGAGCCCGGACCTCCTGGAGCCGCTGCTGCCTGGGAGGAGGCCGGGGGACCCGAGGCAGCGGCGCCCTGGTCATGGCTCTCCGGTCAGCCAGTGCTCGCCGTGCATCCTCCCGCTCCTGGAGCTCCTGCTCCAGTCTCAGAGAGCGCAGTGAGGTGGAGCTGAAGGGAAACGTCTCCTTCGACATGGCACCTGGAAGTCCGTCTAATAGAAATATAAACTTTTACAGCTTATTAAAAGAAAACGGGTTAAAAAGTCGATTATTTTGTGCTATTTTCTTGTTTCATCTCAGCAGAAGTTCACACTATAACCTCCCTAAAGCCACAGCGTCTTGAATCTCAAGCACTATTTACAGCAATGTCACCGTACAGCTGTTACTCACCTTTTACTGGAACTGCTTTGAGTCACAGAGGTTCAAACAAGAGGTCAAGTAAAAACTTCCATCATTAAAATCCCTCTCATTTACCTTTTAAATGAAATTATAATGGGGGAGGATTTCAAGTTAAACGTCCTTCCTTTCTGGACACAGTCACAAGATCTTTGCTCAAACAGCTCCAGTTATTATTAGATCAGAATGCAAGTTGATACGTGTCTTGTCCACAGTGGCCACCAGATGGCAGCATTCACCCAGCTTCTTGATCATCAAGATGAACTGTGTCTCAATCACATGATTAACAGGACACAGCTTACTTTTTAATGTTTTAAACTGAGTTTGATTTGCGGTAAAATTAAGGATCAAAGTTTCAAATCGTATACTTCCATCTGATTATAAAAACTAGCACAGAGAGCTCTAAATGTCATGTATTTCCTTTTAAAATTGGAAATTTGGTGAATCTGAAAGAGTCAGTGAAAAGTAAGCTGTAGAAGAAACAGGCAGAAAAGGGCAGTCAGATGACATGGTTGTTTATTTGTGCCCTGTTCTTCAGGAAGTCTGTGTTTTCTCTGCTGAGGTCGTTGGCGCAGCAGTCTGACCAGTCTTGTAGCAGCTGGACTGGATTGTGTCACATGATCTCCTTCTGCAGGACGAGTTGACTCGTTACGACTATGTTGAAATTTAGTATTTCAAAACTTCTCGCACACTTTGGCTTTAAAAGCTAATTTAACACATTTCCTAATCTTTAGCTTTATTAGTTTAAAAACAATTGTGGTGAATTTTCTGTAACTGCTGGGAAGAATGACAGTAAATACTCCGAAGATTAGCTCAAATATAACCTGAAACAAAACGACGCGACCTTTGAATGCTGCGCCGGATGTGATGGGGAGTGAACGCTCTCGCGCCGTTTCGACACTCTTCGTATAAACCTGGTTACGTCATTACGTCATGGTCATTACGTCATGTTTGAACGTGGCGGCGCGGAACCAAGCAGCAGCGCAGCCGAAGACAAACTCGACCTCGGCGGCTCGGCTCGTCGCGTTTTCCTGTAGAAGTGAAGAAAGAAAACACGCTGTTATTGAAAGGACTTCGGTGTCGTCTCGCGTTTAGTGTCCAAACTCATCAAATACAGCTTTCATCGCGATATCTCATGATAGCGATGGTAAGTAAGCCAACTAAGCTAACATTATGCTAGTTCTCCACCATAGATATCAGACTGTAAGACACGTTTTGAAGTTGATTGGAGACATCTGGTTAGTTAGGTAGGTTAGTTAGGTAGGTTAGTTAGGTAGGTTAGTTAGGGTAGGTTAGGTAGGTTAGTTAGGTTAGTTAGGGTAGGTAGGTTAGTTAGGTTAGTTAGGTAGGTAGGGTAGTTAGTTAGGTTAGTTAGGTTAGTTAGGGTAGGTAGGTTAGGTAGGTTAGTTAGGGTAGGTAGGTAGGTTAGTTAGGGTAGGTAGGTTAGGTAGGGTAGTTAGTTAGGTTAGTTAGGGTAGGTAGGTTAGGTTGGTTCAGGTAGGTTAGTTAGGTAGGTAGGTTAGTTAGGGTAGGTAGGTTAGGTTAGATCTCCTGTATCTGGAATGATCTCCTGTATCTGGAATGATCTCCTGTATCTGGAACGATCTCCTGTATCTGGAACGATCTCCTGTATCTGGAACGATCTCCTGTATCTGGAACGATCTCCTGTATCAGGAATGATCTCCTGTATCTGGAATGATCTCCTGTATCTGGAATGATCTCCTGTATCAGGAATGATCTCCTGTATCTGGAATGATCTCCTGTATCTGGAATGATCTCCTGTATCTGGAATGATCTCCTGTATCTGGAATGATCTCCTGTATCAGGAATGATCTCCTGTATCTGGAATGATCTCCTGTATCTGGAATGATCTCCTGTATCAGGAATGATCTCCTGTATCTGGAATGATCTCCTGTATCTGGAATGATCTCCTGTATCAGGAATGATCTCCTGTATCTGGAACGATCTCCTGTATCTGGAACGATCTCCTGTATCTGGAACGATCTCCTGTATCTGGAACGATCTCCTGTATCTGGAACGATCTCCTGTATCAGGAATGATCTCCTGTATCTGGAATGATCTCCTGTATCTGGAATGATCTCCTGTATCTGGAACGATCTCCTGTATCTGGAACGATCTCCTGTATCTGGAACGATCTCCTGTATCTGGAACGATCTCCTGTATCAGGAATGATCTCCTGTATCTGGAATGATCTCCTGTATCTGGAATGATCTCCTGTATCTGGAATGATCTCCTGTATCAGGAATGATCTCCTGTATCTGGAATGATCTCCTGTATCTGGAATGATCTCCTGTATCTGGAACGATCTCCTGTATCTGGAATGATCTCCTGTATCTGGAACGATCTCCTGTATCTGGAATGATCTCCTGTATCTGGAACGATCTCCTGTATCTGGAACGATCTCCTGTATCAGGAACGATCTCCTGTATCTGGAACGATCTCCTGTATCTGGAATGATCTCCTGTATCAGGAATGATCTCCTGTATCTGGAATGATCTCCTGTATCAGGAATGATCTCCTGTCTCTGTCCTTGTGACAGCAGCTGGAGGAGTCTTTAGGAGAACGTCCTCCTCTGTCCCTGCAGCAGGTGGAGAGGGTGGTCAGGATTATCCAATATGGATAATAATAATAGCCGCTAGCGCTAGCATGGACATGCTAAAGAACATCTGGACATGCTAAAGAACATCTGGACATGCTAAAGAACATCTGGACATGTACTGCTGCACGTGCTGTGAACACATTTGTTTCCTCTGTTCCAGACCTGTAAATTAAATGACCTGTTCAGCATCGACGAGGACTTTGATGAGGAGGTGAATCTCAGCACACCTCCTTCTGCTCCTCTAACGTGATGTCCTCCTTCTGCTCCTCTAACGTGATGTCCTCCTTCTGCTCCTCTAACGTGATGTCCTCCTTCTGCTCCTCTAACGTGATGTCCTCCTTCTGCTCCCCTGTGTGTGTCTCTGTCTCTCTGTGTGTGTGTGTGTGTGTGTGTGTGTGTGTGTGTCTCTGTCTCTGTGTGTCTCTGTCTCTCTGTGTGTGTGTGTGTGTGTCTCTGTCTCTATGTGTGTGTGTCCCTCAGGACCTGCTGAGGACAGACTGGGCTGCCTGCTCAGCGTCTGGACCAGCTGCCGTGTCCTCCTGTGTCTCCTGTGTCTCCTGTGTCTCCTCTGTTCACAGCCAGTCGGGGAAATTTAGCCTCCAGAAAACTGGAGAGCGATCAGCTGCTCCGTGTGACCGCTCAGCATCGAGGAGCAGCACGCACACTGCTGCTGGACAAACTGTTGCTCCGGGTTTGAGACGCCTCTCCTCCTCCTCCCCCCCCCCCCTCCTCCTCTTCCTCCTCCTCCACTCAGCCCATCGCCCCCCCTCCTCCCACAGTGACTAACTCTCGGCCAAATTTGGCATCACAACAGAGTCCTCGTCCGGCGCTGCCCTGCTTTGATGATTGGGATGTTGACCTGGCCGACCTGGAGGACTGTGACCGCCGAGTGGGGCCGCCGCCTCCTCCCGCACCCACAACCGAGCCTCCATCTTCAGCCAGAACACCGCGCCCCTCGACCTGCGGAGGGATTCAAACACGACCTGATCGGACTCTGCGGGCGACCCGTAACGTCCCTCCTCGGACCTTCTCCGCTCCTCATCTGCAATCTCCGATTCCTCCGCTGAGTCCTGGTGTTTCCCTTCACTGCCTCGCTGCGACCTCTCCCGCCTCCGGCCTCTTCACCAGGACGCTCACCCGGCCTCAGCAGCCGCAGAAACCCCGGGCGACCCCGAGACCCTCCCCGCAGGCCCGCGGCCTGTTCCCGACAGCCTTCCCGGTGCCCTGCGGCTCCTCCGCCTCCTCCGCCTCCTCCGCTCTGAGCCCTCATCCCCTTCACACACCGGTGCTCACCAACCGCCTGGTCCAGCTGGTGTCCGCCTCCAATCAGCTCCCCAAGAAGAGGCCTCGCTCGGAGCCTCACCGGCCCCGGACCCGGCGCTTCCCCGGTCCCGCCGGACTTCTGCCACAGCAGGTTAGTCTCACGTTTCTCTCTCCTTTGCCGTACATGAAAAACTTCACATCTGTCTGCAGCTGGCGAGTGCGGCATGGCGGCACGGCGGTTCCTCTTGAAACCAAAGTACTTGAGCAGTCTAATCACACGGAGTCTCAGCTGAGCAGCTTCATGCCGCCGCTCTGCAGTCGAAGCATTAATGAAATGAATTTGAGAGAAATCTGTCACGTTATGTTTTAAATCTTCTCTCAGCCTGACGGTCGCAACCTGGACGAGATCGTGGTTTCTGCTCCTCAGACTCCTGCTCACGGGGTCGTGGCCCGACTACCAAGCCAGGTAAAGAACACATAAAAACATGAACTGATTAATTCAGTCATCGATTAATCTGCAGGTCACTTTTATTGATTTATTGAGAAATTGTTTGGTTCATAAAATGTCAGAAATATTTCCGAGTTGATCATTAATCCCAAACCTTCAGTCTTCAGTTCAATATTGTTGAAGATTTAAAAAGGCAGAAAATGTCACACTGGAGAAACTTTTACTTACTTTTTATGATTAATGTTAACAGCTAATCGTTTTCACCTTCAATGTCTTGGTTGTTGCTTCCTGTCACTGCACTGAACTCTGCTGCCTTCAAGTCCTCCTGGGAAATTACTACTTTAAAGCGAGAGTGCAGATCTCTAACATAAACATCTTTGACCAAACGAATTCATACAATGCTGGTTAAACCTCACCATCAACACCAAGCTTTTTAATCTGGTGTCTGGTGAGACATTCCTGATCTGGCTGGATGGGTTCACACTGAGCATGCTAACGTGCTGTTTTAGCTCTTTGCTCATTTAAATTGCGATGAAATAATTCAACCTCTTCAGACTCTTCTAGACTTTCCAAATGTCATCAAACCAAATAGATCAAATTATGAAAAACCCGGTGACATCACCTCTAAGTTTACATCGCTGAACAGTTGCTGAAACATCCAGCGTGTTACCATATTACAGATTATAAAACATCAGCACAGCAGCTGCTTTATTTACTCATTTAGGAGAAGACCACCAGTTTGACTTTTCCTTTTAGGGTTCCAGCTCCCAGACTGAGGAAGACGAGTTCGGCGGCGGCGCCTGGGCCGCGATGAAGGCTGAGATGGGATTGGATGAGAGGAACCCGTCGTGCTTCCTGCACTCCTACAGCGTCGTCATGGTGCTTCGCAAGGTAACCTCTCGTTGTCGGGACGCGTCCTTCAACTGCAGGAAAAGTCTTCGTCGAACTGTTCACTGAAGCTCTGTCACGTGAGCTCTGGATATTTAGGCCAAGCCGTTTTAAAAATAAATAAAAAGACATCTCCTTCATCACAAACTGAGCGTGTCGCTGCCGGAGGTCTATTGGAGTAATCAGGACAAATGACGGCGTCGAGCCGCAGGTGTCATGTGATTACAAACAGTACGATCGCTCATCAATCACGCTAATGGAGACTCTGTCTGTCTGTCTGTCTGTCTGTCAACACCTCTGAGTGGCGGTTATTTTTGAGCACTTTGCACATGTTGTTTTTCTGCTCTGCTCGCCGACTTCATCCCGCTAAGCTCATCCAGGTTAAACTGTTTTTACATGATTTCCCCAAAATCCGTGTTTGCATGAATAAACAAATTAGAAAGAGAGGATGATCCCAACACTAAATCCTGCTCGCTGCTGTTTACTTATTGTCATCAGTACATCCTCCAAAAAACAGCATGTTTGTGTTGATGGTGACAACCAGAACTGAGGGGAGGGGGGAGGGGGGTACTTTAATTTACATTTGAGATAAAAATGAACTTGACAGAATTACGCCTACTGTTGACGCAACGGATGGTGTCCCATTTCCTTAGTTTTAGATTTTAAGCCGTCACCAGTAGAGGGCGCTGCTGAACGAGGGGCAGCGCAACAGGATGGGATGTTGGATTGGACCTTATCCCATCTTTTATCTCCACTAGATTCAGTTCACCATCATGACACAGAAAAACTTGAGACTTTTATATTTTACAAGTTTGAACTTCAAACATCACTAAAGAGATGGAATTATCAAAATGTTTACATTAGTTTTGACTGAATCTGTTAACCAATCAAATACAGCTAAAAACAAAGCTAGTGTGTGTGTGTGTGTGTGTGTGTGTGTGTGTGTGTGTGTGTGTGTGTGTGTGTTTTTCTCCTGTCAGGCTGCGCTGAAACAGCTGGCGGGAAACAAAGTGCCCAACATGGCCGTGCTTCTGAAGAGCATCATCCACACACATGCTGACGCCAAGGCTCTGTTTAAAGACCCAACAGGTAGCGCGCACACACACACACACACACACACACACACACAAACACACACACACACACACACACAGTCCACTTCACTTCTGTCCTGCCCCTCCAGCAGGGAGCCTCTCGCTTTTCCTTTATTCTTTTGAAGCCTTTCGCCCTCTTGTCTGATCCACCTCTGAGCTGAGGCTGTTGCCATGGCGCCCGGACAGCAGCCACATGAGGTGGACTGATTATCAACACTCAGGAGTGGATGTTGTACTCCAACACCAGACTTAAGTGCTTATTAGGGATTCAATTGCAGGAGATTAGATTGGCATCAGTGGTGGGTGGGTATTAAGTGCTTCTGACACCACCGGGGACCTGTTGTCTCTAATGTGCCTCCCACCTGCAGGAACCTTCACTGCTGTTCCCACCTGCAGGAACCTTCACTGCTGTTCCCACCTGCAGGAACCTTCACTGCTGTTCCCACCTGCAGGAACCTTCACTGCTGTTCCCCCCTGCAGGAACCTTCACTGCTGTTCCCCCCTGCAGGAACCTTCACTGCTGTTCCCACCTGCAGGAACCTTCACTGCTGTTCCCACCTGCAGGAACCTTCGCTGCTGTTCCCCCCTGCAGGAACCTTCACTGCTGTTCCCCCCTGCAGGAACCTTCACTGCTGTTCCCCCCTGCAGGAACCTTCGCTGCTGTTCCCCCCTGCAGGAACCTTCACTGCTGTTCCCACCTGCAGGAACCTTCGCTGCTGTTCCCACCTGCAGGAACCTTCGCTGCTGTTCCCCCCTGCAGGAACCTTCACTGCTGTTCCCACCTGCAGGAACCTTCGCTGCTGTTCCCACCTGCAGGAACCTTCGCTGCTGTTCCCACCTGCAGGAACCTTCGCTGCTGTCCCCACCTGCAGGAACCTTCGCTGCTGTCCCCCCTGACGGTTGATCTCACATGTGGCTGTCGGCCTGCGGAGACTGCACACGAAAAATATAAAATCAATCAAAAAATGTGTGGCTCACATTAAGAAAAAAACCCACTAAATATTTCCTCGCTCTTCGTTTTTAAACACGATAGTTGCTTTTTTCTGTTTTATATTGTTGTAGTTTGGATTTCTTTTGAGTTTAAGACAGTTTGGGAGAAACAAACGTTACGTCTTCAGGTTACGTCTTCAGGTTACGTCTTCAGGTTACGTCTCAGGTTACGTCTTCAGGTTACGTCTTCAGGTTACGTCTTCAGGTTACGTCTTCAGGTTACGTCTCAGGTTACGTCTTCAGGTTACGTCTTCAGGTTACGTCTCAGGTTACGTCTTCAGGTTACGTCGTCACGTTACGTCGTCACGTTACGTCTTCAGGTTACGTCTTCAGGTTACGTCTTCAGGTTACGTCTTCAGGTTACGTCTCAGGTTACGTCTTCAGGTTACGTCTTCAGGTTACGTCGTCACGTTACGTCTTCAGGTTACGTCTTCAGGTTACGTCTTCAGGTTACGTCTCCAGGTTACGTCTCCAGGTTACGTCTTCAGGTTACGTCTTCAGGTTACGTCTTCACGTTACGTCTTCACGTTACGTCTTCACGTTACGTCTTCACGTTACGTCTTCACGTTACGTCTTCAGGTTACGTCTTCACGTTACGTCTTCACGTTACGTCTTCACGTTACGTCTTCAGGTTACGTCTCAGGTTAACAACACTGCGTCTCCTCTCTGTCTGATCAGGGGAGATTCAAGGAACTGTGCATCGGCGTCTCTTGGAGGACAGAGAGGAGGAGCTGAAGGTCGGAGCCGTGCTGCTGCTGAAACAGGTGAGGATCACCGCCCCCCATCATAAACATCATAAACACACACACACACACACTCACACACACACACACACTCACACACACACACACTTGTTTCAGCTCCACTAAAGCAACACAAAGCGGTAACGGATCTGTCCGTCTTCCTCGGCGTGAACAGGTGGGCGTGTTCTCGCCCTCCCATCGTAACCACTATCTGAACGTGACTCCCAACAACCTGCTGAGGATCTACGCCCCCGACGGAGCCGTTCTGTCCTCCGCCCGTCTCCCCCCGCTGGTTCTGGTGAGCGCCACGGCAGAACAGCAGCGTTACTTTCCAACCGCATATGAAAGCTCTCCTCCAGAAACATCCTGTCATCTGTTCTGACATTTCTGTTCTTTTTTTCCCAGGAGGCCGTGTTGTCGTCGCCCGCTCGGCCTCGCGGCGTCCTCCGGGAGCCCGTGTCTCAGATGCAGCTGGTGTTCGACGAAGAGGACGACGAGGGGAAAGACGGAGGGAGATGCGCCGCAGACACGAGGGTCGGCTCCAGCAGGGGCCCCCAAGTGCATGCTGGGAACCCAGAAACACAGGACCCGGGCTGGGATGCAGGTAAGGCCCCCGTGTGATTTATTTTAATTTAATTCATTTTTTAATTCAGCAACTCGTACATTCAAATTCACATTTTTCCAGCTGTTTATCTCTTTTTTTTTCTAATTTTACAGCTGTATATATAAATATGTTTTGAAAATTCAACAAAATATTAAATTAACGATAACAGAAATCTAAATTTCTCTCCATCTTAAAATGCTGGTACTTAGAATGGAACAAAGATACAACTTAGAGAAGGATTACAAACAAGAATCCAAATGTTAAACAACAACAACAAGCAAACAAACAAACCAAAACACAGCAAAAAAACAACAAAACAAATGTAGGTTTATTGAATAAAACAGCTTTAACTTTTGACCAATCAAACAGCAGCGATGTACGAACCTGGAGAGCAGCAGATAACCAACGTTACCATTTGGATTACATTTGCTGATTTATTTTTATTATTCAATTAGTCAAATGCATAAAAAGAAAGAAAGAAAATTCACACGATAATTGATCATGAACGTTGGCCTGATGTCGTATTTTATGAATTGGATGCTTTTGTCTGATCAGCAGTGAACTCGTAAATATTGATGAGAAGTTGAGCAGCTTCAGTCCCTGAAAGTTTCACCCACAACTGATCTGAACATGTTGTTTCTGTCACTTAGAAAACTGTGTGGTGTTTTTATGGACACCAGTTCATGTATGTTCAAGAGGAAACGTCATAAAGACAGATTGTCCCACGTTGTCTTACTTACTGTGCAGATGACGACCTGGACCGGCTGCTGGGAGACTTACCCGACAGCCACTGGTGAGAACATGGACAGTTCGTCTTCTTTTGATTGTTTGTGTTCGATTGTTAATAAATACAGACGGAGAAAAAGTCTGAAAGTAATTTGTTGTTTGTGCGTCTCTGATGCTTCATCTGTCACTTGAAGTCAACGTGCTCATCGGTTAATTACAAGAAATCAGGACTGTCAGACACACAGCTTCCTGTCTTCGCCCTCACGTTTCCCTTCATTCTCATCCAATGTTGTTTTTACTTTCATGACCTTGAACTGGGAAAACTAATCTGCACAACATTGATTTGCTAATTACACAAAATGAAAAGCAAAGTCAGGCTGTTTTTTTTATCATCTTTGTTTTGTCCTCGACCTCCATTTTTCCAGTCGCGTCTCCGAGCCTCAAAGAGAAGCAGATAAACTGTCCCTGCTTGTTTACTGCCCATTAAGAGGTGTTAATCAGCATGGAGGTGTACCCCCCCCCCCCCCCCCCCCCCAGCAGGGTGGAGTCGCGCTGTGACTAACAGGCTCTTATGGAAGCTTTTCCTCCAACAGGATCTCATCTGGATCCAAACTGCCTCACTGGAACAGATTCAGGTTAATCCTCCGGCTCCTTTCAGCTGCTCACATTTCCAGTTCAGAAGAGGAGGATGGCGGTTGATGAAATGGGTTGTGCTTATTTATAGTCTCTTCTCTTTTGCTGCGTGGCTTCAAATAAGTACAATTTCCAGTGCGGTCTGAGTATTCGGACATCGTCTGCAGTTTGGATCTGAAATGAGGCAGAAAACGAGGCGGTAAAACGCCGACTTTCAGGGTAAATGTACACCGTAGTTCCTTCATCGTCCTCGTGCTCCACGTTTCTTTCCACAAACGGCGTCCAGCTCTGCTTTGTCAGCTGGACAGTGAGTCCGGAGGATCATTCAGAGGCACCAGGGTTCAATTTCTAAAACATACGTTGCTGTTGAATATTTTTTTTCTTTTTGGCCGTATTCAGTCACGAGGTGTCACAAGTAGACGCCACTTTATTTTAAGAGATGACGAGACACAAACGTCCATGTGAATGATATTTACTGTATATAGTGATATAGTGAGTATAGTGATATTTAGATACCAGCAGGGGGTAGCATTTAACACCCTCGGTGGTAGTTCAGGTCCCAGTGGAGTCATTAGCACGACGAGGGAACCGACATCCAACACACACTGAAGATTCCTGATGGTGAAACTCCTAATTGGAGAGGAACTTAATTTGACCAGAACAAGGCTCTTTGAAACTGTGTGTGTGTGTGTGTGTGTGTGTGTGTGTGTGTGTGTGTGTATGTGTGTATGTGTGTGTGTGTGTGTGTGTGTGTGTCTCTCTCTCTCTCTGTGTATGTGTGTGTGTATGTGTGTGTGTGTGTGTCTGTGTGTGTCTGTCTCTCTCTCTCTGTGTGTGTGTGTGTGTGTGTGTGTGTGTGTGTGTGTGTATGTGTGTGTGTGTGTGTGTGTGTGTGTCTCTCTCTCTCTCTGTGTATGTGTGTGTGTATGTGTGTGTGTGTGTCTGTGTGTGTCTGTCTCTCTCTCTCTGTGTGTGTGTGTGTGTGTGTGTGTGTGTGTGTGTCTGTCTCTCTCTCTCTGTGTATGTGTGTGTGTGTGTGTGTGTGTGTGTGTGTGTGTGTGTCTCTCTCTCTCTCTGTGTATGTGTGTGTGTGTGTGTGTGTGTGTGTGTGTGTGTGTGTGTGTGTGTGTGTGTGTCTCTCTCTCTCTCTCTGTGTATGTGTGTGTGTGTGTGTGTGTGTGTGTGTGTATCAGGGGTTGCTCCGTCCCCAATCTGCTCATCTACTAATTAAGACCTCCACTAAAAAGGGGTTCTTGGTTGCAGCACGTCTGCAGCTGTTTCTCTCACACTGGAATAATTTGCCCTTCAACTTCAATCCTCTCTCCAGCGGTAATAATCAGCCGTGCCGAGTCTCGCCAACTCTGGTACTTACACATCCTAATTATCTCTTGGTAAGACCTTATTATTTTTCATAATCCATTAAGATAGTCAGGAAGTGTAATTACTCTTCGTCTCATCGTGTACATCGTACGTAAGTGACCCGAAAATAAATCAAAAAGATTCTTTAAGAAAAAAAAGGTTTCTTATCTTTGGTTTAGTGGTTTGTTGTGGCAGCAGGAAGACGTTTCTCCTCTCTGATGTAAAGTACTGTTTTCTTTCCAAGATAGGCCTGAAAAATCTCACCAACACCATTTTGAACTCGTTCTGTCTTTAATGACTCAGAGAAAGTTGGGAAAATGAAAAAAGAACAGTTCGCTGTTCTAGAAGTAAAAGAAGAAACACAACAACGTTCAAAACAACCAACAACGAAGGAAAACATTCGCTGTCTGTCATTTCCACCAACAACAGGTCCGATCAAAGAACCGCAGCTTCTGATCAGTGTTGGATTAAAGAGAAAAAAACAGTCTGATATCAAAGTCCGTTTAATCGCTGTTCTCAAGCTCATTTAAAACAGCAGCTGACAAAACTGTATTGAAAGTTCATTTACTTTTGATCATATTGAAGTCATTATTTTTTTTTAAATATATAGTGTATACAGTGTGTAATAGTTTCCAAAGTCAGAAATGAATTTGTCCTTTAAACCAAAGACAAGAAAGAAAAATGTGAAAATGTGTAATATAAACTGGACAAACAGCGTATGAAGAACTTTGGGAGCAGAGCAGAGCTCCTGAACGGCTGCACAGCGCAAATCTTTAGGTTTCATTGCTGTTTCCAAAGTCAAGAATGAACTTTGAAGCCTCAAAATTGTAAGAAACACAATCAAGATACAGTAAAAAGGTGTTTTCGAACTACATTTTTACTTTATTGGCATGGAAGCATCAGAAATATTTACAGGTGATGTAAAACTTATATATAACTTATGGAACAGTAAATCTGGTGTTTGTTTATATTAAGGTCATTCACTGTCTTGCAGGTTGTGGCACACTGATAATACTCGGTCGCTAAATATTGATGAATCTATTCTGTACATGTAATGTCTACAGTGTGTATTTACTTATTGGTTGTAAACAGACGTGCGACATATTTAAAGAAAATGGAGAATAAATGAGTTGACAAACAACAAATGTTTTCATACAGAACAGCTCATTGATCATTTAAAAACAATGAAAATATGTCATTTATAAATTATGGCCTTTATGGTCACCGATCGAGATCAAAGCAACATGTTGTACATTACTATCAATATATTATTCAAGAATGATCACACCTCCGTAGAGTTCAACTCAAACTGGAGACTTCATCAGTTTCTTTTTATTTGTCACCCATTGTTTCCTTGACACCTCTGGGTGTATGAGTTATTATCAGCTGTCGGTGTTAATCCCAGTCATTAAGCATATTTATGATTTATAAATAAACTCTGACTCATATTTGAGAGTATTGCACTAAGCTTTTAAGTATTAATACCATGCAAATTAAAAAAGAGAAGTATATGAAAAGGCTAACAATCCTCCTGCCTTTACTAATCCTGTGGGTGGAAAGTTGGTTGGATGGATAAAGGCAGATAAAATGGCTAAAGCATAAAGCCTTAATTTCAACCCTGGAGACGGTTTAATCCCTGTAAAACTACGCTCATTACCTCGCTGGAAAAAAAAGGGGGAGAGATTTGCTTAATTAAGTTGTTAAGAAACCAGCAAACCCCGCGGCTATCCGGGACCACAGCAAATTTCATTTGGCAGAGAGACTGTAATGGACTGAGGAGCGTCTGTGGGCGTCGGCTTTGTGTGTAAATGAGTGTGAAAGATAAAACTAAAAACACTCCCATCTTTCAACTTCGGTCATTCTTTACTTTTAATTCGGGTTTCTGTGTTGTTGCACTGTGACTTCGTCTGAAAGGGCAACGAGATGCACAGACAGCATCAGATATTCAGCAAACAGGCTTCCTCACATCAATCCACTTTAATCAGAACCGGCTCTATGAAATCTAGTATTGTAGCTCTAAGAGGAATTCTGTTGTGATATTCTTGGAGATTTGTTATCTTTCATCACTCAGGATACATGGATTTTATCAATGTTTTGTTTTTTGTATTAGTCTGCCTATTCTATGTATTTTTAAGCATAACTTAATATATCAGATAGTTGTGCTAAAATGAAGTATTTAAATACGGACAATGTGGGGTTTCAAAGTTGATCAAATAAAAGCGTTTGATTCTCATGAAAACTTTGATTTGAAGTGTCTTTACTGAGAGTTAAGACGTGCTCACACTATTTCTCCAAACTGATTGTTGCTGTAATGTAATGCATCTTCTATTATTTCATTTTAGATCATGATAAAAATCAATGAAATTCTCCCATGAAGAGCAAAATGGCTCAAAATATGTGCTGATAAAACCATTTCATTCACACGTCTCCAGAAATAAGAGATGCAGAACTAAAATAAAATAAAACCAGCTGCTGCTCTGGTGCAGTCAGAACAACTCACAGCAGCCTCAGAATATCCAACAGGCTTGTGCCAACGGTGAAAAGCTTCTTGGACCTGAAGTGGGAGAACAGCATTTACCCCCCCCCCCCCCCCCCCCCCCCCCAGAGGATGTTCTCTCTGAAGGAGTCTGATCTGCTGCAGGAGCTGTTGAGCCAGTTAAACACTGCAGTCATTGAATCCGTCCTGTGCACATCCATCACGGTCTGGTTCAGAGCTGCAACAGTAGGACAGCAGAAAGAGTTGCACAGAGACCCCCCCCCCCCCCCCCTCTCTCTCGTTGTACAAATACTTATACACATAATTCATTCCCAGCTGTAATACACCTTACCGTTGTTTGCACTACCACACACCTACTTTATTTTTTTTGTTTTCTTTTATATAATCTGTTTTTATAATCTTGTTTATTGTGTGTTGTGTGTAAATAATAAGTATGTGTGTTGTCTGTATTGCTTGAGAATCACCGACTACTGGAACCACATCCCTTGTGAAATTTCAACATTTAGAAAGCCCCTATCTGCACTCGGTGGTATTGCACTTTGTAGCACGACATCCACTTTTAGTCTATGGTCAGATCCAACACTCCCTCCTCCCCAGCTCATCCAAATATGGGAACTTCAAAAAACCCAACAAAAAACAAAGTCAATAATAATTCAATACAATTTTTCCAAAAGTTTTCTGGATGTCATTCGCTAAATTCACTGATCCAGATTAGTGTTCTGGAGGTCCATCTGAAAATAATCCCTCATTAATGATAAAATAAGCTTAAAAAAGCCGTGTTTTGGGAAGGGGGCGTGTCTGTTTGATTGACATGCCTGTGGTGCAGTCAGGTTACGGCACCGGTGGGCGGGACCATAACATCGCCCCCGCCCGCTCCCCCGCCGCGTGTGTTGAGTCTGAAATGCTCCTCAGACGGTTTCCGGTGTTCTCCCGGTTTACCGTTAAACTAACGGAGGATTCAAACATCAGGAAGGAGGAGGAGAAGGAGGATGACGACAGAAAATACCGCGCACACCTGCTGCTGCGACGGCAAGCGACAGGTGAGCGAATCGGCCAAACAAATACCTTCATATTCACAAGTGTTGCAGAATTCAACTTTTAACCTCATAAATGACATTAACGCAATAAAAGTATAATCTCTGCAAACGGTGAAAGAAAAAGCATTTCGCTTACGAAATGTTTAACATGCTTATTATGTCATCTGAAAATGAGCTGACGTCAAACCAGGGGAGCGAATATTTCCTGAAATGTGAAGGAAGCAGCTCCATTTAATGATGAAATAATTCCTTACTACTGATTCAAGTATTGCATTATGGTTCAACATGTATGAGGCCGACTTGCCTTTTTCAATGGTGGAAATGGAAGTTGAATTAACTGCATGCTGCTCAAACTTTTGAAACAGTGACGGTTTGTCCTCGAGGTATTAGGACTTATTTTGATGACTGGCTGTTTCATTTGGCCGCTCATTACTTTTTAATCACTTCATTAGGACATGCAGTCAATTCTGAAAACGAGGTTCTGGGCAACGTTGGAATTAAAACCAAAAGACATTTAGACTTTTTAGGACAGTTTTGAAAGTTTGTAAGTGACTGACCTGTTTACTTGTTGTGTTGTTTAATGTTGTGTTGTTTAGTGTTGTTTAATGTTGTGTTGTTTAGTGTTGTGTTGTTTAGTGTTGTGTTGTTTAGTGTTGTGTTGTGTTGTTTAGTGTTGTGTTGTTTAATGTTGTTTAATGTTGTGTTGTTTAATGTTGTGTTGTGTTGTTTAATGTTGTGTTGTTTAGTGTTGTTGTGTTGTGTTGTTGTGTTGTTTAGTGTTGTTGTGTTGTGTTGTTTAGTGTTGTTGTGTTGTTGTTGTGTTGTTTAGTGTTGTTGTGTTGTGTTGTTTAGTGTTGTGTTGTTGTGTTGTTGTGTTGTTTAGTGTTGTTGTGTTGTGTTGTTGTGTTGTTTAGTGTTGTTGTGTTGTGTTGTTTAGTGTTGTTGTGTTGTTTAGTGTTGTTGTGTTGTTGTGTTGTTTAGTGTTGTTGTGTTGTGTTGTGTTGTTGTGTTGTTTAGTGTTGTTGTGTTGTGTTGTTGTGTTGTTTAGTGTTGTGTTGGTTAGTGTTGTTGTGTTGTGTTGGTTAGTGTTGTTGTGTTGTTTAGTGTTGTGTTGTTTAGTGTTGTTGTGTTGTGTTGTTGTGTTGTTTAGTGTTGTTGTGTTGTTGTTGTGTTGTTTAGTGTTGTTGTGTTGTGTTGTTTAGTGTTGTGTTGTTTAGTGTTGTGTTGTTTAGTGTTGTGTTGTTGTGTTGTTCAGTGTTGTTGTGTTGTGTTGTTTAGTGTTGTGTTGTTGTGTTGTTCAGTGTTGTTGTGTTGTGTTGTTTAGTGTTGTTGTGTTGTGTTGTTGTGTTGTGTTGTTTAGTGTTGTTGTGTTGTTTAGTGTTGTTGTGTTGTTGTGTTGTTTAGTGTTGTTGTGTTGTTGTGTTGTTTAGTGTTGTTGTGTTGTGTTGTGTTGTTGTGTTGTTTCGTGTTGTTGTGTTGTTTAGTGTTGTGTTGGTTAGTGTTGTTGTGTTGTGTTGGTTAGTGTTGTTGTGTTGTTTAGTGTTGTGTTGTTTAGTGTTGTTGTGTTGTGTTGTTGTGTTGTTTAGTGTTGTTGTTGTGTTGTTTAGTGTTGTTGTGTTGTGTTGTTTAGTGTTGTGTTGTTTAGTGTTGTGTTGTTTAGTGTTGTGTTGTTGTGTTGTTCAGTGTTGTTGTGTTGTGTTGTTTAGTGTTGTTGTGTTGTTTAGTGTTGTTGTGTTGTTGTGTTGTTTAGTGTTGTTGTGTTGTTGTGTTGTTTAGTGTTGTTGTGTTGTGTTGTTGTGTTGTTTAGTGTTGTGTTGTTGTGTTGTTGTGTTGTGTTGTTTAGTGTTGTGTTGTTGTGTTGTGTTGTTTAGTGTTGTTGTGTTGTTGTGTTGTGTTGTGTTTGCAGACTGATGACGTGATTTTTCAAAGCCTTGTTTAGAAAAATATTTACAAGATTCAGGGACTCTATTTGCTGTTTAACTGGAAGACAGAAATAATCTATGATGGTGTGAATTTAGTGTGTTTGTAAATATAGCAGGTCACATCATTCACACACATCTCTGGATGATAAAGCAAACAAAGTCTGTGAAATATTTTAAAGCTCTTTTCAGTCACTGTGCAGAAATTAAGTTTGAAAAAATAAATTTGTATTTGAATTCAATTTAGTGATGTAAATAATGGTTAGAAAAAAGCTTCCCTAAAAAATAAAAGGAAAATAAACCTGTTCAAACCACATGCCAGTTCATATTTAGTTATGATTTAAAAAGGTGCTGCAGACTGCATTTCATTTCCAGTTAAATCTTCACCTGGAAATTTTACTGACCAAGATTAAGAGATCACAAAAGCTAATGTTAATAATTAATATTGGCTCTCAAAATGACTGTTGACATAAAAAGTCCAGTTTCAGTAGAGTTTCTTCTTCATATCTAATTTAGGGATCTTTAAGTTTTTCCTTCCAGCTGAAAGTGATGATGTGAAATTCAGATTTATTGTCATCGACATCCTGTCGCTGTTATTTCCTCTTTTACCAGCTTCAACTCTCACGTCCTTCTGTTAGCTTCCTCTCACCTCTTTCGTCCTCCTGTCTGCTGGATGTCCGTCTTACATACGCTCACGTTTCTCTCCCCGCTGACTGATGAGCACTCAGACTCGTGATTTCAAATGTTACATTACACATGAAGCCCGCTGCGTGTGCTTATTATTCCCTTTACATCCGTGTCCATCGCTCTGCAAGACACGTAATGTGTCTGAATGACTTTGGTGTGACATCACCGTGCAGCCGTGTGACATCACCGTGCAGCCGTGTGACATCACCGTGCAGCCGTGTGACATCACCGTGCAGCCGTGTGACATCGTGTCCTCGCTTGCTCCTTTTTTTGGTTGTTTTCCAGATCTTATTTTTGTCCTCATCCCTCTCCTCCACCCACATCTCTCTCCTTACTCCTCCTCCACCCACATCTCTCTGCTTTACTCCTCCTCCACCCACATCTCTCTGCTTTACTCCTCCTCCACCCACATCTCTCTCCTTACTCCTCCTCCACCCACATCTCTCTGCTTTACTCCTCCGTCTGCACTTCTGCTTCACACCCCCCCCCCACCCCCACCTCCTCCCTCTTGGCTACCGAGCAACCCCCCCCCCCCCACTATCTCTCTCCCGACAGCCTCCTGTTTTTGCATCCGTCCGTCCATCACTTTGTTTTGCGGTGACAAGATGTGGAAAAGCTGGTGATGATCTGCTGAAGGAGGAGGAAACATATTCAATAAGAGACTTTGCTTTGGAGGGAGGAGGGAGGTAGGGAGGGAGGAGAGCGTTGTCCTCCCTCCCTACCTCCCTCCTCCCTCCCTCCGTCTCTCTCTCTCTCTTCGAGCATGTGTGTTGGTGTGTGTGCGCCTCCCGTCTCTCCCGGCTCCGCTGTTGTTCGCTGCCGCCACAGATGATCCGGGACGAGGAGGGACGAGGAGGGACGAGGAGGGACGAGGAGGCACGGCGGATCTATCTGGAGAACCGGAGGAGAACCGGAGGAGAACCGGAGGAGAACCGGAGGACACAAAAACCAGCGGCTCTTCATCAGCGGCTCTTCTCTCTCGCTCTCTCTGTGTGTCTCTCTCTTTCATGCACACGCGCACAAACACACACGTGCGCTCTCAGACTCTCACACACACACACACACACACACACACACACACACACACACACACACACACACACACACACACACACACACACACACACACACACACACACACACACACACACACACTTGCGCCGGCTGGATGTCTTCTTGCTAGGCTGAACGAGAGAGGTGCTTCGGCTTGTCATTAGTTGAGGGCACGGGAGACCATGAGAAGCCTTGGTGTGTGTGTGTGTGTGTGTGTGTGTGTGTGTGTGTGCGTGTGTGTGTGTGTGTGTGTGTGTGTGTGTGTGTGTGTGTGTGTGAATGGAGATGAGTCGGGATGTTAAATACACAGATGCAGCTTCAGTGACTCTCACCTTCCCTCCAGGTGTCTTACCTCGAGTAGTTATTTATCTTCTGTCAATGGAGTTGAGCAGTCAGAGAGGGCAACTGAGGTTGGAGGAGGAGGGGGGGGGGGAGGGGGGCAGTTAGAGATTTGGTTGTGTGTGTGTGTGTGTGTGTGTGTGTGTGTGTGTGTGTGTGTGTGTGTGTGTGTAGTAGTAGGAGGCAGGCTGGCAGCCACAGGAGCTCTCAGTTCAAGTGAGTGATTGGGACTGGAGGTGGAGGTGGCGGGAGGAGGAGGAGGGAGGAGGGAGGAAGGATGCCCTGGGGGAGGATCTTTCTCTTCTGTTTCTTACTCTCCGTAGTAGTTCTTTGTGTTGTTGGAGGTCTTCGTCTTTCTCCGTGTACTTCTTCCTCTTCATCAGTTGTCGCTGAGCTTCAAATTTGCTCTGTTTTCCGATGCTGGTTCATGTTCTCTCTCTCCGTCCTCGCTGCAGTCTTCTTTCTGTTTTCTTTTCATCTTTCACTTTTTTATACTTCTATTTGCCTTCTTTTTTCTTCTCTCCTTCCCTCTGCCTCTTATTGTTATGGTCTGTATGATCATGGATGTGAATCTTAGTCTTTTGTTGATGTTCCCTCTCCGTCTGTGCAGGTGTGAGTGCAGAGGGGGGCTCCCTGGCTGAGGAGGTGGAGGGCTGATGATGGATCTGAAGGAGAACTGTGGCAGTCAGGGGAGCCAGGAGAGCTCCAGCCTGCCCCCCAACTCCTGGCAGGCCTTCGCCCACAGCAGCACGCTGCACGGCCTGCGCTTCATCTTCCCGTACGGTCAGCCCAGCGTGCGCCGCCTGCTCTGGGCTGTGGCTCTGCTGGCCTGCCTGGGACTGTTAGCCCTGGAGAGCGCCGAGAGGCTGGCCTACTTCCTCTCCTACCCTCACGTGACCAGCGTGGACGCCGTGGTGTCGAGCAGCCTGGTTTTCCCCGCCGTGACCATTTGTAACCTCAACGCGTATCGCTTCAGCCGCCTCACGCGCAACGACCTGTACCACGCCGGAGAGCTGCTGGAGCTGCTGGACGTGCACCTGACCATCCCCCAGCCGCACCTGGCCGAGCCGGACGTGCTCGCTTTC
This sequence comes from Embiotoca jacksoni, assembly GCF_022577435.1. NCBI lineage: Eukaryota > Metazoa > Chordata > Actinopteri > Embiotocidae > Embiotoca > Embiotoca jacksoni. The sequence goes on along the minus strand of NW_027185386.1, from coordinate 525,654 downwards.
CTGCAGGAGAAAACCAACTTCACAGCCTACAGGCCCAAGGCGTTCAGCATGAAGGAGTTCATCGAAAGGGTCGGCCACGACCTCAAAGAGATGATGCTCTACTGCAGATACCAAGGCCAGGACTGCAGCCACAGCGACTTCAAAACCGTGAGTTCACTGGTGTCTTATTTTAAATGTCAGCTCTGGTCTGGGCTCAGTTGGGGTCAGACTGTCTCCGAGCTATCTGAGGACTCTCGTGCTCGTGGGCTGTTTAGTTTATGAGTTCTGAGTCGTGCAAGTTACCATCTTTTTTTTTTTCCTCCTGCCAGTAAAATGACTTGATGTGTGCTGATAGCTGTGCTTTCCCTCCCACGGTGCATCGCTGGGAGGCTCCTGCCTGGTTTTCGCTCTTGTTTAGCTGCACAGGTTGGCTCTGCAAACATATTCAATGCTGTCGCCTTGCTGTTGTCCTCAGCCTTCACATGAGAGTGCTGTGCTATTGACCTCGACCTGTCATCCAGTACTACGACAGGTCTTCAGTATTTTAGTCACTGAAGCAAGGTAACTTTTTTCTTGGTCCACAGTGAAGAGTAAATTCCCTCAAATCCTTCTGCTGCTTTCTTAATCTCTCCTGCCAAGCATTTTTCTTCCTTTTTGATTGAGAGTATTTAGAAGGATGTTTGTCTCGTTGCTGAATTGTCTGATAGAGCCGCCAATCACAGCTGAAATGTAGTTATTATTTGAATGGTTGCAGGTGTTAATGTCTCCCTGTAATTAGGCTCCCGTTGAGTGGAGCCCCCTGTGGTTTTGTTTGTTCTGTGTCGATCCCTGCTTGTAACTCCTGAGGACTCACCAGTGTTATGTTGGTGGATTCAGAGCATTGCTCCACTGATAATACTGAAATGCTCATCGCACAGTCGTCGAGTTTCAAACGCTCTGTTTGCTGGCGGGTGAAAGTCGGATAGTTCAGGCTCAAAGTTAGTTTTGACTCTACAGCGTGATATTCTGAACACCCACTTGTTGCTGACTTGGACTCCCTCGGGCCGATTCCTAATTAAATCCATCAGTGAGCAGGTGAACAGCACTCTGCATTCAGTATGTGACTGTTGAACGAGGGAATATTGAAGCTTTTCTGGCACCACCTTGTTTTTTGTGCTGTTCTTCTGTTGGCAGCCTCCAGAGTTGTGTAATCCATCACACTGCACACCGCGTCTGCATTAGTTTCATCGGTGTTGCTTTATTTTTGCCTTGTAAGATGAAGACTTCTCACATTCAATCTGCAGCTGATTATTACCTCACAGTTAAATCTCAATGCATTATTGAGTCCATTTACCTTTTAAATCCCTCATCAAGTATAAAAGGACTTTAGCTTTAACATTTTCAAGCTTTGTTTAGATCTTTAATCGCAGTTTGTGATGACAGAAACTCTGCTGTGTTTCAAACCCAAACTTTGTTTGCATTATGTCGCAACGAGAACGCAGCACATTATCTTTGTTCTGTAGCTTTTGTCAACGCTGCCGCTGATAAAAACCATTAAACTTTAGTCAATGTCAGCCGTGACAAAAGATGAATATCTGTTTATTTTTCAGCTCCTTCAGTTTAAATACTGATAAAGTCCTGATTCATAACTGTTAAGATCACAAGCTGAAAATATCATCATCATAACTGTAACACAATCAGTTCGATTGTGATTGTAGTTACCGACTGATGTTTCTCAGCGCAAAATATAGTGTAGCCTCATGTTGACGCCCATAAAACCTCCTCCCAGAGTCCCATGCCATGAGTTGGCACTCGGCACAGTTTAAATGGAAGAATCGTATCGGCTGAGAAAAAGTTGAACACAGTTCATCCTTTCTGTTTAAAGCACATTTACCAGAAAACAGCCCGACGTTTCTATTTGACTTGCAGTGAAGTTACAAAGCTTCAGGCTGTTGGCTACAACTGATGCATGGCGACGAAGCAATGAGAGATAAAGTTCTATTTTAAAAACTAGAACTGGCTATTGCAAACTATGACTGGTTTTAGTTGACCAATAATTGTCTTTTTCTGTTCACTTTATGCCACTATTACAGTCGAAGATAAATTAGCTGCAATGTTGTGTTTTGCAACTAAATCCATGATGTTAATCTCAATATGTGCTCATGGAAGTGCGGTTGGTGGAATATTATAATTGCCTCCGGTTAAACAGTTGGTGGCGCTAATTGTCCACTCATGTGCCCGTAAACAATACTTGTAAAAAGAGTCGACGCCAGCAAAGTTTCAGTCGGTGGACACGGTGATGGAAATCTGACCCAGTGTCATCCAGCTGTTTTTATACAGATGAGTGGAACAAATGTAAACGATTATGCAAAATGATAGTCAGCTCAGATAATTGCAAACAGGTGATTATGTAATAATTGTGACTCAAAATTACGCAAACTTGATGTTCTCTGTGGATTATACAACTGAAGCAGGTTCGGGGGGTTTGCCAATAGATCTTATTATTATTATTATTATTATTATTATTATTATATATTAATGAGATGAATGTAGCAGCTGTGTATGTGAAAGCAAATGTTGGGCCATTGAAGTGCATCCTTCCCTCTCCTCATGCAGCAGTGGTTGAATCGTGACTCGGGGTCATCTATGGCCAGTTGCCTAACTAACAGCACGACTTTCTATTTAAAGCTTTTACACTGATTGTAGCTGCTGATCTGTTTTTTTTTTGTTGGCCTCAGAAGTGACCAGTGATGCATGCACGATGCAAACGGCTCCATGAAGCTGCCTCCGGGATCTGATCTGCTTTGATGGGCTCTTCATCTCGGGGACTGGACTCTGTTGTCATTCACAGAGCACATCAATGGCATTATTGCGCCTCAGCTGTGCGTAATTTAAGCCATTGAAGCTTCGAGGTCTGTGTCAGCTCCTGTTGGATGGATGTCGTCACGTTTCATCCCGAGAGACGCTCCATGCACTGATGCTAATTGGAAAAACAACAATGGTAGCTCACACGTTGGCTGTAGTGATTTTCTTGTCATGCCTTCAGACGGATCCTTCCCCGGGAGCTCTGATCCATAGTCCAACGAGCTGCAGCAGTGAGCGGTTGCCTGCCAGGAGAACATGTGATTTTTCTAATTTCCCCCTGTTGAATCTTCAGGGAGTTAATAAGAAGTCTGAGTCTCCCCGAGCAGCCCAGTGAGTCTCCGTTTGACTCCCCTTTGTGACCGTCTTGTCGTGTGACACATCTTTGACCTTCATCTGGGTTCAAAGATAATCATGTTGACAGAGAGGCTACGAGGAGGCCCTATCCTCCTCTTTGTCCTCCTCCTAGCCCTCCTCCTGTTGCTGCCGCTGAGCTCCCTCTGACTTCTCCCCACTCCTCGTCGACTCGCTCCGTCTCCTCTCTGTCACTGCAGCGACACACCTTCGTGTCTCCGGCGCCTTCTGAGAGGAAAGGAGGAAAAAAACCCCAAAAAACCCTGCAGGCCCCGAAATAGAAAAACACACGCGCATAGTATGCATACATGAGCGAGTACACCCACGGAGGGACGACATTACTGTGACTCTCCAGGGACCCGAGTCAGCGTTTGAGTGACACCGTGATGAATGACTGTGGGGGGTTGTGGGGACGCAGGACTCGGTGTGATGTGGCTGATGGAACTGGAGCAGAGTGCTCCTCCGAAGGGAAACGGCAACAGTGGGCACATTTTCACCTACATGCATGTATTAAATGTTGTCTCCGATTTTTTTTCAGTTTTCCAAATATGCAAAATGCATCCTACGTGAGAGCGTCTGCTACACACTTGATGTGATTCTTTCTTAATAAGCACTTTGGTACACCTGTTTTTCAAGGATGCCAAAAAGGAGGGCACGTCTTCAACGAGCCAAATTCAGCATCCTCCCGTCCTGACGGAGCCGGTGAACAATGTAAAAGCCTGTTTTCTTTATACGCAGCATCTCTGCAGGGTGCCGAGTGGTCACAGTGTCGTTCCGTCCTCATTCATGAGATGCGACTGTGGATCAGAGAGAAAATTGTAGTGCTGATTGAAAGAATTAAGGAAAAGCCAGAGCCTGGAATCAGTCCACATGTCCACCTGTCCACCTGTCCACCTGTTCAACAGAGACAGATGAATTATTTTAGTATTTAAAACGTGACAGGAATGGACAGTGATTTTAGATTTATTGTTCATCATCCTTTACTCGCAGTGCATCATAAGGACATGCTCGTATTGCGTTATCATTAAAACAAAATAATAATCTTCATGGATTCAAAGTAAACTAACTACATGAGCTTATTGATGTTTTGAGCTGAAAACTAATATGAAATTGCAGTTCAGAGATGTTGGATTTTCTTTATCTATATGATACCTCAGCTGTAAGTATGCATGTTGGTCGAACTATATTGATGTTGAGGTGATTGTTTGATAGGTTTCTTCACACTTTTCTGGTGTTTCAATTTTCAGTCTTAATATCCATAAGAAGATATTTGTTTGTGGTTTTAAGCACCAATGATTTCTCTGCAGTTCGACCAAGAACAGGCCGTTGTGCGTCCGTGTCTTGAAGGCGCATTGATGTCAGTGAAGCACTCTTCTGATTGGCTGACTCTTTTCTGAGGTCTTGCAGTTTGCTCACTCGCCAACAGAACGAGCGCTCAGTATTTTCTTGGTTGGACGGTGAGCGTTGCTGAGTGCGAATATAAGAGCGGAGCGTGAGTTTGTGACATCATAAACTTGCAGAGGTACGTTTGCTGCATATCGGCTTTGCATTTTTCTGTGGACTGAGCGTTTCTTGACACGTTTCCAGTATTTATATATTGGACATAAGTGTATGTAAACTTCTACACAACTGTAGCACATAGACCTGCTTCATCATCAAAAAAAGACAAGGACATCTAAATGATATGATACAGGACCTTTAACAAACTTACAACAAGCGAGGCTAACAAACCTATTTGACACATTGTTCTGTACAAGATAGTTTACATCATCATGACTTGTTGGTTGACCCACTTTTCCTGAAGCAACATTGATCAAATTAACACAGTTTGATGAAATAAAACCAACCTCATGGAAAAAAGGAGCAGATGCCAAATGTCATATTTAACGAGCATGACAGCCATTCAGGTCGGCATCTGTGAAATAAATGGATCTCGAAATGAGAAGTGTGAAGAACCGGGTGCCTCGTCACTGCAGCAAAATATCTTCACCACGTATCCCGACCTTAAGAAGCCGTTATGACGTCAGCGCTCGTAGATTACGTGTCCGAGCGTATGTGTATTAATGGACTTCCCCTCGCTGGTGTTTGTTTTGCCGGCCGTGATTACAGCCATGATTAAATGCTGATTGATCACACTGACAAGGCACATCAGTGTCTGCCAGAGTGAATCAGCTGAGTGGGCCTCTCCTGTACTCCCAGCATGCCTCAGTAATATTTATATAAAGACCCCGGAGCAAAGCGGCCCGGAGAGGATCTCATCACACTCGCAGCCTTAATGTGAAACCTGATAGCAACCAGACCTTCAGCTCTGTATCACAGACACTAATTAGCCACTTGTCTGTTCCTCTGACCAGAACCTGGTTGGATCAGCACCACGACGTAATGGTGTTGGCTGTTTACAGCAAGAGCAATTATCCATTACACACAACCTGTGGCCTGAGCACGACATTGTCTGATTATTGCATGGCTAGATTAGCCTTGCTCTCACCAGCAGACTACTGTCAATCAACCACTGGTGGTGGTGGGGGGGGGGGGGGGGGGGGGGATTGTGTGCTTTCTAATCTCTCTTCCTCTGACCACTCCATCTCTCAAAAAACTGCATTTTATCACTTTCACATTCATCTCTCAATATTTGAAAGTCCAGTGCATCGCGTTAGGTTTTAGTAGACGTGCTGTATTCATCTCTGACGTGTCATTATGGCATTTCACATTCCTGGCAGGCACGATGTCTGTCTCTTAAAGGGCACAGAAAAAGCTCCGCTGCCACCTACAAGCCCGCCTCTCTAAAACACCCTGGAGAGGCAGCAGTAACTATTCAACCAGCTCGGAGGAGAAGCTGGAGTGCAGCCACAGACCGACAGCTCGTGACGCTGCAGCTGTCTGCAGCGGTGGATTATGGGACGCTGATGATATTAGTGTGTCGTGGCGAGGCTTAAAGGACCAGTCGCTTTTCTCTCGAGGGTTTTCCTCATCTTCAAACAACTCATTTTGGGCTGCACCGAAAATTGCCGCCTCAGTAATTAATGAAATGAATAATTTACTTGGTGTGTCGAAACAAAGTTTTTCAGTTTGTTTCCTGACTAATGAAAACAAGGAACATGGTTGAGCCCGAGCTGCTCATTTCCCTGTGCTGCTGTCACAGCAACACGTTGGACCCTGATTTACTCGCATGTTCCTTTTTGTAGTGGAGAAAGGTTTCTGTCCATCTTGAGTCTCCCAGGAAGGACATGGACATAAAAGCAAGACTGCAGGTGCAAAGCTTTTCCTCTTCTTTGGTTTAAGTGAATACAGGAGAGACTAAATTCAAGTTTGATTTGTTAAACATGTCAAATATTGCTGCCGTGAGGATGTGCATGACGTAAAACATAATCTTTCTCGTGAATAAATGTTTACCTATTTATATATGTGCAGCAACGTCTCATCATAATTTTGCCTCCTACTCTGTATTTGGGGCTGGAGACAAACATTGTACCCGTTCATGTTCCCCCCGCCCTGTTCATGTTCCCGTTCCCCCCGCCCTGTTCATGTTCCCCCCATCCTGTTCATGTTCCCCCCGCCCTGTTCATGTTCCCGTTCCCCCCGCCCTGTTCATGTTCCCCCCATCCTGTTCATGTTCCCCCCATCCTGTTCCCGTTCCCCCCATCCTTACAACACACCGACGGTTCACCATCGGGAGCAACTTTAGGGTTCAGTGTCTTGCTCAAGGACACTTGGGCATGTGGACAGGAGGAGCTGGGGATCGAACCACCAACCTTCTGGTTAGTGTTCAACCCACTCTACCAACTGAGCCACAGCCTTTAGGCTCCGTAAACTGCCGGGAGCTCTTTTGATGTCCGTGTTCGTGGTCACCGGAGCGCCGTGTGTCTGTTTGCTGGGTTAAAGGGATTCAGGTCGCTTTCATGGAAGATGTCCACTGTTGAATCTTCTCAAAGCACATTTAGGGAGTGTGAGAAAGGACTTATTGCATACGTCTGGGGAATAGGGCATCAATTATCAATTATTTTCTCAATTAATTGTTGAGCTGCTTGCTCTTCAATCTGCCAGAAAATAGAGGAAAATGGCAAACTTCTTTTCTAAAGCTCAAGGTGCCTAAAATGTTTTGTCTCAGCAAACAGTCCACAGCTGAACGAGATTTAGTTTATTATCATGGAGGACTAAAGGAACATGATAATATTCAAATTAAGAAGTAGTAATCAGAGAATTTTAGCAATTCTGTTCTTAAAAAATTGTGCAACAATGGTGCATTATTCAGCTACCTATTGCAGCGCTGCTGCCTAAACAAACACGCAAGGTCGCAAACTAGTTTTATTGTAATTCAGTCAATTCATCAGTCCGACCTTTTAAAATGAGGCTCCACATCGTTGGAACAGTTTGGAGTCAACTTTTCCATAATTCCTTTTTGATTGAAAAATGGAGAGAATAGAAGAGTTGTTGAACAGACATGTTTTTTTTTTTCACCTCACAACGTGACTTCTCGGTTTCCAAGAAATACCAGAGTACATCTTTAAATGTCAAGATATCCCTTCAACAGCTCCGTCTGCCGGCGCCGGCCTCCCCGTCTCCAGGTACGACTGCTGTCCTTGCTGGAAAGGATCTTGCGACAGTGTCAGAACAATGTGCGCTCTTTTTGTCAAAATAACGCTTGTGTGCAGGACAGCATGACTGGAAATCAGACATCGGCCCCACGGGGCCCGAGATGGATTGATTCTCTGTCTCACCTATTTCTTTGTCTGACCAGAGTCCTTCTTTTCACTATATATTGGGCTCGATCTTTTACCGAAGAAAACCATCAAAGTGAAATGCGTAATAGATTTTATTTGTCTTATCTGAACTCTGTGGTCATTATATCAAATCCTCTGAGGCTGTTTGGGTTGCTAGTAAATGTTAGCAACAGATCCAATTAAAGATAAAGACATCTGACATACTGTGCATGGACTTTATGAAGACAGAGTTTGTTTAAGCCTAAAATAAGTATGGTGAACACGGCTGAGCATTTAACAGCTAAAGAGAGAGCTAAGCTTCGTTGCCGGAGAACAAAAGCAGAGCTAAAAGTCAAGTAAATGTTGGATTTTTAAAAATGAAAATTTAGTTTTGTTTTTAAAAATTTTTTTTAACCCTACTTGCCTCATTTACCTCTACTTCAGTTATTGATACTTCAGTTATTGATACTACTTTTCCTACAATACCTTTTGTCAAGCCACATAAAGGTAAAAGGAGCATGAAACATAGATTGCATACTTATTGATTCCTGAATAGCGGTTTTGAAGATCGGTACCGGGTGGCTCTCAGTAGCGCCGAACCCCCGGCTAAGGTGCAGAGTGGGTGGAGCTGAGGTGGGTCAACATAAGCCTGCAGGCACCAGTGACCAAAAGGAGCCGCGTCCTTAATTATAAGCCTTAATACAAAGACAATGGTATCTGGCTATGTACATGTAAGGTCTGCCATAAAAGTTTGGTGTTTTTACATGGGGGTCGATGGGGTTTGACTCGCTTTTTTCAAGCCACCCTCAAGTGGCCATTCGAGGAACTGCAGCTTTTAGCACTTAGCATTAGCTTCATTTTGATGCTTGGTGTGAAATCAGTGCTTTAAAAGTTGTGCATAATGGTCATTAAAACGCTTCTAAATATAATATCAAATAATTTAAATCACAACATGAAGCGTCGGACCACCCGGCGACGTCTCGTTCCCGACGATGTCTCGGTCCCGGCGACGTCTCGTTCCCGGCGACGTCTCGTTCCCGGCGACGTCTCGTCTCGTTCCCGGCGACGTCTCGTCTCGTTCCCGGCGACGTCTCGTTCCCGGCGACGTCTCGTCTCGTTCCCGGCGACGTCTCGTCTCGTTCCCGGCGACGTCTTGGTCCGAGCGACGTCTCGTCTCGTTCCCGGCGACGTCTCGTTCCCGGCGACGTCTCGTCTCGGTCCCGGCGACGTCTCGGTCCCAGCGACGTCTCGTCTCGTTCCCGGCGACGTCTCGTTCCCGGCGACGTCTCGGTCCCAGCGACGTCTCGTCTCGTTCCCGGCGACGTCTCGTTCCCGGCGACGTCTCGGTCCCGGCGACGTCTCGTTCCCGGCGACGTCTCGTTCCCGGCGACGTCTCGTTCCCGGCGACGTCTCGTTCCCGGCGACGTCTCGGTCCCGGCGACGTCTCGGTCCCAGCGACGTCTCGGTCCCAGCGACGTCTCGTCTCGTTCCCGGCGACGTCTCGTTCCCGGCGACGTCTCGTTCCCAGCGACGTCTCGGTCCCAGCTGCCTTCGCTGCCTCTCTCCGTGGTTGTTGTGTAAATACAGCAAAGCCTGCTTGTGTCTTTACTCATCGTTGTCATGGTTAATGTTTGTTTGTGTTATTAGGTACAGTCCAATGAATGCATTTTCTATTCCTGTGTCTCCTCAGTCCTCTACACTTTTCTCTTTCTGCAGCCCTTACCTCCAGATTAACTGTTTGTTCAAAAAAAATACAAAAAATAACTAAAAGTGCCAGACCAGCTACATGAACCCCGTTACCATAGGGACGCTAGAGATAAACAACACACCGTATGAAAACAGGAGTTGGTAGCACAGCGCGTCCCCGTTTCCTCACTTGGAGGAAAAGTAGTTTGATCGGCAATGACATTGAATTTGAAGCGTCTGGGTGATGACATGCCGGCTGTTACCCAACAGCCTTCGATAGCAGACAGATCTCCGGTGTGGTTCGATACGCCGTCTCACATAAATCTGAACTCCTGACCTCGTGGACATTATGCTCCAGGGTGCTCCAGGGTGTATTCGGCAGCACTCCTTCCTCGGGGAGCTCATTTGGATGAATATTTTACCAACACTAATGCTTTCTCACAACTAGGTGCCTTAACTCCTGTGGTGAGACTGTTTAAAAGAAAACAGTCAAACTTGTCTTTTATTCTGAAAATTACACATAAATCAGGCAGCAGTTTGGCGTGTTAACTTGTTTATCTCACGTTATTCTATTCTCACCTTCTGCTTTGTCTTTTTTTTTTTGGCTCTGCCACCTATTTACTTGTTCTCAGTCTAATAATATCTTGCAGAAAGTTTGTGTCAGTTCTGCCTTCTTTACTTTGCCTCTTCAGCGTTCACACTCGATGCTGCTTTGGCAGTCGCCGCCTCTCTTTCCCTGCCCATTCATTATTCAAGGAGCAGTCGCTTGGATGTCCACAGATGTGGATCCAAAACTCCATCCTGAGATACCACATGCGGCACCGTAGAACGACTGGTACCATTAGTAACTGTCTCTATCACGTCAAGCTACAACAACACTTCACCTACCGCTGGCGGTGATACCGGCTGGTGTTCCTGATGAGATGAGTGCATCCCTGTGAAGAGACGGTGCCAGCTCATTGTCAGCATTCAGCCGTGATGTAGGGGAAGGTCGCCGATGTGGCGTTTGACTTGTTATGAATTTGTACTGACAGCAGGCGAGCAGCAGAGGCAGTGTTTGATCTGGGATGTACATGGATGTTTACTCAGCATGAGGACCGGAGGCAGACGGGCAGACAGACAGGCAGACAGACAGGCAGACGGGCAGACAGACGGGCAGACAGATGGGCAGGTAGGCGGGCAGGCAGACGGGCAGACAGACAGGCAGGCAGACGGGCAGGCGGGCAGGAGGGAGGGAGGAGCAGGGTGAGCTCAGTTCGGTGTGCGTTGATGTTACTGCAGGCAGGAAGATGGCCGCTGCCACCCGAAGAGCTGCCGTCTCACGGCTGGCTAAAGGCACGATGAGGTAGAGTCGGTGAAAGTTGGTGTGACAAACATATAAAGCGAGAGATGCAGCATTACATAGGGCAGGCTAAGAATGATTTCATAATCAAATAAACATCATTTATTTACTTAATCTTTTCTTACAATTTTGTAGACTAATATAGACATTTACCCTTCACGATTTTCAAATTTACTTACTACTAATCCTCATTTAACCGAAACCAGAGAATGAATTGAGAACTGTAACAAAAGATGATCAAAATAATTAAAAAAAATTTTATGATCTGCTAATGAATTTATTGACCAAATATTGCAGCTTTAAACTGTTAAGTCTTCGTAATGTCAGACGACAATTAAAAAAGAAAACATCGTTGTTTCTTGATGTGAAGTAGTGTTCAAATGCTTTTTACCTCTTTAGATCAACATCAGATCTGCTTCTAAAAATACAGCTTCCTCATTCCACTGAATGAAGTCAGTGTTGGCAGAGTGCAGCTGCTGATGCAGACGTGGGAACATTTCAGTTTCATAGGAAAAAGGAAAAAAAGACACAAACAATAAATGAAATTAATGGATCACAAATAGTAATAAATAACCGACATGAAAATAAACTCGGCCGGCCGTGTCTATTGACCATCGAGCTGAAACAAATGCAGTGGAAAGGTTAGGTTGTAATCGGCTTTCCTGGAGACTGTAGCAGAGAGGTGTTGATTCAACTTCATGGTCATTTTAAAAGCTGCTGTGTTGTGGAATTAAACTGCATTTTTACTGACAGACTCTTATTATGTTCTCCCTGCTTGTTCCATCAGTGAGCGGAGAGATAATAATGCAGCGCTGATGCCCTGATAATGTAAGAAATGACTGCAGACAACATTCGGCCCTGTCATCAAATTAGCACCGTTGTTAACCGCGGACTGCCGATTACAGATGCAGCTTTCGTACGTTATCACACCTGTCAATCAGCCTGTGAGCTACACCTCAGATGTTTACAGCGCCATGGGAAAAATAAGGATGAAAGAAATGAAGATATTTGAAAACTAAAAAGAAAACTATAGAAGATCTGAATATAAATGGGGAAAACATGGACTTACAGGCTTCCCACCTGTTGCAGGACTCATCGGGGGGCTGAATGTTTGAGGCTGCCAGACTCCCTGATGGACGATGGCGTTGCTCACCATCATAACCCGACCGCACTCTTCAATCAGCACAAAGTCTGCAGGCACTTTTGTCTGGAGATAAATCCAATGACGTTTATTTATTTCAGATGGCTCACTGCTGACAAAAAGAGAGAAAAGCAGCATTACTCTCAAGTTGAAACTGCACTGCTGAACTGTAATTACATTTTGTTATGCTTGCGTTCATGCAGGTCAGAATCTGTGTAATTTATCATACATTTATTTTTTCTTTCTGACAGTATGCCACCATTTGAGTGCCTTAGCTATTACAACAAGAGCGATGGCCAATGAGATGGTCTGGCATGTATATAGTTTCAAAATAGATGATAGAAATGTCATTTTGTGCGTTTGTTTTTTCCCCGATGGAACAAAAACATATTGGACCGTGACCCAAAGACCCAGACACATACACAACCCTGAATTCGGTGTAGCGTTACCCCCTCGGTGTCAGACATGTCCCCCTGCCTCTGTCCCATGGGTCATACGCTCAGTGAAGTCAGTAAAGCTCATCAGGTTTAATGAGACATTAAATTGCACCAATTTTCCGGCAAAAATCAGAGAGCCAATCACAGAAAGCGTACTGCAGTGAGACGGGAAGAAAGACCGAGGGAAGGCTGCCTTTCATTTTCATGCTTTTAGTGTGCGCACATGAATTAATGTAGGACAGCGTAGTCGCACATTGTTTCCTATTTCTGCTAATATTTTCCATCCTAAATATGAAGTGATGTGGAGGCATGTTGGAGATGATTTAAAGTAATCAGTGTTCTGTGCTGGAAAAAAAAAGTATTTCATCTCAGCAGGAGACAAGAGACGAGACGAACATGGCCAGACGGAAATGAGCACAACTAATGCATTGCAATCTATTTTTTTTTTTTTTTATGTACTATGAAAAGCCCTGGCGAGATCCCGTTTTCTCTCACAGATCTGTCTGAAATCCTGTTTTTAAAAAAAGAAATGTCCAGGTGCTACAGAAGATGAGCACATGCTGATCGATTGGCCTGCACCAGACTGAAATCTGTGTAACATGCAATAAACTATTCTGTGTTTTTCACAGCATATTTGATGCTTTATAGTTTAAATCTCAGCATGTTTTGGCTGCAACTAACAAATATTTCCATTATCGATTACTCTACTGATTATTTTGTGGATTATTAATCTTGCTTATAAAGAAATGTGGAAAAAGGCGTGACAGTGTCACATTTTTCTGTTGTGGTCCGGCGTGTCTATTTCACGCTTTGCCGTGATGCTGACATATCCGTTATGAAGAATCTTGGCGAATCTTGTTGCACATGTAGCGAAAGATCATTAAACTGCAAGAGCAAAATCCACAGGTCACTCAGTCAATCAATCAATGATTAACTGACTGACAGTGAATTTGTAAAGTTTAGTAACTGAGTTCGTCTCAGCCGAGCTTTGTCATTGTACTGATTGTGTTATTGTGCAGCAGCTAAGAATGATAAAATCTGAAGGAGTTCTCGAGCAGTTGCCAATTATTTAGATTGTTAAACTCGACACACGTCAGTCACTGAAGCGTGATCATTTTTTGCTGCCTGTCATGCAATTGCCAAGTGAGGCTGGTTCATTTTCTGATTAGTAAAAACAATAAAACCCTCAAGGACATTTTCTCCTGACTGAAACCTTGATCAACAGCAACATTCACTGTCCAAATGCTGACGAACGTCTTTGGCAAGAATCTCTGGTGTCTAATGTCCAAATAAAAGTGGAGGTGATTTTCAGCAGAGTCATCAATTCATCTCCAGACAGACTAACAAGACTGGAAGTGCACATAAACGTTAAAACGATAAAAAGTTCAAAGAAAACACCAATATTTCTTTTGTCCTTATGTTTTTTTGTCATCTGCTGTGAATCACAAGGACGTTTTGGATGCAGTTAATTTCTGTCACTTTTAATGTCTTGTTGTTCTGCAGTCATACAAAACAAAGAATCTGCACCAGCACAGTTAATCAGCTGAAAATTAGCTTTTTATTCCGTGAAAACAAAATGACAAACAGGTGGAAAATATGATGGATGATGATTGCAACTTAATTACAGGGAAATAATGCAATCAACTTTTCATTTTAAATTAAAAGTAAACATTGAAATTCCCCCCTCCCCCCACACACCCATAAAAATTCTAAAAACACAGGCATGCTATTATTTTTAGTAAATAAATAATGTATGATCTGCAGCTTATCTTGTGACTTGGTGACAGGACAGCTCTTCCAGTTCTGTGTGTGTGTGTGTGTGTGTGTGTGTGTGTGTGTGTGTGTGTGTGTGTGTGACCTGTAATTACACAAACTGCCTGGCTGACTCAAACTTCACCGTCATAACATCCTCGGCTAGAACAGATTAATCCAAGTGGGAAACACGCTACGCATGAAGTTCTATGTTTGTTTGTTGTGTTTTTGCTGCTAGAAATGCCAGACGGGTTTTGAAGGAATTGACTTTTTCGCCTCAGTGACGCACATCCTTTAATATTCTGATTCAACTCTCCAGTGTTAAACAAAGTACAGGAAGAGAGAGGAATATATGGAGCACAGTTCTCCTGGTTTTTTTTTTTGCTCATGTAAAACAGCAACAAATGGATTTCAGGCAGATGAAGGTATGAAATGGAAAATAGAGTAAAATATTCATCACTTTAAATAAATAATAGAAAATGAAATAAAACATGATAAGAAGCTTCTCTCTATGCTGTCTTGTATGATGTGTTAACTGGCAGTCATTACAACAAAACAAAACAACTGAATATCTTCTTTTTATCAGGTCAACCTGGTGTCCAGCTGCCACTGCTGTATTTTTTGCACTGCACCGTCCAAGTCATGTTGTTTTGGCAGCTGTTTGATTTGGTTTTCTTTTCATTATTGGAGTTTTTTCTCTGCTTAGCCGCGGTGGCTAATGGCTTCTCATTTTGGCACGATCGTATTACTTCTTCTTTGTGGACTGTCCACAACAACCACGTTACGTGTTTTTCTTCATATAAAAACCCACTCAACAGTTAAGATTCATGGAAAAGAGGACATCTGTGCCTCTAGACATCCAAAATGCAAAAAAATGGACAATTTGTGGGCACCCTTGAATGGATAACAGGTGGACTGTTTTCATAAACTTTACAGTTCAGTGAATATTTTGTGGTCCCGGTTTTCAGTCCAGTTCAGGATGTTTTTGGTCCTCGCCGACTGCACGATGTCCTTTGCGTTGTCAGTGGTGACGGGATGGTGCCGTTACCCCTCACCGGTTTGCAGTCTGTGACTCCCTGCTTGTGTCGGTGCATTCGAGAGGTGCTCGTAAAGGGGGAGTGTCTGTAGAGTGGAGCTTTTCCTGTCCCGCTCCGAAGTGATGAACTGTGCGGTCACAGTTGGATAACTTTCAGTAGCTGAGGAGTCCATCCATCCGGAGGAAGACCGATGTCGGACAATTCTTTGGCAATTCCTTGTCGTGTCTGTTCGTAAATTTTGGGAATTGCTGCGCTGCTGAAGTGTCGGGAGGTGATATTACTGTTCTTTATTTATATATATATATATATATATCATGCACTTTAATCACGCACTGAATTCCTGCATTCACAACAGCTACACAGAGCTGCATGTCTTCAGCAAGAAACACGTCCCAATGCTTCAGTTATGGATGTTGTGCTCGCAAAAACTCAATATTTTATCCACCATTTTTTTTTCATAGGAAACATGAAATGCATCTTTGTTGTTCACCAGATGTTTGTTTTTTGCCAAACATTGTTTTTCCAGCTGCGAGTCATTGAGTAACTGTTGTTGGACTTTTCTACGCCTCCCTCGGTTGGTCTCTCCGACGCTTGTCATGCCTTCATTTCTTTGCCCTCTTCACCCCTCTTCGCTCCTCTTCACCCCCCTTTGCTCCTCTTCACTCCTCTT
The DNA here is from genome assembly GCF_022577435.1 of Embiotoca jacksoni. Lineage (NCBI taxonomy): Eukaryota > Metazoa > Chordata > Actinopteri > Embiotocidae > Embiotoca > Embiotoca jacksoni. The sequence goes on along the minus strand of NW_027185386.1, from coordinate 509,715 downwards.
CACCCCTCCTCACCCTCATGCAGTAAACTCCTCCTCTTCTCCTGTGCTCTGTGAGCCCTGAAGCTGTGATAGCGGCTGAGATGGAGGATGAGGTCATGGGTTGCTGTAATCAGGGCGCCGTGGACTCGTCCATATCTCGTAGCCTCGGGTTGGACAGCATTAGTAAAGCAGGAACAAGCACCGTCCCCTCGGCTTTACATTGATGCCGTTGTACTTGTAAGTCGCCCTTCTTACAACGGCTCCTCTCTGCAGCACCGCAGTCTCTCAAAGCCATTGATATTCTTACCGTGATCAGATCTGCTCACCGATACAGAGCTCCAAACCCGGCACTGTGTGCATAAATACAAATGAGTATATGACAGAGCTACAGGCTGACTGACAGGACAAGAGTCATATCTGTTCTGTGTTGGTTCAGAGAGATGAATGTTTCTGAACATGCACACTTCTATAGTCTGGTTTCACTGGAAGTGCAGTATCTCTTTTATAAACATACAGTTGAAACCAGAAGTTTACATACACTGTGCAAAAAGACACATAACACTTTTTTTCTCACTGTCTGAAGTTAAATCAGACTAAACCTCTCCTGTTTCAGGTCCGTTAGGATTACCAACATTATTTAACTTTTGCTAAATGTCACAATAATGAGAAAGAGAATATTTTAGAGAATTTTTCATGACTTTCTTCAAGATCAAAAGTTTACATCCAGTTCCTTAGTATTTAGTAGCATTGCCTTTGAACTGCATGACTTGGGTCAAACGTTTTGGGTATCCTTCCACAAGCTTCTTACAGTACTCTGATGGAATTCTGGCCCATTCCTCCGGACAGAACTGGTGGAACTGAGTCAGGTTTGTTGGCCGCCTCGCTCGCACACGCCTTTTCAGATCTGCCCACAAATTTTCGATGGGATTCAGGTCAGGGCTTTGTGATGGCCACTCCAAGACATTGACTTTGTTGTCCTCAAGCCACTTTTTAACTATTTTGGCAGTATGCTTCGGGTCATTGTCCATTTGGAAGACCCATTTACGCCCAAGTTTTAGCTTCCTGGCTGATGTCCTGAGATGTTGCCTTAATATTTCCAGGTAATGTTCTTTCTTCATGATGCCGTCTATTTTATGAAGAGCTCCAGTTCCTGCTGCAGCAAAACAGCCCCACAACATGATGCTGCCACCTCCATGCTTCACAGTTGGGATGGTGTTTTCAGGTCTACAAGCTTCCCCCTTTTTCCTCCAAATGTAACGGTGGTCATTATGGCCAAACAGCTCCACTTTAGTTTCATCAGACCACAGGACATGTCTCCAGAAGTTAAGGTCTTTGTCTTGGTGTCTTTTTGCAAACTGTAATCTGGCTTTTTTATGTTTCTTTAGGAGTAATGGCTTCCTTCTTGCTGAGTAGCCTTTCAGCCCATGTCGGTGCAGGACTTGTTTTACTGTGGATAATGACACTTTCTTACCAGCTTCAGCCATCATCTTCACAAGGTCTTTAGCTTTTGTTCTGGGGTTGATTTGCACATGTCGGACCAAAACACGTTCATCTCTGGGACACAGAGTCCGTCTCCTTCCTGAGCGGTGTGATGGCTGGACATTCCCATGTTTATACTTGCGTATAATTGTTTGCACAGATGAACGTGGCACCTTCAAGCATCTGGAAATTGCACCCAAGGATGAACCAGACTTGTGGAGCTCCACGATTCTCTCCCTGATTTCTTGTCTGATTTCTTTTGACTTTCCCATGATTTCAAACAAGGAAGCAGAGTGTTTGAGGTGTGGCCTTAAAATACATCCCCAGGTGTGCCTCAATTAACTCGCATGTTGTCAGTTAACCTATCAGGAGCTTCAAAAGCCATGACATCATCATTTGGGCTTGCCCACGTTGTTTAAAGACATAGTACTTTTGGTGTATGTAAACTTTTGACCTCAAAGAAAGTAATATAAAATTCTCTAAGAAATTCTCTTTCTCTCATTATTGTGACATTTAGCAAAAGTTAAATAATTTTGGTAATCCTAACGGACCTGAAACAGGAGAGGTTTAGTCTGATTTAACTTCAGACAGTGAGAAAAAAAGTGTTATGTGTCTTTTTGCACAGTGTATGTAAACTTCTGGTTTCAACTGTACCTGTCACGTCATTTTCACTTCAAGAAAAGTATAATCTTCCCACACAATTAATGACAATTCATCTCTTGGTTGTCACAAATAATTACAATGTGTTTTCTTTAAAATCCAATGAGAAATAATTTATATATAAATAAAACCCAGCGTGGATCTAACAGGTGATCATACGAACTCAGAACCTTGGTGCTACGAGGAAGTCCTGTAATGAATGACATTGTACAGCAGTAATAAAGAAAAGCAGCGTATCCGTCCCTCCAGCCCTTCTGGGGAAGCAGATGCTACGGTACAGCGACTACAACTCACACTCTTCAATGTTTCTGATCTCGGAGGCGAGTATCATGTGGATATACATGTAGGATTCATTGTGTGGATCACAAGGCGTAACCGGATGTTGCATCCTGAAGTCTTCTGACCCTGCACTCCTCCCTATCTATGCAGCCTAGACATATAGATTTGTTTTCACATGCACAGGGATTTTGATGAAGGAAAAACATTAAAGAAAAATCTTTATTGAGCAGCACAGTTCAAAATCTCTTCACTCTTCTTCTTGTTTGCACCTTTTTTCGTTGGGAATTAGACAAACCCACCCGTCAGCAGGGAGTATGGCTGATTGATACGCTTTCTTTGCATGTTTTGTCATTCAAAGAGACGATCAATAGGACAGAAACCACAAATTAATCTAATTTTAGACGGCAGTATGTGAGTGGAATGCTGAAGGATCCGGCTTTCTCATGCAAATAGCGATAATAATTATTCCCTAAGTGCCTTCTCCGCTCACCCCAAATAGATTCTAGTCAGTCAAAGAATCAACCAGCTTTAGGCAACACAGAGATAAAATTGAAGACATGAACATCCAGAGACAATTAGAAAGCCCGGATATGAAAAAAAAAATAGGCATTTCCAGTGTCTGGTAAGTCCACGCTCTCTCTTTATGTCTCTAGGGTGTCAAAACTTGCAGAAAAAAAATAGAAAAAAGGAAATGAGAGACTGTCATTAAGGATGACAGCTTGACTCTGACACCCTGAGTGTGCGGAGGAGATGGAGGCAGCGATAGACATTATTACAGCGGATCACAGGGAAACTGGTAGAGAACATCAACATGGTGGGAACAGATAGAGCAGATAGATGGAAAGAGAGGGAGGCAGAGCATCAAAGAGACGGCTGTCACCACATGTCGGTGACCAAATACACTGAGAGCGAGATGGGCCTCGGGGCCAAGAGAGAAATGTCTGTAAGAGCTCCCTGCTGAGGCTCAGGGTCCGGATGGAGGGACTCGGGTGGTGGTGATGAGCCCGTCCTCCCTCCGCCTCCTCCTCTCTGCAAATGCAGCCATGCACCGCACGGTAGGCCAAATGATGACACCTCTCACATCGGGCCACGCACTGCTCCATTTACTGTTCTCGGAGCTGGAGATGACTTATTTTAACTCACTGCAAGTTAAAGTTAAAGTGGGAAATGTGATGCAGTTTCAGATGAATTCCAGCGTGTGGATGTAAATTGATTCTCCTGAGCACCTTTGTAAATGCTTGTGTGCACAAGTGTGCTTTTGTTTGCACAAAGATGAGTGAAGCATCATTTATCTTTCTCCAAACTTGGAGTAGGTGGTTATGAGCTCAGGGAGCCGGAGGATCGGTGGAAGGATTTTGTTTTCTATGCAGACTTTATTGGACACATTGGTTTGAAGAAGTATAGATGCAGTTACCTTGGACATCATGGGGAGCAGATGGAAAAAAAACACCAACAAAATGCTGACAGATTTCAGCAATGGTCGGTAGGTTTGTTTACCTGATGTTCTTATCTTTGCAGAGAGAACTCTGCTGATTTTCACACATGAACATCAGTTTACTTGGAATTGGGAGCACCGTGAGATCAGTCTTCAGAGGATCTCGGGGAGAAAATTACCACCAATTTCTTGGCTTGGAGGCTACAAATGTGTGATAGAAAGCCGGCATGTGGAGTTTAATAATTATGGGCATCGACGGGAGGATTTGTGAGAGATGTTGGCGAGGTGTTATTATAGGAAAAGTAGAAACCCGGTGTTAAAGAGCTTGACCTACATACTATATACTAAAAAGTCAGGATATTCTTTGTGAATTCTGGATGTGGGTGGTCATAAATAAATAGATCCCAGAGCTCCAACAAAGCCCTGAAGAAGCCCACTGGTTAGGATCTGTCTTTCTGCATCATCATTATGTTGCATGTTGGGTTGCCTGCAGAGCTCATGACCTGCTGTACAATCATTCTCACACACAATAAGTGTGCGAATTCTGAGAAGTTGCAGCCTCTGTTATAGAGAGGAAAGTGTTTTGCAGTCAGTATATTCAAGGGGTAAAGACAACGGTAGTGAGTTCTCCTGCTAAAGAACTGCAGACGAAGGCAGCGCTGTGGGTGAAACAGTAACAGGAATGGGGAGAGGGCCGCCGGAGTTAAAAGCTTTGATGGCATTGGTTGGTTTCAAGGACGAGTACACGGGAATGCTTTTAAACGCTGGTCCCTATGGGAAGAAAAACAGAAATTTTATTAAATCAAATTAAGTGGCCTGCAGAATGAGCCAAGACTTAAAATGTCTGTCCAAAGAGCTTTGTAATTTTTCTGTCTGTGTATGTACCAATGTCTAACCTTGTTTAAGGTCTTGTTTTTTCCTTTCATTTGCCGGCATCCATATTGCTGAAGACTGAAGTGTTTTTATTCGTTGCTGTTTTTTGAGTTGATGGTCTGAAACCGAATCGCTGCCAGTATCATCCAACTGTTTCTAAAACCAGCAGTCCCAACTTGTGCCATCTAGAAAAAGGGGCGAGTTTCTGCAGATTTGACTTTTGCATTGTATGCAGCCGATTATTTGAGAAAATACTGTGTGGATCAGAACAGTCGTGTCTAAATACAGCAACAGCAGAAATGTTAAAAATGATCGAATACAGGAAATAAGCTTTTTACCGTGAGCCTACTGTGCTTCCTCTGGGATGTTGTTTTGTGGAGGACCGGGCAGCTTTGGCCCTGCAGGGTTCTGGAGGCCGACACAGAAACTCACTGCTTACAGGACAAAGTTCAACCAGGTTCATTCAGCCTTTGTACCTATTTGATGCTGCAGCTCCACACGGACCGAGTGGACATGAAACAATCGTTCTGGACTATTGCCGTCTCACTAAAATAATCATGTGGCAAGCAGAACAGAAATTATGCTGACGATGATGTGTTGAATACATGAAATACAAATTCATGCACGAGTTACATTTTAAGTAATTTTTGTAAAGCTACGATCTCATTAGCATTGTGTTAAATAGCCTTTTTTCCACTTTCCACCCACTTTTACTACAAACAGACTCGAGCGAGTGTGAGAACAGAAGTCATGCTAGCCAGTCCAGCAATAAATACAGCAAGTATCATATTTCTCTCCCTGATGTATGTTTTTCTCATTGAGTCACTGGCACAATTTATGCACCGGCCCACCGGGAAAGATTCTCAGTTCTCCCGATGGCAGCTTCCCCATCGCTTGTGTTCATTTCCTTGTGGGCGTGCGCCAAGCTCTCCTTTGTTTCATCCCCAGTCAGCTGTAGAAAGTGTAATTCGTTGTGAATGTTAATGAGGGAAATTTCAGCAGCTCATAATTCCTGTGGTGGAAACACCGGGCTTAAATGCACTGCATTCCTCTTTATGCTTTTCCTATATAGGGACTGTGAATATTGCTTTTCATCATTGGGGTTGTCATCCTACTTTAAAAGCCACGAACTGATATAATACATTAATAATGTATCGGAGGCTGATGTGAAAACAATATCACGAGGTTGATTGTGGTGATGAAACTACAAAGAACGATCACCTGAGCTTAGTAGAGCTTTAAAAAACAGCAGACATACGGTTGGAGAACATCGTAGAACAGAGACCGATTTCCCTCAGGAGACGGGAGACAGCTCGTAGTGTCCTAAAAACAGAGGAAATATTAGACTTGCATTTCCCAGCTGCATTTCAAAGCTTTCAACACTGAAACACTTTGATGTGTTGATGCGGAGGTTCACAACTTGTTTCGGTTTCCCTCAAGTGGCCAAAAGATGAGCTATTGCAGGTGGAACATGAGAAGTTTTGGCATTTATCGGTGGTTTTTCCACCTTTCAGCTACGACCCTGTTCATCATCTAGCAATGTTCATCTCGTCGTTGCGGTCGCTTTTTCATCAGTTGTCTTCATGTTGATTGTAAACTTGTACCTTACAAGTCAACATTCTTGTATTACAAGTTCATAAAAACGCCGTTTCAGCCCGGCATTTATCTAGGCCAATGCTGTAATATCAAAAATAACTTCCTTTCCCCAAAGTAATTCTTCCAGGGAAAACCGCATGACAAGTGATGATGGGCTGTTACCAAATGCAGTGTCCCTCTTGTCTTCCTTTTAAAGATTAATAAGTGTGTCCTGATCTTTGAGTGCAGCAACAAATGCCTATTTTTGGAAATCGGCATCAAAAGTGCCAAAAAAAACCACAAAGTTGATGGCAATTAAATTTTAGTGCTCAAGATCACATCGTCTTCGTTGTGATGTCTGATCACACAATTAAGAGCAGCTGAGGCTCCTCCCCCTAGCTCTCAGTTAACCGCAGTCTAAAGTCATTATCATGCATCCATATGATCACGACATTTACATTACGTCGGTTCCAGACTTCTTGCTTAACGTTGCTTCATTCACTTCAGTACATTTATCTGCATGCCTGTTTATGCTTCGTTGAAAGGTAAAAACTTGACCTTGTGTCCCACTCGGTAACAATTTATATGAGCATTGGCAAAGTTTATTGTTGTTGTTTATTGCATATAATAAATATCTCACTCTGTGGTGAAAGCAGAATAAGAATCATTTTGTTGAAAACTTTAGATTCTAGTTGGTAGTGCTTGCAGATGTGTAAATATGACAACAAACTGCAGCTGAACAACAATAAATATCTGTTTGCATTCTGTTTACTTTAAAAGGAAATGCTGATATCTTTTACTAATCCAATTAAAAAACAAAAAAACAACAACCACAGCCTCTCCTCATGTAACTCATCCCGCCGCATCGTGACAATCAGCGGAGATGTGACTAAACGTTGAACTGACCTGTTGAGACTCGGCGACGTGTTGCGCGGATCGATCCTGGTCGTCCGCGTGGTTATCTCATCGGTGGCGACGCAGCAGCGAGATAATGATGAGCAGACCGAAGAGACACACCAGCGGTCAGTCTCAGGCCCCAGCTGGGTCTGTTGCTGAGCAGTAAGCTACAGCCACGTCCCATTTCTTTTTATGTCTTTTCTTTTCCACCTCGCTCTCCCCGTCTGCATCTCCCCGTTTACCCTCGGTGTGTGTTTTCTGGTCGTAGTTAATCACTGTACTGAATGGTGACCTGGAGGTGTGTACGAGCATCCACCCATAGCTTTCAAGCACTGATGCCTTCCTAGTAATTATGGACCTGCACCATAAGGTTGGTTGTTTTGGTGCAAGATGCAGTACACAGGCAGAATCTCATTTTAGCACAACAGCAATGCACCTCTAAGCACAAATTATTGATAGTCAAATTAAAACAGCATTTTGAGAATGAAATGTGCAAATATCTGCGCTCTTCTCTGCATGTTGTAAATAGTTGCACAGCTAATGTGATGGAGTTGCATTAGTGGCAGTCTTGTGTGAGTGGAGCAACACTTTAGATGGAGAGGTAGTAAATATGGACTCTGAAGCATCGGTATGTAAATGAACTATGTTTATGAAGTGCAGTAATTATCAGCTGCTGCTGCTCGTTGGATGTTTCAGAAGTTATTTATTGTGTTGAAACTTTTGCCTTTTCTTGGGAGCGGGGACGGACACAGTGACTCCTTAATGTTTCAGATTGTTGTTTTCCAACACAGCACCACTCCTGTAGAACATTGCATAATGCATAATACACAACCCGCAAAAATACAATCTCTGATTCACTGGCACATTACAGCAGGCAGAAGAGAGTTAATTTCCTGAAAGGTTTTTCTTTTTCACACCTCAGTAAAATAACAAAAACAGAGGCGACAGATCAGATGATATACTGTCTGAGAGCTTGTGTGCGCTGTCGCCAAAGTTTGATAAAAAATATACAGATTTCCATATTTTCTAATGCCCTGTGCTGTCAGAGTGGTTATCGCTGCTGAAAGCAGCTGGGTGAAAACGTATTGATTGAAAATGTCAGTAAAGATACGGTGTAAGAATGATGAAAACATCCAGGCAGAGAACTGACGGACTTATCTTTCATGTTCTCACCCACTCTATTTGTCTTGCACCTAAGTCTTAGAAAATCAGAAAAGCTTGTCCCCCTTTTATTTTTTGATGATCGACCTTTTCAGTATCCTTAGCAACCGCATCCATTTTTATGATCTCCCATCGCATTTCTGTCCAGTCTTTTTTGTTTTGTTTTTTTAGTTCAGGTACACAAGTTGGACAGTTGGACATGTTTGTCAGGAGATGTGATAAGAAATTCGCCGACAACCAGGATCGGGCTGAAAACAGCTGAAACACATCGATGTGGAAAGTTTAAAAAAGGTCAAGGGATGGTGGCGCAATGATCTGACAGAGCTGTGAGCATCTTGTATGCAACATTACTCCCCTAATAGGCACCCTTTAATCTTTAAAGTACTCATTACAGAGCAAGGCGTTGTTGCCAAATATGTCACTTATCATTATGCAAAAATGTAAACACAATGACGATGAGGCATTCGAGTGTCCACTCACTGTGGAGTGTTTATTGTGCAGTCAGTTGTAGATTAGCAAACAAGGGAAATCCGGCAACCGCAGGGAGGGGTGCAGGTGGGATGGGGTGGGGTGGAGTGGGGGTTGGGGGCGAGAAAGAGCGGGGCGGGGGGTTTAAACTAGGACCGTTTCTGTTTGGTGCTTTTGATGCTAACCCTCGCTGGCCGGACTCTCTTTGGATAGAAGTTGGGTGATTTTTCCCATCGTGTGTGTGTGTGAGAGAGAGAGTGTGAGAGAGTGAGAGAGTGAGAAAGAGTGAGAGCGAGTGAGAGAGAGTGAGAGTGTGAGAGAGAGTGAGAGTGTGAGAGAGAGTGAGAGTGTGAGAGTGAGTGTGAGAGAGTGGGAGTGAGAAAGAGTGAGAGCGAGTGAGAGAGAGTGAGAGTGTGAGAGAGAGTGAGAGTGTGAGAGAGTGAGAGAGTGTGAGAGTGAGAAAGAGTGAGAGAGTGTGAGAGAGTGAGAGAGTGTGTGAGAAAGAGTGAGTGAGTGAGTGTGAGAGAGTGAGAGAGAGTGAGTGTGAGAGAGTGTAAGAGAGAGTGAGTGTGTGTGAGTGTGTGAGAGAGTGAGAGTGAGTGAGAGTGTGTGTGAGAGTGTGAGAGAGTGAGAGAGAGTGAGTGTGTGTGAGAGTGAGTGAGAGTGAGTGTGTGTGAGAGTGTGTGTGTGTGAGAGTGAGAGAGCGTGAGTGAGAGTGTGTGAGAGAGAGAGTATGTGTGAGTGTGTATGTGTGAGTGTGTGTGAGTGAGTGTGTGTGAGTGAGAGTGTGTGTGAGAGAGAGAGTGTGTGTGAGTGTGTATGTGTGAGTGTGTGTGAGTGAGAGTGTGTGAGTGAGAGTGTGTGTGAGAGAGAGAGTGTGTGTGAGTGTGTATGTGTGAGTGTGTGTGAGTGAGAGTGTGTGTGTGTGAGTGAGAGAGTGAGAGACAGAGAGAGAGAGCGTGAGAGTGTGTGTGAGACAAACGGACAAAAACAAAGTCAGCAACAGTGTATCACATTACCAACACACATCCATGAACCAGGTATGATGTCATAGAGTTGGGACAGTCGCCCAAATATGGTCACCACTGGCTCCAAACCTCTCGGGACCAGCAAGACCGAACTGAAGGCTTCATAACGGGTCATTACAACGCTTGTTAAGCACGTAAATATCCATCATTGCAGTCTGTAAAGAGTATCGTGCATAAGCGCACATCTTTCCTTTGTTTTCCATCTTGAACATTTCCACCAGTCTGGCAGACGTTACTGTATCTTGGGTATCTGATATTCTCTGTTTTACTTCCTCCATTTCCACCTCCTTCGTGCTCTCAGGTTTTACAATCTGATCCATTTCCATTTCTCCTTCACTGATCTCGTATCTCCCTCCAATCATAGATAGCGTTTCTCTGCGCTCACATTCTCACCCTCTTCCACCCGTGATTGGCCAGCTGTGCAGAGGTTAAAGAGGACCAAGACATTTATCTCTCTCTCTTTTTTTTATTAATTAAACTGGCCATTTGAAACACCCATCATGTGTCCGATCCTGTGCAGCACTATCGATGTGTCCCCGAGGAGATTGTCTGAGGATACGTGTCGTTATCTGCATTTTTAAATGATATCCCGTGTGCACCCTTTCTATGATGGCTCCCGTTTCACTCCACCGTCATCTATGACCTCTCCAAAACACGGTAGTTCACCCCTACATAACGTGGCCTGTAGACATTTGGATCTGAACAGACAAATATGTTCATTAGAAATGACAACAATTTATTAACAACTAGCCATTGAGATGGCAACAAGAAAGTTAATGGAAACGCTTTACTTTTTATTTTGCTCAAGGTTTAGTCATTTCCTTCAAACCGGTGCAGAATTGTAAAGGAAATAAAGCCTCAGTCCAGTTGTGGTACGACTTTAACATTTGTTTGTGATTGTGATCTGATCTAAAAGGTTTTTTTCTGAATCTCATTGGTATAATCAGATGATGAGGTGATAAGAACAAATGTTGTTTGATTTTAAAGTTGATGATCAACACCGCATGAGTCAGTGTCTATTTATTCAGTAAAGAATAGTAATCTTAATCTAATAATGTCAATAATCTACGTTTATTTTAAACACATTTCCTTGCAAATTGCTGCCACTGTGCGTTACTGATTGATATAAATGGAGCAGTAATTCCACCTACGCTCAAATTATAACAAGTATTAGCACAAGTCAGGTCTATTGAACTGATGGTATGGAACAGATTTGCGCTGCAATTTCCTTCAATTTGTGTTCACAGTCCGTGTCTGAAACAGCCGCTCATCATGCAGTCAGTAATGATTGCGTGTGATGTTCATGGTGAATCCTGGAAGAAGAGCTCAAAGGAAAAATCCAGGAAAGATAACAACATATGAATTTCAGTAAATTCAAACACCTTTAAACAAAAGCATTTAAACACAGAAGGGGGGGAGGGGGGAGGCAGAGCCGGGCTGGCTTATGACAGGCTGATGGCAGGCAGGGAAATCAGCAGGCCAGCAGACAAACACATGAAGTGATACTGGAGCACCAGGAAGCTCCATCACTCATGAAACAACAACCGTGAAGAGTTCAGCTCCAAAGAGAGGATGGAGAACTGGGATCATAGGAAACCATGAGGGAGACGGTGGAGGACCAGCTGGAGGTCTGAGGAGACACGATGACACGTCGGCTCAACAGCGGCATGTGGAGGGATTTATACACAGTATGCAATAACGCGAGAAACAAATACACAGAAATACTTCTTATTTTGAAGAATTTCCCATCAGTTGCTCGTTGGGTGTGTTGGTGATTTAAAAGCTCCAAAGGAAGTCGTTTCCTGAGACCACCGCGTGTGAAACACCGTTAATGGAGGCAAACCAGCCGGCACACCTGGACTTTATTACCTGTGGTTTCCAGACATCTCCGCCTGCAACCGATAATGATTTTTAAAGTAAAACCGACAGATGAAAATGCAACGATGCTTCGAAGAGATGGTCGGTTTGCTCGGTGCTTCACGCTGATCAGTGTGCTGATGTGGAAGGATGTACGCTAGCTGTTCCTGCCTGGTTTGGACCGCAGCTCATCTTTATTTATGTTTTGAAGGAGTTCCACAGAACTTTCTGACGGCTGTAGTTGTCTTTGCATGTTTCCCGTGTTCGCACCGGGAAATCTAATACCGGGACCTTATTTAATGCGGCTGGCAGGCAGCTTTTAGGCGCATTACCGCCACCTTCTGACAGGAGTAACGCATTACAGCCAGGCGCCGGTAACAAACGGAAAATAAGGAAGAACAAAAGTCGCATGCACTAATCGAGTTTGGAGATTTAAACGACTATTTGAATATTTGAAATCCGTGACCCATCCCAAGTATAAAAACACAGACCAGATTGGCCAGCTCACGAAGAGGCAGAGTTAATCTGACCACATCGCTCAGGAAATGATCCGCCGTGCACATTGAAACGTTACTTTTCCAGCCTCACGGCAGATAAACGCTCTGCTCCAGGGTCCCGGTCAGAACAGCGTGTCAGCATTTCATGCTCATTTTATGATTTTATATGAGCTTTTCTCCCCGATAACTCCGAATGTCCTCTGTGAAAGACGCCTGTTGAGATAATGAGAGCGCTGATTAATAGCAGGTATAAATGAGGTCTGTGATAATCATCACTGAGGTTGGTGGAGTGCAATTATTCAGTGTTTGTACTGCAAGTGAGATGAGCCTTTCTTAATTAGAATTCCTTCAATATAATTACATAAATATACTTTTTTTGCGAGGTTAAGATTTTTTTTTTATCGGTCATTATTTAAAGTCCTCTTGTTAAACATAGCAGGGTATTAATTCTGACAGATGACGGAGATTTCATCAGCATTTTTTTTAGTGCCACTGGATTGTTTATAATATATATTTAACGCTGATGATATTTCTGTATATATATATATATATAAATAGTTTCAACTTTGGTACGCTTTGTTGTCTTTCACAACCGACTCACTTCCTGTGAGGTGTTTAGGGAGCATTGGTAAATTGTAGCTACAGAAAATATTACACTCACCCTGTTTAAACTGGATGAAAGCCAAAGATTTGCACCAGAATGCTATTTTTATTTAGGACTTTATAAAATAGGTATCGAATAAAGTATCGTTCATGAGCCGATTTTGAATTCCAGGTACGACACAGGTATTGAACATTTGTGACCGATACCCAGCCCGACTTCTGTTTCATTACTCTCTCAACCATTCATCAGAGCTTCCTTGCCTTCCTTGACCTGTCCTCGCCCGTTTCATTATGCCAGGTCTTTTGTGTCTCCTCTTGCTTTGATATATCAAATGAAACATATCAATACGTCTTTGAAACGCTGGAATTGGTCCTGACTGCCGGTGCCAATCTCATTACTACTTTAATCTAACTGGTGTGCCTGCACTTTAACTGTGAAACAGAATAACTTTATACACTGTATGCCATATTAACCTGGAAATTAACATTTTTACTTGACTAAAAAAACTCTGCTTGACATAATTACTTCTAATCAGACAAACATCACACAGCATTAGATTACAATGTGGAGAAAATAGTCAGAAAGTAATGAAAATATGTGGCTGAAGACTGAATACATACATAAATAGTGGTGTCATGGTTGCCTGTCCTTCACATGTGTTGAACCCCACTGCTGCTTAAAGATCAATGGAATGACCAGCTGAGCTTTGGGAGGTCCTGATCTCCACAGTTTTCTAGAAACCGTCCAGCGGTCTCGTTCTCTCAGGTGATTTGTCTCAAGGTTGAAAGCCGACGCAGCAGCCGGGTTTGTCTGCCTGTATGGAAACGTCTGAATGAATCACGGGTTCAGGAGGAGGCGGAGGGTCGGGCAGGCCGACGCCGTGTGACAGGTGACAGATGGTATTGATGGACGGGGGACAAGGGCCCGACCGGATGGCTTCCCCATCTCCTTCTCTGCTGTTAGCTTCCCTCTGAGGATCGATCCAGGTCTGCAGTCTGACTGCAGCCAGCAGCAGAGTCGGCCATCCTTCAATGTCTGTCCTGGGCATGAGCCCGACGCCCGCTAATGTGATTCTCCTCCCTTCACCTGCACTCAACTTTTACTCCCTCAGTTTGGTTTGTTTGTGAATACAGTGTCTATAAAAAGCCAGTTGTTCTCCTCTTTAAGCCCCCGTTGAGTGACTTGTTAGTGACACTGTGATGAATTTAAACAGCTACAACAAAGAACCTGAAAACAGAAAAAGCGAGGATGACATCTGTGACTCTGCACGACGTTCACTCATGGAAACAACAGCAAAACGCCGTCCAGACAGATGCTCGTATCCAGATGTTTCTAAGGATGCTTAGATAGCCACGGGGACCGACCGGTATTCTTTGTGTTGACTCCAAATCTGGGAATATGACAGATGATCACTTACTAGATTCAGATATCAATTGAAAATTTGTCAACAACATGCAACTATAACAATAACTCCAACTAAAAATACTTAAACAAGGTATAAAATACCAGCTTTCAGTGTTTAACAATGTTATACAAAGTATTTTGTCTGGTACCAAAATACTATTGGTTCTATTCTCAGCCCTGTTAGATAATTATTATAGTCTATATGAGTCTTAATAACAACTGTTTTACTTGGAGGGAAATTAGTCTGCTGTTCTGAAACACTATTTACCTTTTAAAGTTCAACTTGATTTTATCAGTTATAACATAATTATAATTAATGGGGGCAACAAAACAAAAGTAAAAATTGCTTTCCAGAATCTGCTTTAACACCAGCACAATCTGCAGGTCAACTTCTTATAACTATACTTTTCAATGTGTAGATTTACTATTAGAGATTATTTAATACGTTTTAAGTGCACTAAAATTAGTGGAGAGCATCTGACTGAACTGTGTACAGCGACCTGGAATATCTGATATCTGTCCTGTCTGACTTTGCGTTTCCATCTCTCACCATTTGATGCTTGTGTTGCAGTGTTTCCATGAAAGATGAATATGCATATCATTGGTATGCAGGATTAAAATACAGTCTGAGCTGCAATTAACTAGAATTATGTCACATCTAACAATTCACTCACTGATCTTCTCACTGGATGGAACCCAACAGATTCAACTCATTTATCATCAAAATTAAATAATTATGTGGCAGTATCATATTTAGTTCACAACTTTTCTCTCAGCCAGATGAAGGCAGCGTATTTCTCTCAAAATCAATTACTTTTGTAGGAATTCATTTGTGATTCTAATAATGATTGAATGGATAAAGAATAATTTTGTTTAAACAAAAGAAAAGAAAAGACGTCTCCCAGGGAGGATTTTTGAAGACTTGGTGTATGTATCCAGTGTTGAAGGTATTTTCCGATAATTTCAACCTTCTAATGTTTCGAATGACGTTCTCTCATGATGTTTTTGGATAAACAAGCGTAAGAAGCTTTTGTGTGGATTTTTTGCATTTATTTTTTAAAGTAAAGGTAGTTTGAAGAAGCAGGATGAAACGACTCCCAAAAAGAAGAATACTTCTTTCAGCCCTTCGCGATTGATGAAACCACCTTCTCATTTCTATTTTTTTCTCTTCTTTCTCTTTGACACATCAACTCTGTGTCAGTTTCCAACTCTAACTGCATCTATTATTTACAGACTCTGAGCATCCTGAAGTTGCCTCCCCGAGGCCGTGTCTTAACGCCGAGCTCCAAGATGGATGCAGGTTGTGCCGTTAAGGAGTCGCTGCTACAGCGCAAAGGAATTGTCGTGTGTCAATGTACACGAGCCAAGATGTTGAGAGGGACATTTCTCTTGTCCCGTCTGAAAACCAGGACAGACAGCTGGAGAATTGAGTTGTGGTGAATCTGCATGTTTGCTGCTGAATGGACAAATATCGCATGAAAAATGGCACAAAGTTGGCTGATAATCAGAATTTTTCTGCTTGCTACTGCAGCTGCATGTTCCAAGTATTTCATTGTCGAAGAGAGATAATGGTGAGAAGAAGAATGGCATCTTCTTGCTTTGAAGATGAACAGTGTTTTCTGCCTGTCACACTCTGGGCAGGTAATGAATCAACTGTCTAGTTGAGGTGAAGCAGCAGACGACACAAACACGGCTTCCTATCAGTCTCCCACCTCCCTTCAGCTCGCTTCCTAGTGTGTGTGTGTGTGTGTGTGTGTGTGTGTGTGTGTGTGTGTGTGTGTGTCTGCAGTGTTGGAAGTATCAGCCATTTTTGCAAAGTTGTGTTCGAGGAATTGTACTTCTCAGGTTTTTTTTTCTCTTTGTGTGCACTTCTTGCCTGGAGGCCTCTTTTTTTATTTATTTATTTAATTTTTTTTACTGTTTTATTAAAAGCACTTTCTAATCAAACAGCAGTTCTGCAGCTGCTGCGCTGCTCTTGGCGATCATTGGTTATTCCCTTTCCCTGGTCTTTATGGCGCGTAGTGTTGTTCATCCAGCGAGAGTGATGAGAATGATGGAGGAGGCAGAGGTCAAGATTCACAGCAAAGAGCCGAGCAGCATTTAACAAGGATGTGGGGACATAAGACGGAAGAGGAGGGTGAGGGAGTGAAACAGGTGGACTGAGGAGTCGGAGGGTGAGGTGGGGGTAAGGGGGGGGTGGAAGGGGGGCACTGAAGGTGGTGGTGCTCCCTCTAGCTCACCCCAGCTCATTAATTTTTCTCATTTAGTCAGAACAGTGGAGTGTGCAAACAAGATTGGGGGTCTTGCCTACTAATGAGGGAGGGAGGGAGGGGGAGGGTGTGTGTGTGTGTGTGTGTGTGTGTGTGTGTGTGTGTGTGTGTGTGTGTGTGTGTGTGTGTGTGTGTGTGTGTGTGTGTGTGTGTGTGTGTGTGTGTGTGTGTGTGTGAGATCTGTATCTGAGTATCTGAGAATACACAGTGATCACAATTTAGTGGTGGAAGACGGGTTGACGTCTGTCCGTCCGTCGGTCCATCTGTCCGTCCATCTGTCTGTCCGTCTGTCTGTCCGTCGGTCCATCTGTCCGTCCGTCCGTCCGTCTGTCCTCTGGTCTGAAGACTGCAGTCTGAGCAGCTTCATTCATTGTCACTTTGTTTTTCTTGTTTTTTTCATCCCTTTGGTCCACCATGTCTTTGAAACTTGGATTTATAGTATTTTTCTGTTATGAAAAAGCAATATGTTGTGTGAGCAGCCGTGGAAGACTGGCAGCCGTATCTGATTGATCCCAGACGGTTTTAAAGGGCTTCTCCTTTTAGAAAGGAGCTCAGTTCGCTTCTCTTTGAGTTCACTCGCCGCCTTCAACCTACCGACCGCTCACGCTGGATCACTCACGGCTCTTCCTGAGATTCAGATGGCTGCTGATGGAAAATGAGGCCATTGATTACAACGTGTGCGGTTGGTCTGCATTCTGCCTGTTTCATTATTAACTGGTGTATCTCAGGGTTACGTGCTAGCTAAGTAC
>NW_027185386.1:467500-487500 GCF_022577435.1 Embiotoca jacksoni | reverse complement strand
AGTTCTGGGAGAGGAGGTGGACATGGTGGAGGAGTACAAGTACCTGGTGTCTCCATGACAACAGACTGAACTGGAAGACCAACATCAACGCTGTCTACAAGAAGGTGATGAGTCGACTCTTCTTCTTGAGGAAACTTTGATCCTTCAATGTGTGCAGTAAGATGTTGGAGATGTTCTACCATCTGTTGTGGCCAGTGCATTGTACTTCGCTGGGGTCTGCTGGGGGAGCAGCATTGGAGCCGGAGACACCAACAGACTTAACAAACTGGTTCAGAAGGCCGGCTCCATCATCGGCTACAAACTGGACAGCCTGGAAAAGGTGGTGGAGAGGAGGACGCTGAACAAACTATTGTCCATATTGGATAATCCTGACCACCCTCTCCTCCTGCCTGGACAGAGGAGGACGTTCTCCAAAAGATTCCTCCAGCTCCGCTGTCACAAGGACAGATACAGGAGATCATTCCAGATACAGGAGATCATTCCAGATACAGGAGATCGTTCCAGATACAGGAGATCATTCCAGATACAGGAGATCATTCCTGATACAGGAGATCATTCCTGATACAGGAGATCATTCCTGATACAGGAGATCATTCCTGATACAGGAGATCATTCCTACCCACCGCAAGAAGACTGTACAATAACTCACCTCTGGCCAAATCCATCACAGTACAATAACAGTGTTGACTGTGTTTCTTGGTTTGTTTGTATATAATATATATATAGATATATAATGTACTGTATATACTGTGCATTTTATATTTTCTACTGCTATTTACTGCTATTTTATTGCTTTTCTATTATTCTATTCTATTCTATTATTTTATTCTATTATTTCTATTATTATCTTATTGCTTCTGTATGCTGCTGTAACGAAAAAAAAAATTCCCCTCGGGGATTAATAAAGTAAATACCTACCTACCTACCTACCTAATCTGGGATGTAATCTGAAGTCTGGCAGTAGAGCTGCAGACGCAACGTGAATGACGTAAACGGATCTATCGGCCAACATATACACCGAGCGTCAGCTGACTTGAGAACAGCTGTGGTGTGGATCCCTTCTTCAAACCTTCCTCCACAGAGACTCTCTTCACTTCATAGACATGTTAAACAAACACCATAGCAACGAAAGCTGTTTATATTAATATAGATGTCCCAGCCTGCTGCAGACAGAAACATATGGCAAACATGAAATTAGTTTATTTGTCACGTTGCTAAGGGACCAAAGAAGTGAAACAAAGCAGTGTGAAAACACCAACCTGGTGTTCAGCGTCTCCGTTAGATGAGTCGGTATGTGGAAGTCTTCAAGCAGCTCTAAATGACTTAATGACTGAATATCAGGCCGTACTCTCTCAGCGACTGTCGTCTGCAGCGTGGTCGTCTTCTTTCAGACTGCTTAGAGTAATTCATTTGTTGGTGGTTGCTGAAGGGAAGAGGGAAAAAAAAGCATCTCTGCAGCTTCGTCATGTCTTCAGGTCTCTTTCAAGCTGAAATCGCTTCAAGCATCATAAAGAGAAGGAAAGAAATCCCCCTCCAGAAATACATTTATGTAAATAAATTAGACCCAAACTTTTTTGCATATTCATGTCAAGTGTTGTAAAAACAACAGTCGTGTCGTGGTTGAGCGAGCGCTCTGGAAACGTGTCTGACAACGAAGGTGGGTTAGCTGATCGGTGGTGAAAGGAGATGCTCGATGTGAGTCTCTGAAGAGAGCTGCTCAGCTCACTGAATATATTAACTTGCTTTGTGTGGGGTGTTCGCTGAGTACAAATGAGTACTTTGAGTATAAACTCTTCATTAAATCCTCAAAGTGCTTTGATGGTGAGACGTAGCTGTATTTTGCGGTTGTAACTGTCCAGGGAGCAGCATTATTTATTCACACAGGGAATTCATCCAGTTTGTCTAAGCAAGGCAGATGTAGCATGTTTTAATAAACTATGGAAACAACATCACAGTTGATTTTCTCAGCCTGGTTAATTATAGTGTTTCTTCCCTGGACCGGGATCTTCAGACCGAGTGGGAACTTTCAAGCAATTCTCCAAAATGAGTATCTTGTGTTTGAATAGTCAGGCAGGAGGTTACGCTGACTCAGCAGGACTTTTCTATCCCAGCGGAACGAGAAACAGCACAGATAGACGACGGAAAAATGTCTATATGAGACTTGATTTTTAAACATATCGTTTTAGACATCACTATAAAAAGAGAATAACCTGTTTCACTAGAACACTGATAAATGTTTGGATCTTTATTTTGCCTGAAAATGAGGAAATCACATTTATTTATAAAATGTATATAAAATGCCTAAATCACAAACTATATGTGCTTCTTCTGCTGTCTCTCAAATAACAGCAGCAAACTCACTACGAGTTCTCTGGAGCCGCGACAGTAAAGTACGATGTCTCTGTTTCCTTGGAGACAGGCAGGTGATTATGACCAGACACGGCGCCGGATGGACAGTACAGAACCGTCCATGTTTCATATCAGAGAAAGACTCTTTGCAAGAGACGCTTCTTTGTTCTTGCTGCTCCCAGTGTTTTTCTTACAATGTTTGCAGTATAATGATAATAGTGTCGCTAGTTTGTTGGTCTTGAACGTAGTTTCAGTGGAAAGGTGTCTGGTTTTGGGAAAGAAAACTATTTCATCAAGTTCTGTCATGAGAGAAAAAAAATGATCACAAAGACAAAAAAAGCAGGGTTTTATTTTGATATTTATTTGCCACACATCATGCTGTTGTTCTTTATGATCACATGACTGACATACCGGACTGATCGCACACCTTCCTGTGTGTGTTTCCTCGTACGTTTCTGCTTCTCAAAATGCAGTGAAGGTTCAGAATAAGCGCTCGCTGATTAAACAAAAAAAGTCTTGGCTGTGAGGCACCAGCAGATTTGATTACCCAACACAAACGCATCCTTACATCCGCTCACACAGACACAGCGTGACAACAGAAAGAAAAGAGCAACACAAACGCAGACCAACAAACAAGTCGGCAGCGGGAGAAATCTCACTAGCTCAACATGTCATCAATAATTCAACAGCTACTGGCATGAGAGAGCAAACACAGAGGAGACGGAGAGCAAGCAGGAAAAAGTAGAAGAAAAGAAGTGATGAAAGTGAGGCGTGGCTGAGGGATACGAAATGAGAAGCATTCATGTAATGATATTATTAGAGGCTCTGCAGGGAGACGCTTCGTCTGGTCTCTGAACTGATCGTCATTCTGTCCTCAGAGGAGTTGACCTCGGTGCAGAGGCTCAGATCCTATTAGTCCAAATCACTCTGCTGTAATTAGTCTCTCAGCCTGGCTGACCTCCGTCACCACATCTGCACAACTCCAATATGTTCGCCTTCCCTCCTGCACGCCGTCTCACCTCACATCTAAACATTTTCCCTCTTTGTCAGACTTTGGCTCGTTAATTAAAGTGCTCAACACATATGAGCCTTTACTGTTTTTAAAAACGTTTTAAATATATTTTAAACATTTTAAACGTTTCTCATTAACCTGCTTGTTGTTCTTCAGCCTCCAAATTCTCTCTTATACCTTCAAGAAGACGGATAAATAACAATAATAAGTCAGTCACCTGTTAGCTTCTTTCTGAATAATCAAACCCACCAAGTAGCTTTTAGATCTCTTCACTTGCTCTTTTTGACACTAAAATCAAAACAAAAGTTTTCTACCTGAACGCTCTGTGAGCTTCAGTTCAGATCGATCATGTAGTGACACCAAAGGCAATCGATATTTAACTTGTTCTAACATTGTTGTCCGGTACTCCATTTTGATAAACTTTACATAAAAGCGTTCGTAGCTTCCGGGTCTGAAAAGTGAGGCCGATGTGGAAGTGCCTTTAACTGCAGTGCCACCGAGAGCCACTAGGAGTTGGCTTGAAATATACTCTGGCTCTATAGACTCCCATTCAACTTCTGTTATACAATAACAAATCATGTTTTCTGCAGCCCGTCGAAAAATACTCACTTATATTCATTAATTAGATGTTAGGCGCGTCTGTTTGATTGACAGGCCTGTGGTGCAGTTAGGTTTCCACTGCAGATGGTCGGGTCTCAGGTTTCCAATCGGATGGAGTCAGATTCACTGCTCGCTCCTCCCCGGCACGCCATGGGGTGACATCACAGTGGGGTGACATCACAGTGGCGTGTCATCACAGTGGGGTGACATCACAGTGGCGTGACATCACAGTGGGGTGACATCACAGTGGCGTGACAACACAGTGGGGTGACATCACAGTGGCGTGTCATCACAGTGGGGTGACATCACAGTGGGGTGACATCACAGTGGGGTGACATCACAGTGGCGTGTCATCACAGTGGGGTGACATCACAGTGGCGTGACATCACAGTGGGGTGACATCACAGTGGCGTGACAACACAGTGGGGTGACGTCACAGTGGCGTGTCATCACAGTGGGGTGACATCACAGTGGGGTGACATCACAGTGGCGTGTCATCACAGTGGGGTGACATCACAGTGGGGTGACATCACAGTGGCGTGTCATCACAGTGGGGTGACATCACAGTGGGGTGACATCACAGTGGGGTGACATCACAGTGGCGTGTCATCACAGTGGGGTGACATCACAGTGGGGTGACATCACGGTGGCGTGTCATCACAGTGGGGTGACATCACAGTGGCGTGACATCACAGTGGGGTGACATCACAGTGGCGTGACAACACAGTGGGGGTGACATCACAGTGGCGTGTCATCACAGTGGGGTGACATCACAGTGGCGTGACATCACAGTGGGGTGACATCACAGTGGCGTGACAACACAGTGGGGTGACATCACAGTGGCGTGTCATCACAGTGGGGTGACATCACAGTGGGGTGACATCACAGTGGCGTGTTATCACAGTGGGGTGACATCACAGTGGGGTGACATCACAGTGGCGTGTCATCACAGTGGGGTGACATCACAGTGGGGTGACATCACAGTGGCGTGTCATCACAGTGGGGTGACATCACGGTGGGTGACATCACGGTGGCGTGACATCACAGTGGGGTGACATCACAGTGGGGTGACATCACAGTGGCGTGACATCACAGTGGGGTGACATCACAGTGGCGTGACAACACAGTGGGGTGACATCACAGTGGCGTGTCATCACAGTGGGGTGACATCACAGTGGCATGACATCACAGTGGGGTGACATCACAGTGGGGTGACATCATCACAGTGGCGTGACAACACAGTGGGGTGACATCACAGTGGGGTGACATCACAGTGGCGTGACATCACAGTGGCGTGACGTCACAGTGGGGTGACGTCACAGTGGCGTGACATCACAGTGGCGTGACGTGACATCACAGTGGGGTGACGTCACAGTGGCGTGATGTGACATCACAGTGGCGTGACATCACAGTGGCGTGACGTCACAGTGGCGTGATGTGACATCACAGTGGCGTGACATCACAGTGGCGTGACATCACAGTGGCGTGACAACACAGTGGCGTGACGTCACAATGACAGATTTTCTTGCAAAAGATCTAAATTCACAATTCTCTGTCGTGATTGTTTTTTCTAAATAAATCCACTCATTCACCTGATACAAATGGAAACGCAGCGAATAATATGATGGTGCCTGATATCGAAGCGGCACATCAACACAAAGGCATGAATGAAAGTCTGATTATTCGTGGATATATTTACAATGTGCACAGCAAACCCACTGACTTGTTCCTGATTTTATTTCCCCCCCGTGTGAAACGAACTGAACAGTAGGTGACTGTGTGGATCTTGCCCATATCGTTGGCTGAAAGTCTCACATAGCAACGGTTACTAAGGGTGGTGCTGGTCATTTGGGCCAAGTGTTTATTATGTGTTTCTTCTCTCTGTGATAATCCACAGTATCAGCCCTCTCTGCTCGAACACTGCAGCCCCTCCCCCCCCACCGCCCCCCACCGTGGTGCATTTGCATGGAATAAACAGATTCCTCTTTTGACAGAACTCATCCAGGGAAAGATGGATGATTTTAATATCATATTCACTCATCAGTGAATCAAAACTCACCCAAAGCACATGTATTTTTTTTATTTTTTTCCCCTTCCCTTGTAAAAAGACAGCCCCGCATGCCCCGACTGTTTCTTATCACATTTGGTCATTATTATTGAGCCAGTTGGAGAAATGAAACATTGCTCCCCAAATGCAACTATTGATTTATTTTATTATCTAAAAAAGAGTTTACTCTCTTTCATAGATTTGAAGCTCTGGTCTTCTTTCTTTGAAACTTGTTGAATTTCCTGAACATTTTTACTGCAACCTCGATATTTCTGAATCCACAGGAGAAAAGACAAAATTACTAAGATGCAAAATAATGCAGGAACAATTTGACTGCATGATTTATTTTCTGCTTTGTTTGGCTTTTTTTGTTTTAGTTTATAGAACAATATACATTTTGTAGCTAACCAGCATACAGATCCACACAGTCTGAGGTCTCCACCTAATAAGCAGTCGAGTCAAACAGCATCTTTGGATTCGTCAAAGTAACTCGTGGACAAGTCTGACGTTTTTGAATTGTTTTGACTGACAAACAGTCCAGTGCCCGGAGAGATTCTTCAGTTTAAAATTGGATGACAAAAGAAAGTAGTAAATCTTCAGACTGGAGAAAAGCTTGAACTCGGGGATGTTTGTCATTTCTGCCCTGAAAAATGACTTGAATGTGAATCAGCTGGGATCGTAGACACGTCCTGTCTCTAAATGTCATGTGGACGCTTGAGGAGACAATAGTGGATCGTCTCCACTTCATGCCAGACGACATCACTCCAACCCCCTTTGTTGATTTCATTGAGTCTCCGTGATGATTTCTGAACCCGTCTTCTGACCGATCAGATCGCGACCTTTTGACCTTTTGACCTTCGAGCGCCGCTCAGCGCGGTACAGCCGGCCTGCTAGCGTCGCTTCCTGTGGGAAACATCTGAACTGATGTAATCTCCTGAGAAGTTTCACCTCATGTTGACCTCATTCAACAGCAAAGAGATGACTCGCTATCTTCCCTCAGACTCTTTGACCATCTCAAGCGACTTGTACTTTCCTATACGAAGGTCTTTAAAAAAAACTTTCAGTCATAAAGCCTTAGCTTTTGTGGCACCTCCACAATAGGAGGTTTCTGCTGAGTAGGGTGCAGAGCCGGAGTAATTCAACCTGCTCGTTCAAAGGGAGGAAGTAAAATCTGCTGTTCCCGAGTGTAATTACTTGCCCACAGCTCAGCACAAATGTAATGAAAGTTGCATTTCCCTCCCTCCTCTTCCTCTGCTCCGGCACATGACTGGGCATATGTTAAATCATTCACAGCGCCGGGCTCGAAAAACAAGCCAACAGGCTGTCGGGTATTACGAGCAGGTCGGTGGTTAGAAAACACGGGCCGAGGGGGGGCGGCAGGAGGGAAAAGGGGGTGATAAGAAAATGGTTTGGAAATTGCGAGCATCTGCACTGTGAGAACTGAGAGGAAACCGAGTAACTGGAGAAATATTCAGGTCAGATTGCGTAAGATGCTCCTCGAACACGGTTCACACGTTGTGTTATGGCGCCGCTGCAGATTTGCAACAGCAGCGTTTGTTGTCTTTGTGTTGTTGTTTTCTTTCCGTTGTCGTCTTTCATATGATGCAAAAAAAAAAAAAAAAAAACGTGCGCTGCTCATGCATGCAGATGGACAGCAGCATGCTCAGACTGACAAGAGGTCATGTTGTCCTTTATTCCTGAAAAGCTGAGACAGAAAATCAATGGAGACCCACAGATTAATGCTGCCAGTGAAGAATGTTTGTGTGCTTACAGACGTTTGTTTACTGCCTCGTGCACTTCATTGTTTTACTTATTGACTCTCCACTTCTTCCCAGAATAACTTTCAACGACCTTCAGAAACAGCGCAAACGTGTTGCTTCGCCTTCATTTTACACGATGACCTGAATAATGAATTCCATCAGACTCCTTTACAGAGAAATTCAGACTATTCTTTTTTAGTGTAGGAAGAACTGGCACCAAGAAAAATACTCCTTCAAATATAACAGACTTCTTGAGATCATTAGTCGATGAGGAAAATTATATATTTGAGAATTATTGGTTTTGTTTAATCAATAACACTGAGTCTAAATCAGATGTTGAAATTATTTACTCAGCAAAAAGCCCAAACATTTCCTGGCCCCAGCTTCTTGTTTAAACCTGAAGATCTGCTGTGTTTTACTTCTTTTATTTGGTTATAAATGAACCATCTTTGGGTTTTCAGACTGTTGGCAGGATTCACCTCTTTCCTTGTGTGTAAAATTGGCACAAGCAAAGTTGACTGCAAAAAAAGATGACTCAATATGATTTGAGTTAAATGTACCTGTAATGTAATTTTAAACTACTTCCTTATTTTCAGAGGTTGTGCGTCTTGTTCAACTGCTTTGTGTTGAGGCCATAGACTCCATATTGATATCCCCAGTTCCACCTGCTCTTCTGTGTATTTTATTGTGGAAGCTGTGAATAGAGATATGAGTATGAGTGTATTTTATTCCCCGGCATGCTGAGGACATGAAACGGACTGTGTGTCCCGGGACTCTGTTCACGCCGCCTGGTCCGACTGGAAGCGAGCGCTGATCCGAGTGGAGGCGAGGACGGCGGAGCCGCTCGGTCCTGTTGCAGTCGGCCGGGTTGAGATCCGACGTCTCTCCGGACCCGTGACTGTTTATTTTTGAGGATGGAGAAGAGATGCTGTTTCTTCGTCTCGGTGAGGTGTCGGGTGTCTCCTCCTCTTCCTCGCTGTCTACTTCAGAGCGAGGTGGTAATAGCTTGTTCCTGCTCGGTAAAGCGGCCTATCGTTTTTTTAAGGAACTTCTGCATCTCGCCATGTTCGAGATGTTTTGTCTCCATGACAACAGCTTTTAAGAGGTGTTCTTCTGCCTCCTCTTGAACAGTCCCTCGTCGGCCGTGCTGCCAGCACCTCGTCTCCCGCCTCCAGATAAATGAACTTCCTGCGAGTGGCAGGAAGTCCAGATTAAAGGACTATTTCCTGGAAACGGTGGGCGGCCGAGGACGATCTGACGCACCGAACTTCATAACCTAGAAGTGTGTTGACTTCACCAGGAGGCAGACGGCTGCTTCAGCTTGTAATATTCATAGAGTATAATCTGGATTTTGATGTCTGCAGCAGAACGGTGTTTTCCTACATGCCCCCCCGTGTGATCAGATGTGTCATTAGGCAGTATTGATCATATTCATGTGGACTAAATACTCCGTGGGATTAAGACAAGTCTGAAGTGTATAATCACCCATGGCCCGTTAGACTCCTCATTTCCATCCGTCGGGTCGATATCGTTTGAGGTTCCTGGTGCATCTCGGTCTTCCACCGTATCGGTGACCCTTCTCGCCCCCCCCTTCCCCCTCCCCCCCTTCCTCCTCCCTCCCACCTTCCCCCTCCCCCCCTTTCCCCCCTTCCCCCCCTCCCCCCCTTCCTCCTCCCTCCCACCTTCCCCCCTCCTCCCCACCTGGTTTACAGTTGTCACCCTTTTGTTTCTCCTCATCTGTCGCCCACTCATCTTTTATTTATTCCATCACAGGCTTCATCTCTCTCTCTCCTCTTCTTCCTCTTCGTTCTGTGTCCTTCCTTTATGTTTCCCTGTTGCTCCATCCTCTGTATGATTTATAAGTGATCATAGCTGTGTGTTGAGCTCATAATTCAAACTGGTAAAGGAACCATCTGGAGCTCAGTGTGACTGATGAACGAGTGTTGGGGATGTTGGTATCCATCCATTTCAAACAGACAGACATGAACACCACAACGGTTAAATGAAGTGGAACTATAATATATTAAAACTGTCAGAAATGTTGATTAATTGGCTTTTTTTTGTACAATAATATATATTACTTTACAAATACTACTTAAGAAACCTTCAGGAAGTAACAAATGCAGAGAAAGAGTTTTACTGCCAAACAAATGTTTTCCTGTTTATTTTCTCTGATTCCGGTAATGCCTTTCCAACAACAATGTTCAATATAAATATTCATATTTATGTTAAACATTGTCAAGAAAACAGTGAAATTAAATTAGAATAGAAAAGAACAGTTGTACGATAAAAGTTGCTGTTCAGCTCCTGAAAACATTCGACCACACATACATCCAAAGCGACATTAGACAGAAAGCAGATATAAACATTTAAACGGATAATTAAAAAAAATACATACAATACAATAACAATAAATATGATATGAGATATTAAGAGCTATTTCATCAGTGAGATGTAATTGTACCAGTTATTGCATAAGTCAGCTTTGTAGTGTTTCAGTTGTTGGTCCTGTGGTGTGTATTTGTTGTGTTGAACGAGCTTGGCAGTGTTTGAGGTGTCCAGTTCGCCGAGGGTTCGTGGATTTATACCGTTTTTAAGCCTGGAAGTGCCGGTCGATAAGCCCTGCAGCATCTTCTAGATCACACAACCAGATGGTGAAATTCAATCCAATTCAATATTATTATTTATATAGCGCAGTATGTACTTACAGTACAAATTGCAGCATCTTCAAACTGTATTTTTAAAAGTCATCAGAGTGGAATCTAAACCTGTCTGATACAAAACAGAAAGAACTCGAATAGCTTCACAAAGGTCGTATAAATAACACGCCGACCACTTTGCACACGTTCTCATTTGTGGTATCTGAGGCTTCAAACATTATTCATGTAAAATATAGTGAAAAAACAAACAAACCCTGACATACTTACACACACAGCTCTTTATTTGGCTTTGTAGTAGGAGCGTACACTAAAGACACACACACACACACACACACACACACACACACACACACACACACACACACACACACACACACACACACACACACACACACAACGCACACTAATCTCTCCCTGTCATTGACCAGATTGATCGCAGCCTCCATTAATAAAGATGAGGCTCTCTGCAGGTGTGATATATCTGCAGGTGTGTTTGCTGCTGCCCGGGGGGGTGTCGGCCGCCCCGGGGGTCCTGCTCCCTTCTGCCTCTTGTGTTGCCAGCTTGAAACTTGCAGCCAGCTGCGAGGGAGTAGATGCAGACAGACTTTTAGCTCAGTTTGCCGTTCACAGAAGCAGAGCTGGAAACTCGCTCCGTAACTTCTTATCATTTAGCGTCCGCGTGATTGGGCCTTTAAAAAGTACAGCCGAAATCCTAATTACGTTTCAGCACAAAGAGATGAGAATTAAGTCGGAGCAAAGGAGGGGAAACGCATGATCAAACACGACTGTCAAATTGCTCTTTCAGTTTCAGTTACACAATTGTTAAATGGCTCAGAAAGGTTATTTTGTGTGTAATTTTATGGCCCTTCGTGCAAATTAAAAGCATCTTAAAATGAGTCCAATTTGGAAGCATGTCATTTTCCCGGCTCTTTTTCACTTTGTCTGACACCGGCTATGAAATAGATTAATTTTTTATCTACCACTGATTTCAGTTAAAGATTTCAAAAATTTCAAATATAGGGCTACAGAACAGTTCTAATGTAAAACTTCTGTGCAGGTAAAGTCAAGGACGGTGAACGAAAATATCCTTTTTGTTAAAAAGAGAAACTTCAATGGGGAATACGGTATGATTTTTGTTTTGTTTAATGGATTTATTAATTTAAAAACTTAATTAATTCATCAAGGCAACGGGTGATACAGAGGGAGTCTCATAAAAGGGGCAAATAAAAATGGAAGTATTTCAAAGCAGGGATATTTCATTCTTTATAGGACAAAATGAAGGCTGCACCCAAATAGTCAACCAATTGATAATCGATGATAAACATCGACCAAGTTTTCATTAAGCAATTAAAAACTTTCAACTGCACCTTGTAAAGGACGTAATTAAAAACTTACAGAAAAGTTTGTTATGGTTCATGTCTTCCTCTTTAAGAAGGCTCTAGAAAAATCCTCTTGTGGCATTGACGTAGGTTATTGTTGTGGGAAGTGAGCGACTCTCAGATCTTATAAGTTCCTGGACACGATACACCGTGGTCAAAATAAAACTAAACTAGAAGCGTCCGAGCTGTTTGTTCCGACTCATTCTGCTTCTCTGTGAGCGGTGACGTTCCCCGGCCGCTGGTCTGCGGTTGTAAAAGTTATATTTTAAAAGCTAATTTTTACAGTTTTGTATTTCTCTTGAACGCAGCAGTGTTAACAAAGCCACTTACAACTTTCTTCATCAGTCCTGGAACTAAAAAGATTTTCTGATGGAATTTTTGTTTTTCAAAAATTGAAATAATATCAAAAACTACTGAATTATGTGCTCAAACTGATGGCTGTTAGGCGCGTAGAAGAGCTTTCAGTCGATGGCAGCCCTTCACTAAACCTTATAAAAGTCTCTTTCATATAAAAGCCTGATTTCTGCAATTAGAATAAATAAAGGCAACTCCAATACAATTAACAGATTTCGGAGATTTCCTCTCACATGCTAATGATTTTTGCTTGAACAGAAAGTCATCAAACAACCTGATTTATTAAAGAAAAGTTGCCCCTTTATTTGCTTTGTTTGTTCTGGCGTTGTCTATATTTAAAGAAATACTGGACTCCAAACACACCAGCTGAATTATCCAAAAACTGATCCCCAACTTCATCCTTCAAGTTTCTTTCTTTTTTCTTTTATCTTAACTGTCCCAAATGAGAAAGTAGCTGGCAGGTTTAGTTTCTCCGGGAGGAAACATTTCTTTCATATTCATTTTTATTGAGGCCAAAAGAAACGCAGCACATCTTTATTGTGCGATCGTTCACAGCAGCGAAGCCACACGAGGATCAGCGCACTCATTTTGGGGGATTTTTTTTTAAGTGCGAGCGATTTAACAAGCAGTGTGCAAATAACTGCTCAAGCGGGTAATAAGAAAAGTAATAACGCAACTTTTGAAACTAGCTGTGAGTAATGAGTATTAGACTGTTTGAGTTATGAGCTCCAACACTGATGTCCAATCTTTTCTTCTCACTCTCTCTCTTTTACTTTCTGCAGCTGAAGTCTCTGTCACTCCCACTCTCATTTATATCTCTGTGGGAGGCCACAGTGTGTGTGTGTGTGTGTGTGTGTGTGTGTGTGTGTGTGTGTGTGTGTGTGTGTGTGTGTGTGTGTGTGTGTGAGAGAGAGAGAGAGAGAGAGAGAGAGAGAGAGAGAGAGAGAGAGCTGAGATATAAATCGTCTTGGTCACAGCGAGCGACTGTTATCTTTCATTTTCCCCCCCAAATTTGTACCCTGCTGCTAACAAACGAAAACTAATGAGCTAATTAATTTGAGTTATAAATGTGTGGGTGGTGTTGGGTGTCATTGTGCTCAGATATCAGAATGACTCATTGCAATAAAGGAAACGCAGTTTGAATAATATACTTTGATATACTGTATGTTTGCAAGGACATGGAATTGTTGACATGGTACGTTGGTGTTTTTTTTTCTGGAGTTGCAGTTTATTCGGTGAGCAGCTGCAGTGTTTCCTTGTGATGAAGTCTTTCTTTATGGTTTTTATTTATTCAGTAATCCTCTAAATTAATCTGTTAAATCTACTCACTTAACAGCACTAAAGGAGCCAGAGTCCCTCCAACATGCCGGTTTTCTGTTCTCAGTTTCTGTGTTTTTATACATACTTTTTCAGCTGTGCTAAAATTGTGAGATAAAGTTGTTTTTGATCGCAAATATTTTACAGGCCACAAAAATCGGCCTCTTTTTATTGGTAAAGAAAGTGGCAATAGTGTGTGTGTGTTTTCTCATTTGTGGTTGGTTGTGATTGACATCAAGTGGATTCAATGCAACTGCAAAAAAATGATAGATTGGCTTTGGAGAAGAAGTGCAGCCATTGGACATCCAGTTGGAGACAGGAGGGACTGTTAGGAAGACATCCAGTCGGAGACAGGAGGGACTGTTAGGAAGACATCCAGTCGGAGACAGGAGGGACTGTTAGGAAGACATCCAGTCGGAGACAGGAAGGACTGTTAGGAAGACATCCAGTCGGAGACAGGAGGGACTGTTAGGAAGACATCCAGTCGGAGACAGGAGGGACTGTTAGGAAGACATCCAGTCGGAGACAGGAGGGACTGTTAGGAAGACATCCAGTCGGAGACAGGAGGGACTGTTAGGAAGACATCCAGTCGGAGACAGGAAGGACTGTTAGGAAGACATCCAGTCGGAGACAGGAGGGACTGTTAGGAAGACATCCAGTCGGAGACAGGAGGGACTGTTAGGAAGACATCCAGTCGGAGACAGGAAGGACTGTTAGGAAGACATCCAGTCGGAGACAGGAAGGACTGTTAGGAAGACATCCAGTCGGAGACAGGAGGGACTGTTAGGAAGACATCCAGTCGGAGACAGGAGGGACTGTTAGGAAGACATCCAGTCGGAGACAGGAAGGACTGTTAGGAAGACATCCAGTCGGAGACAGGAGGGACTGTTAGGAAGACATCCAGTCGGAGACAGGAAGGACTGTTAGGAAGGCGTGGGTGAGTTATAGTAAAATACTATACTAGTAAAATGATACAAAAAGTATGATTGTAGTATTTGTCTCAACAGACGCTTCGTGTTCAGGTCAGTTCACACCGACTGAAGAATATAAAAGAGGAACTTTGATCCGAGCTGATAGCGAAGCTGATCACGCTTTCAGGATTAACAGTCGATCGACTGACGTGAGTTTCTCACAACAACATTATCATTCGATCATTAAGTTCTTTTAAGTTTGTGGGCAGATTTGAATTAATAACTCAATAACTGAATGTTTAAACATCATTTCTACTGCCGGAGATCAGACAACCTCATTTTATTTAAATTGAACCATCTGGACAAATATCACTTCTGGTTATACAGTGACCGTCTGAAAAAAACAAAAGATAAAAGACAACAGTTAGTTTTCATTCGGTGTCCTGTCTCCACATCACCGACTCGCTGCTGATACGACAGCACTCGGTTTAGGACAAAAGTGTGCTTTTGCATAATTTTGATTTGGAAATATATTGAATAAATTCAGTCTTTTTCAGTATAGTGTTGAGAAAAAAATCTCTTCACATATCAACGGTTATGCAAAATCTTGGGAAATATAACCAGCAGAGATCCTGGATGTGTGAAATGATGCAAGTTTATTCTGGGAAGAAAAAGGACAGTTCAGAATGAAGAACTGGAAAAATGAAGCTAGCAGCTAGTGAACACAAAAGTGGAGGTCAACGGTCACCGAGTGGGTGATGTGAGTCAGTAAATCACTATTATCTGATCATTCAAAAGTGGTTTTGAGTCGTGAGATGTTACTGAGGTGGTTGTTGGAATTAATGTTCAATAACAGTTTCTTTTCCAAAATCTTGAGAGCCCGTCTGTTAGCAGGACGGACTTTTCCCCTCGCTCGTCACTGTGTGCAGTATGAACTTCTGTCCTCCAGAGCCCTGATGGTGAAGACGTGGTGGACACCTCTCCAGCGCTGCTCCACTCTGTTCAACCACGTCATCGTCGAGCCTCCGACCGCGTCCACGGTAACGCAGCGTTTATCGAGTTCATCAGTATTCAGAGAAGGTTTTTGTTTTGGTCGTCCGTGCAGCGCGGCATCAAAAAATGAAAGTCAAAATAAATCCATTAAATATCAAATCAAATGTCCGCATCAACAAATCGCTGAATAAACAAGTAAATAAGATGAACAATGTTTAACTTGCACCGTTAATGCAGCTACAAGCTGGGATGTCCATCTTCAAGGGAACTAACAGGTCTTCAGTCCCCATGGCGACATTCAGTAGAAATAAAACATGAAACAAAGGAGGTGAAGAGCGTGGTGTCGTAGTTTATGAAGAGCGTGGTGTCGTAGTTCATGAAGAGCGTGGTGTCGTAGTTCATGAAGAGCGTGGTGTCGTAGTTCATGAAGAGCGTGGTGTCGTAGTTCATGAAGAGCGTGGTGTCGTAGTTCATGAAGAGCGTGGTGTCGTAGTTCATGAAGAGCGTGGTGTCGTAGTTCATGAAGAGCGTGGTGTCGTAGTTCATGAAGAGCGTGGTGTCGTAGTTCATGAAGAGCGTGGTGTCGTAGTTCATGAAGAGCGTGGTGTCGTAGTTCATGAAGAGCGTGGTGTCGTAGTTCATGAAGAGCGTGGTGTCGTAGTTCATGAAGAGCGTGGTGTCGTAGTTTATGAAGAGCGTGGTGTCGTAGTTCATGAAGAGCGTGGTGTCGTAGTTCATGAAGAGCGTGGTGTCGTAGTTCATGAAGAGCGTGGTGTCGTAGTTCATGAAGAGCGTGGTGTCGTAGTTCATGAAGAGCGTGGTGTCGTAGTTCATGAAGAGCGTGGTGTCGTAGTTCATGAAGAGCGTGGTGTCGTAGTTTATGAAGAGCGTGGTGTCGTAGTTTATGAAGAGCGTGGTGTCGTAGTTCATGAAGAGCGTGGTGTCGTAGTTCATGAAGAGCGTGGTGTCGTAGTTCATGAAGAGCGTGGTGTCGTAGTTCATGAAGAGCGTGGTGTCGTAGTTCATGAAGAGCGTGGTGTCGTAGTTCATGAAGAGCGTGGTGTCGTAGTTCATGAAGAGCGTGGTGTCGTAGTTCATGACGAGCGTGGTGTCGTAGTTCATGACGAGCGTGGTGTCGTAGTTCATGAAGAGCGTGGTGTCGTAGTTCATGAAGAGCGTGGTGTCGTAGTTTATGAAGAGTGGTGTCGTAGTTTATGAAGAGCGTGGTGTCGTAGTTTATGAAGAGCGTGGTGTCGTAGTTCATGAAGAGCGTGGTGTCGTAGTTTATGAAGAGCGTGGTGTCGTAGTTCATGAAGAGCGTGGTGTCGTAGTTCATGAAGAGCGTGGTGTCGTAGTTTATGAAGAGCGTGGTGTCGTAGTTTATGATGAGTGGTGTCGTAGTTTATGAAGAGCGTGGTGTCGTAGTTTATGAAGAGCGTGGTGTCGTAGTTCATGAAGAGCGTGGTGTCGTAGTTTATGATGAGTGGTGTCGTAGTTTATGACTACTCCTGGAGGAGGAGGAGGAGGAGTGTGGCGGCACAGTATAGAGCGAGTCCACTTTCATCTTTCATCTTTCCCTTCAACCTTCATCTTTCTCCTCCTCCTTCATTTATGTCAGCCTGGAGCTGCAGGAGGTGGCAGCAGGAGGTGGCAGCAGGAGGTGGCAGCAGGAGGTGACAGCAGGAGGTGGCGTGCTGCTCTCCGGCCCGTCGTCCTGGGAGATTCCTGCTCTGGTGTTGCGGAGCATCATTTCCTTCACCTCCTCGTCTTCTCCTTAGTTTCTCCTCTTCCTCCTTTCATCCCCGTTCACCTGCAGCTCTAACAAACACCAATACTACAGTTCCCATGATGCCGTGCTGTTTGCTTCGCTGAAAGGCATCGAGCAGACAGGAGCAGGCGAGGAATTTTAACCAGGTGGAGGACGAGTTGGTTTTTTTTACCTTGTTGACGCGGCTTTTGGAAAATAACAAATGGTGGCAATAACAACAGCAACAACAACAACAACAACAACAACAAGCCATCAAACACTTTGTCTTTACACTGAATCTGAAATTCAGATTACCCCCCCCCCCCCCCCACACACACACACACATCGCACATTTGGGAAAAAAGGATACAAGCACCAAAACGATGCTGTGAATGACCTGCATGTACGACTCGCTGTTCTCAGACGCACATCTTGTGTTATTGCTGTAGATCTGTTCTCATTACACACTCGTGCCGCGAGGCATGCAGTGATGATTGCTGCTTTTCGCAGCCAGGCAGGCAGACAACCATTTATATAGAGATTTGCATAAAATTGAGGAAACTGAAGAAAAAGAAAGCGCTCGGAAGCAACATCGTTTATTCAGTTTATAGGCTTTCACGTATAAACATGCTTTTTTAAAGAAAGTTTTTTTCATCCTGTGCTGTTATATGATTTTTTTTTTCATGCCTTCTTTTGTAGTCTCTTTATGCCTCTGACCAGACACGGCTGCAGTTGTGTGCTTTAGTCATATTCCCTAAAGAAATATATTTAGGGCCCGAGCGGTGCATCGGTGTGAAGTCCTGTTGTATTTTGTAAAAATGTTCTCGTTCATCGTCGTTCTTCTTCTTATTCTTACGTAAAGTGATTTTCCTTTTTGGAAGCTTTATCATCTTCTAAAACTCATGAACGTGGAAACACATTTGTCTCCCGGTGAAACATTTCGTATTCTCGTGGAGTCACGAGTGGGCGTGGCCAAACGGCTTGAGAGCGCCCCCTACAGAGATGCCCCGGCGGCCACATTTACCTAAATTCACCAAATCCGGTGGACACGTGTATCACACCTGGACGCACTAAAAAGTTACATCGCACCGTTACGTCAACTGGACAGGAAGTCCACCATTTTGAATTTAGTCGCCATTTCTGGCGATTCGTACACGTTGTACTTTGTCGAACTCCTCCGAGGGATTTTGTCGGACCGGCTTGAATTTAGGTTCTCTGGATAGAAAACATGTTTGGGATTAAAAGTTATCAAAATAATTTGTTTTCATCGATGTGTGTGCCCGTGAGAGGCGGCCATTTTGAGTGTCTCACCATGAAACTAGGAGTTGCTTTAAATCTTATGTACATGGACCGACCTTCTCCAAACATCACAGGTATGATAACAGCCCCGCCCTGAAGACCCCTGTGGGGGAATATTTGCTCATAGTCATAGCGCCCCCTGTTGGCCACTGGAAATGACACTTTTCATACTTTCACATTCTACGTCGAGCTGGTTGATCACATGAACGTAAAGTCGGGTCACAATAACCTAAACATGTAGTTGATGATATATTGAGACATTCGTTTGACTTTGTCAATGGGCGTCGCCGTGACGATGCCGCAAAGTTTGATGTCTCGCCGTGACACAGGAAGTTGATGTTTAAGGTCAAAGGATACTTCAAACCTCATGAAATGTGTCACATACATCCGGCGTGGTGAGACCATACATCTGATATGTGTTTTGCGAGTGGGTGTGGCCAAACGGCTCGCTGGCGCCCCCTGCTGGAGACAGGAAACGAGACAAAAATAGCAACTTTAAGCGGGGATAAGTGGTCCCTCGCGCGCTGTATGTTCGGGGAGGCGGCTTCGGGGAGGCGGCGCGCTTGAGTGCGAAGGCCCGTACATCACTGCTTGCAGTTTTAATTATTAAAATGTATTTCGACTGCGACGGGATGATTGAGGAGCATTTTTCTACCAGATGTAATGTTCAGTGTCCTGACCTCCTGGTAGACTAATTTCACATGGCAGGTATAGTTATTATATTACAGCTGTAGAGGTATAACCATCCTTTTCTTCTGCATGTGAACTGGATGCATTTTAAGATCCCACACTCATGAAACTAGACGTCTTTAAACACGCCTGTTATCTATTAAGGAGAGCAATATTAAAACCAGCAAAGCGCTTTGTTTTAGATTTATGTCACGATATGAAGGTTTGATATCAGATATGCTCGAATGAGGCACCGAAAAATGAATATAGTGATTCACAAGATAAGGAGAATATTTACATTTGATGTAGTTATAGTCATTTTATGAGATATGTTGGTTCACTAAAGTCTTAACATGTATTACTTTTATATGTTATACTATCATATACTGTCAAGAAAATAACTGAAAGAGGTAAAAAGTAAAAAGAATTGAATTCGTGGAACCAAAATTTTATATTTTTATAGTTCGAATCCTATTTTCTGCAAATTCTTTTGCCCATTGCTCTCAGAGGATTTTTGTTTTGTGGAACTGTTCACAACCCTAGCAGGTAACATGACAACATGAAACCTTTTACAGAGTCGTATGTTACTGTCAGACACTTTAATATTTATTCACATAGCTGAGCTCCACCAAACCAGCTGAATGAGCTTCTTTTATATGAACAATAATAAATTGACACACAAGACACACATACTCAACTAGTAGCTCTCCAAGCTACTAGTTGGAGACCTCTGGTCCAGTTTAAATGTTGGTTGCAATAACTCAAAACTTTGGATCCACAATTTGACCCATTTTGCCATAAACTGAATTTCCCCCTTTATCAGTTTCTGCTCGACAGGATAAATGAGTTGGGTGGGAGTTGTTTGTTTTTTCCTTTTCTCTCAGTTCTCCACTGTCTGACACC
>NW_027185386.1:412500-462500 GCF_022577435.1 Embiotoca jacksoni | reverse complement strand
TAAAAAAAAGACCTCGAAGTGCTTCTAGCCTGCAATTTCCACTGTTTGAAATGTCATTAAGAAATGTCAGTTAAGGCGAGCTGCGGAAGTCAAGCCAAGATCTAGAAGTTAAGAAGAACGTTGAGACAAAAGTCCACATATGCTGCACAGAAAGTCGAACACAAACAGCTGCATGTAACCTCATCATAAAATTCCCTTTATGACAATCAATAAAGACGTTTCCAACTGTTAAGCACATGGAATGGAGATATTCTGCTTTGATTGTGCAGCACAGGAAACATTTTGAAGTGGAGGAAAGAACAGAATCCACTCAATTTTATTCAAGAAAAAGAAACTGAAATGAGGCTTTTTTTTCCTTCAATAACACAACAATAATCCACCGTGAACCACTTCAGTAAACACGAGATGAACGTGAACGTCAATGAAGAAAAATGAGATTATGCTGTGCGTGTAAAACAGATTGAAAGGAGGTTTACTAAAGACGTGAATTAGTCCAGTTGCACAAACTTCAGCCTTCACCACAATAAATGTTTAATGGTTTCTATTTTTTAAGCTCCTGAAATAAAAAGAAAAAAGGCATTCACATTTGAAGTAATGCTCATTTTTGATACCATACATTTACTTCTTTTCACTTTAAAAAAAATTCCCAACTTCAAAATATTCTTTCTGCCAGCAATGCATGAAAATAATATCTATGATGTCAAACTATATCGTAGACAGTCGATTTAGCTCCGTGTGTTGCAGCATCAGCTTTGTTGTAAACACCTGAAAGAGTTACAACTCTTTTAACAACATGCATCTCTCGTCCGGTCTGATTAAACACCGCGCTGCCTGTGTTTTGACCCGCTCAGCATTATCCAGTAAATCATGCGTTTGTTGTGGGTGTAAACGCAGCGAGATCCTGGAGACGACGACGTCCTCTGGCTGTGCATGCGGAGCATATTTACTGGGCGGCTGCAGCTCCTCCTGGTCGCTCCTCCGCCTGCTCCTCCGCCTGCTCGTCCCCGGGTGACCGGTGAGCAGATGGGAGGCTGGGGGAGGTGTGTGTGTGTGGGGGGGGGGGGGGGGAAGTAATGATATGCCATGTCTGCTGCATTAACAGGCCTTATGTTTAGGAGAGCAGAGCAGACGTTGCACGGTTCAGGTGATCAGTTGATTTCACCTTCATGCTCATTGTTGCTTCACAGGATGTTTTCTAACTTCTGCTCCACCAACTAATTTCCAGCGGTGACGTGGAGACTTGCTTCAGCATGAACTTTGAGTGAAGTAATGAAACTTGTTATAATGGAAATAAAACAAATCAGATGGCAAATTATTATTCCAAGCAAAGTATGACTATCGAGGAACGGGGTTCTCGAACCTTTTCTCCTCTGAGAGATAGTTTGACAAAATGAAAGTGTCCGAGAGCGAGTCCTGTTTCGTAACATTCATTAACATAGCTGAGCTCCACTTAAACTAGCTGAATCAGCTTCTTTTATGGTGAACTGTAACAAACTGAACCAGTAGCTTGCGAGCTATTGGTTGGGGACTCCTGATCTGTAATCATATTAAACCTCATGTCTGCCACGGTTCATTTATGATGCAATTCATGCAGTTGATTGATAGCAGCTCTGCATGCAGCAGCACATTCACTGATAAGACCCATTTCTACCGCAGTTTTAATGGAAAGTGATATGTGTGATTAACTACTGATGCTGCGGTGGATTGTGAGTTATTGTCAGGTTCAATTATTCTTTGCAAATGCAACATGAATGTTCAACTTGTGAAAAAACCAAAGTGGAAGAAGGTGACTGATAAAACACGCAACGTCAAAGTGGTAAGTTGTTGTTGGTTTTGCATAATTGTAAAATCGTAAATTTCAATCTTCATCCGTTTTCCTTAATTGCCATTTTTCAAAATGTTTCTCAAAGTTTGACAAAGAAACCTCACACAACGTTTACGTTTCGGAAAAAGATCATGGTTTCAGTTCAAATACGTACATTTGTTATGTAAACTAAATACGTTACCAAAGTTAACTTCCAGCAGCGGTCTTGTGAAAGTCTGTTCGGACCGTCCAAGCGCCACCAACCTCCTCCGTGTGCAGACTTTCTCTCTTCATACGTCACCTGACAACTAGAGGAAGCTTGTTTTAACCCCTCAAACAATCCTCCAGTGTTGTCCTTTCTGTTGAGGTCGGGCTGAATGTGTCCTCAGATGTCCTGCTCTTTTTTTGTTTTGACAGTTTAAAAAATAATTATGACAATAATGGAAAACCTTTTCGACTATTAAGAAACTGAATTATTAGTACTTTCGTTGAGGCTTCGTGCCGCGTGTTATTTCTCATCAAAATGACTTAATTGAGCGTTTTTTAACGCAGCACATGCCACTGATGACTCAGCGGACAATCTCAGCAGCTGTCTAACTTAATGATTCTCCAGACACCTTTTCAGGCGTTAATCGTTATATATCGGCCGAGTTTGAAACAAAAACATAATCATCCCTCTCCTTCAGTCTGTGGATAAATGACAGAGAGAAGTTGATTATACAGAAGCGTTTTATTAGATGCTGTTTAGTTGTGTCGCTGCTCTTTAACTGTCCAGCCTCCATTCAGTCTGACACATTTTTCATTTTCCTTATTTTTGCAGCTCAGCCGCTGTGCTGCTTGTTTTATCCCCGTGTTGATCCTGGAGAAGGACAACGAGTGGATCAGAGGTTAGCGACTGTGTCGTCGCCTCCAGGTCTGCGTGTTAACCGATCAAGGCTTCGGAGCTTGTAATGGAAGATTTTAGAGAGCAATACGGGACCTTTTCCTCTCTTTTGTGTCCCTGACATGGATCTCGGTGATGTTTCGATGAGATCAGACAGGAAAGAATTGACCAAAAGGGAGAACATCTTTTTTTAGGCTTTTGTAGAGAGCTCATTTAATGTCACCTCGGCGTAATTACACAACTCGTTAATACCGATCTGATGCGGGAGAGATTCATGCTGCAGAAAGGGAAAAACCTCCTCCTGTAAACACTGCTATGAAGTCCTTTAATAGGGATGTACCTGACATTTCTTGGCCCGCGTTGTTGGTGTATTGTTCTTATTGCTGAGCATGAAAGAGGCCAAATATAGACACGGTTCCACTTTGGGATGTTTCCAGCAGTTAAAATGCAGCGGTAGAGCGTTTTATTGATCTGAAACATCAACAGGGAAGGCAGGTGTTTCGGTGTCGCTGCTGGAGAATCAGCGAGCAGGTTGGATGTTTCCTGACGAACCGTTTCGTATCAGCGCAGAGATACGTAATCAAACAGAGAGACGACCGTCGCCAGAAACCCAGACAGACACTGATGTGCCTCCGATGGCGTTCTCATCAGATCCCAAATGCACTGAAAATGTTCTTTAATGATCCATCGTGAAGGCTTTTTGATTCACTGACACATATTCAGGCAAGTTACTTATTTACTCAACTCCAAAGGATGATTTGGATTCATGTTACTGGACACCTGATGAATTATATTGAGATCAGAGATGTTCACTGTTCTCTGAAAACAGCAGCGTTGAGATAAAAACAGTCGGTTGGGTGAAAGTTCATCACTGGAAGCTTCAATTTCACATTATTTCAGCTGTCAGGTTTCATTTCCTGAAACACGACAACACTTTGCGTGATCGTCTGTTTAATAGGATTATGTAGCGCGACCGGTTGAACAAACAACTTTTGAATTGATAAAGGAAAAAAATATCTATTTTTGAATATTTGTGTTGTGAATAGTTTGTCAACATTTTGCTATTCTAACACTGACAACTACGGCGCCCCCAAGGGGTTATGACCACAATTGTTTTGAGGACTACATTTGTATTCCCTCACAAAAGGTTTTGTGTTCTCTAATATTTTGCGTTCTCTGATAATATTTTGCGTTGCCTCACAATATTTGTGCTCCCTTGTAATATATTTTTAATATATAATATATTTATCTCCAGGGTTTCCTCGACCTTTTCAACACTTAGCCACCGCTCGTTTTTTTTTTCTCATCGCCTGAACCAAATAAACAGAAAAAACACCATTTTGAGTGCTGACTTTGGGAGGAGAATGTTTTTCTAATCCATTCACTATAAGCCTTCTGTTCACAATTTTTTGGTAGAAAATCTTTTTACGGCCCACAGTGCTCTTTTAAAATAAAGGCTGAAGTATAACAGTCCCAAACGATGTGAAACATACATGGTTTCTAACCCTGTGCAGCCGCTGCTGCCGCGAGCAGCTGAGCTCTCCACAAACCTAAAGACAAACCCTGGTTTCACAGCAGCTCTCAGGATTCATGCGTCAGCAGCTCTCCCTGACTGCTGCTGAGACGGACCGAAGCTGCGATAATAACCGCAGCCTCCGGACGGCACGGCCGTCACTGGCTGTTGCCGTGGCTGCACTGTGGCTGCTACGATTTCAGGTGGGACACGTTCCTTTTTAATGGTTGTTACAGAAGCTGTCATGGAAGCAGCACAGATTCAAATAGTAACAGCTGGACATATCCATAACACTGAAGCACAGCAGCAGCCCAAGTCCCAACAATAACCGTATCCAGCCACAGCTTCACCCGTCAGCCAGTCAGACGCACGCAAACTGGCAAATACTGTTGAACTGGCCCTTTAAAATGAAAAAAGCCCTGAATGCATCACGTAGTGTCACATCATCATCATCTCTCCCTCCCGTAGTATCTGCAGAGTTTCCTTTAGCTGGAAGCGTGTTCTAGCTGAACTGGACCAGAGCAGTTGAAATGGACATTTGGTTTAGAAGCAATCAAAGAAGAAAGGTCACGCAAAAGTTTTGTGAAACAAGACAACATTTATTGTCATATATGTCATGGGAACGCAAAATATTACCAAGAAATCCCAAAACGGTCCTGAAAACATCGTGGTGAGTGTTGGTGGCTCTGTAGAGCACGAACACTCAACACCTGCAAACACAACGTCTCAAACCATCCTGGAATAGTGGCGTTACAAAAACAAGCAGAGAAAGACCATCATTTCTTTGGTCATGCGTGGTCATATTGACCACATGGAAGTTCACTCTTACTTTGATTGACATTAATCTCTGGCGTGGTTGGTGTTGCATCACGCTGCTCGTCTCGCAGTCTCCAGTATTTGTAAAGATTGCGAACTCTCTCGGCATGTTTGTCTGCAAACAACCACAGCGTCATTACTGTAGACACAGACTCCGCCTCCGAGTCCCTCCAACCGAGGCTCCGCCTCCGAGTCCCTCCAACCGAGGCTCCGCCTCCGAATCCCTCCGACTGTAAACCGAGGCTCTGTCTGTCTCACTCTCTCACTCACTCTCACACACACACACACACACACACACACACACACACACACACACACACACTCAAGCACACACGCGCACACACACACGCAACTGTGTGTATGTGTGTGTGTGTGTGTGCGAGTGCACTTATGCTTTACGCTTTTATTTCATGATGATGAAACATCTGCTGCTCGTTGCATCTCATCATTACTACAAACTTTTTACAATCTGCTATTCACTTCAAATCCAGAATAATTTAGTGAAGAAAAAGTGTTTAAACAAATCCAAAATCTTGCCTCAGATTTTTTTGCTTTTATATGGATTTGATTGACTGTTATTAATGAGGGCTTGAGCATGTGACAGTTTGGGTTTATATTGTTTGTACCTTTTATCAATGTCTTTTCATTCATGAAAAGAAAGAACCTCTTTTCATGTTCATAAATGTATTATTGGCATCAGAAACATATTCAGAGCACATTTTTGGAACATAA
Source organism: Embiotoca jacksoni (assembly GCF_022577435.1). Lineage (NCBI taxonomy): Eukaryota > Metazoa > Chordata > Actinopteri > Embiotocidae > Embiotoca > Embiotoca jacksoni. Next base: position 456,752 of record NW_027185386.1, on the reverse strand, counting down.
ATTGGATCTGAAGTGGAAAGTATTTACAAAATGCAAGTATTTTTTTATTATTGAGAATTTAGATTTTGTTATTTCTTTAAAACGCTCTCCTTTTTCCCTGCTGGATGTCTGGATATGTACGGTGAGTGTTGGTGCGTCTCAAACACTGAAACACCGTTTCATGATTGATTATCTACAGACTTGTGTTTACAAATGGAGCTGCATGATATTCTGGGTCTCCCGGGGAAACGAGCAGGAAGAACTTATCACTGTTAGATTACTAGAAAGCCTTTCACCATAATGGATTCTAAAATAGAATTACAACGAATCAAATAAGAAAGATAAAACGGTGTAACTGGTTAAGTTTCAACAGGAGATGGTTCACGTCAGACTCTTACTGGAAATACTGCAGCTGGTTTACACGCGACAGAAAGTCACGATGTTTCTTTCCCAGTAATTTGGTGTCTTCCTGTTTCTTGAACTTGTGGGATGATTCCTCTTCCTGTTCTGTTCCTACTGCAGGAGTTCAGTCTCGTCCTCTCCAGTTCCTCGACTCTTCCTCTTCACCCTCGGATGTTTGCGTTCTTTCGGTTTTGTGCCTCTTACAGAGCGAGCTGCAGGACTCGGCCGGACATCGTCCGGCGTCGTGGTGGGAATCTGTTTCATGTTTCTCTCAGACACTGGCTGATGTTGCGTTCAGGTGTTTTCGGTGCAGGTGTGAAAGCAGTCAGACGAGACCAGATCAGGGTGTCGAGTTGGACGTGATGAAGGTTGAAATGTTTGTATTGGACGGCGTGAATGACAGGAAGTGTATTTTCTTCAGCGATGGTATCTTCCTCCAGATTTTGACAGTGCAGTATTTTCCAGACGGCAGCTCTGAGAATATTTGCTGAGATTTAAGCTGTTTTTTTTTTTTTTTGCACTCGTGTGTCTTCGTTGTGGTGTGATTGTTGAGTTTTAATCCTGAGATGTGTCTCAGTGTTTGGTCTCCGAGGCTGATGACTGATTCCTTTGTAGTCACCAAGAAGAGAACTTCAGATGAGACGTGTGTCTGTGAAGGGTTTCCATTGACCACCAGTAACAGTTTTGCAGGAATTTTAAGAGGAGAAAGAAGCATTTTCACTCAATTTCTGTGTGTTTGCATTTTCTAACAAGCATTGCAACTTTTTTTTAATTTGGTATCTTTTGCTCTGAAGGCGCATTGATCATTTCAACGCCACATTAATAAGAAGTAGCACAATTGTTGGTTTTGCATGCTGTCAGTTTTTGAGGATCAGACCAAAATCTTTACCGTGTCAATTTTCTCACCTTCACAGATGTCATAGCAGGAAAAGCCCGGTGTATTAAGCCTTCCAACCCTCAGCTGTTTCCTGGCTAATTTCATTAGCTTCACTTTTAAGCTCATATCTTTGTCATTATAAGTTTAGTCGAGGCTATCCACATCTTTTGTTATTTCATTTGATTATAGATTTGTTTCTTATGTCAGCCTTTATATCAGGAAACACTAAATGATTTTGTCTTATGAAATTATTTTACATGTATTTCACGACAAAATATTGTCAGCAGAGATATCTTTTTTTTATAATTGTGTAGCTAGACTGGACGCAGCGCTTCACGCAGAGTTTAAAGACGACACAATTTCAACTTTGATTATCTCTGTAACGCTTCATCACAGACGAGGAACTGACATTTTTGAAAAGCCAAGTGGTAATTATGTGTGATTACATCTCGAAGATGAATACTGGCCGCACTTTTCAACCGAGAAGGAGTGAATTTGAATCGGTCCTGGTCTTTACTGGGATATTTAGGTAGGTAGGTAGGTAGGTATATACTTTATTAATCCCCGAGGGGAAATTTTTTAATTTAATGAAACTGAACCACTGTGAATTCAATTTGTGCTTTTTTTTCCTGCTGTGACAAGTACAGATATTCTCCATTAAAAACAATCTATCATAACTGTTTGTCCCAAATCTCAATGTGAAAGAGTGACTGCTGGCTCATCAGGCAAAATGACAGATGGCAGTTTACCGCTTGACAAAGAAGTGTCTACTTCCTTAAAGTTGGATAAAGACGTCTCTTGATTGGTTTTTGTATGTAGATATGTTTATATAACACACACACACACACACACACACACACACACACACACACACACACACACACACTATATTGGAACTCCACTTTATCTGCTGCACTGCTTCATTCTGTCTTCATATCTGCTTTTCTGACAGTTTTCCCTGAAGGAGAAGTTGCATGCAACCATATCATAAAATGTCATATTTCACAACAGGTTGAAGCCATGCTGCCATATATGCATCTTATTACAGCATGAACAGCAAAGCGCTGCTGCACTCTTGGTACGTTACATTAAAGTAGAGGGAATTAATTCTGTGTTATGAATTCCATCAGGCGCCTTTGGGTTTTTTCTTAATGATAACCCACGAGTCTGAAGCTGCTGTAACGTCAGACAGAAGAGTCATAAAATGACCAAACAACAAAAAAAAGGCGCCGAGCTGAGCTGAGCCGGGTGGCAGGGACGGGTACAGTAAACGATTCTGATATTTCAAGCGTTAATAATATGGAGGAATAATCGAATATTGTTTAAAGTGTGATTAATTTGCCAGATGTAATCCATAGTATACATACTTGTGATGGTTTATTATTGATAACTGGTACATAAGTGCTTTCAGAAAACCCTTAGAAGACATGCAGTGCTTGGGCTGCTAATTTAATAGCATTAGCATCCTTTCCACTCTCGGTACATGCAGCTCGGTGCGTTTATGTAATGCTGATGTTCTGGTCGGGTTTGCAGCAGTTTGAGCTCAAGGTTTGTCCATTTAAAGCTAATCATTTTGCTTTTTTTAACGGTAACGTAACGTGTAGTTTATCAACCCGAGTATCTTTCACCTGTGTCCACTTTCTGCAACAGAAACAGACAAATTAGCACGCGTTGCAGTGACAGAAAAATGAATGAGCAACTCACACTGAGCTGAAATGAAGCTAAATAAATAGAAGTTACTGGACGTAACTGCAGCTCTACGAGTACGCTCGTATTTTGTGTCTTTCAGGGTTGTTTCTCCTCTCAACTCAACACGAGGAAAAATATTCACCCGAGGAAACTCGTACATTTTCATAAATTCTCTTATATACATATTTTCAGAGACTTCTTCACCTGAACTTGGAGTCCTTTCAACACATATAAAATACATTTCAATGAGCACAATGAGAAACGGGAATGAGACTTTTTTTTTTAATTTGCCTGAAGCCCGTCTAGCTTTGTGTTTGCCAAGACTCCCTGAAAGCTTCCTTCGGTGTCTATGAACATACAGCGGATATGGGAGCGCTTCATGGATGTACTCTCAGACCAATCCTGTCACAGATCATCATGAATGATGGCTTACTTCAAGATTCAGGAAATTAATTGCCACTCTGGGGCTTTGAAAAGAAATCCATTCAAGAATCTTTTTCTACTATGCAATAGATATGTGTGTGTCCAATAGTTATTATCACGATGCTGAGCAATAGACCACACATGATCGGGGGCGGAGCCTGACATTGTAGATTGAAAAGACAAAGTGTTGGAAAGAAGGCCACCTGTAGATCCTCAACTTGTTGCTCGACTGAATAACTAAAGAAGAAAGGAGCTTAAAACCTTTGGTGAGGACTTTTTTTTTTTTTTTTTTAATTTTTGTGTTTTTGCACCTGTTGGCTCGCGAGTGTGTAAGAAACAAAAAGTGTGTGATGGGAGTTTAACAGCAGGATGATCGCTGCGTCGTCTGATCTCTGAAATCAGAACTTCTGAAAGTAAAAGCACCTGCCAGAGGTCCAAACAACAGTTACTGAAAGGACGGTGAAGACGTGAGTGAGACGGAGAGATCAAACTCTTCGTTGTGGCAATACAGCATCTCTGGAACATTAACATGTTTTCATACCAGACCGACTTCGCTTCGGTTATTGAGAGACGGGCGGAGCCGTCCATGTGACGTTTATTCTTCAACCCTTGACAGGCGGACGGGGACAGATGAAGACAGATGTTTAGAGAGTGCAGCAGAGATGGACAGACTGATGACCGATGAAAGTCAGCAGTAGTTTTGTCTTTGCTCTCGGTGGATGACATCAGACCGTGAAGAAAAACAAAGGTTTTATTTTTTACTCCCGAGCGTTTACACACACCGACAAATATGCATTTGAGCTAATAAATCCACAAAAAGTGCCATTAAAATGAAAATGTGTTTTTACAATTAATCACATGACTGTGAAGCAAAAGCACTTTTTAATTCCTCTTTAATTTGTGCCTGTTTCTATTCTTTTTTTGTAAGATTTGATCTGGTTCCTCCAAATCCTCCCTCCATCTGTTTCTTTCTCTTCCGTCAGTCATTACTTCTTGGCTAATTCAAATGCTAATTCCAGATCATTTGAGAGATTAATGTTTGGACTGATAACATATTAATAATTGACAACAGCGCTGAATGACTCTACCTGGAATCCACTATAAAATGAATTCCTCTGGTTGATTGCAGAGCCTCCATCCCTGAACACTTTCAGTAGCTCTTGAATCATAATGTCCCTCAGCCTTTTCACCGGATCACTAGTGTGTCCTAGTTTCTGCTGCCTCCTATTTTGAAACAAATATATTTACTTCATAGTGCTTCTAAACAAGATCGTATTCTCTCTGCTTGTCAGATGCACCAACACGTTGCTCGACTTCACAGCTGCTGTAGTTGTACTCAGACTTTTTTTTTGGCCACTCGTTTTTTCTTTCCAGGAGTAAATGAGTTTCGAAATGTTGAAGGTTTGTGGTGCATTTTTTGCATTTTGGGGAATTAAATATGTGAACAAAATCTCAAATTAATTTCTCAATCTTCTCTACAGTATAAGATGAGGTTGGTTAATTATAAAGTACTTGTGTAATATCTTTCTCTTAATTACTTATTTACACTTTTGCTGTCTGTCTTCTCAGATCAAAAATGCACTTGTGTACTCTGTTCTGATTCTGATTATTCATGATAATCTTGCAAATTTTACAGTATTTTCACTTTTGCGTTTAACCTCAAATTGTCTTGAGTGCAACACTTTGTGTTTTCTGTTTTATAAACTGGGACACAGTTATGATGTTTGTGAAAGTCCTGTGAACTTTGAATTTTATTTACTTCAACTACAGCTTTTCAGAGGCTAAAGGACTGAAATTATTCCATGAAAATCAAGGAACTGTGTCGACTGTCTGAGCTCTGAGAATATTACTACAAACGTTCTAGTTCTCCACATTAATTAAACTGACCTTTGGCATTGATTTGCTGCAGCAGACAGAAATCAAATCTTCCCGTCTCTTCTAAATCATTTTCATTGTGCCCTTTTGATTTACATCAGTTCAGACTACTTCAGCGGTCTATTTTTTTTTCTGGGCTTGGTTGCCGAGAACACTGTAAGAACAGATTACACTTGACTTGATCAACAATTAAATATTTAACTCGCATGGAAATGTAGTTTAGGGTGTTATTTTTAATGCACTTCGTTTTCAACCGTTTCAGTTCATTAGAGCTCAGTCGTGCTTCTGAGCTGCATCTAGATGTGCGCTTGCTTCAACCCTGGTGCCTCCTGAAGGTCTGACTAGGCCGAAAGATAAAAGGGAATCAGTGATGACTGTTGATGCTACCGATCAAACCGCAGGCTAGAAAGTGAGAGGCTTGCACACTGGAATGTGGAGTGAATAGTCGGTGGTCATCGAGAGGCGGGAGCCCCGATGTTGTTTGAATAAGGAGTTCGCAGCTCACACTTCTTTTCCACGGGTTCCTTGTCCGACACGTTCTGAAGAGTCGAAGCTTCCCGCCATGATCCGTCGAGGCAGCGAGTCTGTTTCTGACCGAAGCCGCTCGGAGACCACTGCGATTTGGAGAAGAGCAGATCGGCCGGGCAGGAAGTTCGTTGAGAAAACAAAATAAAGCTGCAGGAAAATGTTCAAAATACAACAAGCATGTGCAAAAAACTTTACGACATCATCTTCTTTCAATTTGGACAAGAAATGTGTTCTCCTTCTGCAGACACAGTATGTGAAATACTTACTCAATAAATAGGAGGATTAATGTTGTTACAGACTAAAACGCAGCAGGCTGAATTAACTTTGTCTTTAGGCTGCAGCACAAAGTAGGAAATGACAACAATAACCACAAAACGGACGAAGAGCACATTTTTAAATCTGAGAAATACAAAGAATAACTATTCTTAAAAAAACAGGTGAAGTTCAGCAGCAATGGAGAAGCTGAGTGCTCAGTTTTCTTTCAAATTACATGAGTTTGAGGCAAAATAGGTAAAACTTTGAACTAATAGAAATGAACATGAAGCATCCACAGATTGTTACTCATATTATTACCTTTTGTTTTGAAGAGTTTTGAAATTAAAAGATGCATTTAAAATTTGTATTATTTTTTTTCTCATCAATATCCTTCTCTTCTAAAGTGGCTTTCACATGCATCCAACTTTATACCTTTATTGCTATTTGTATAGTCTTTTACAGACGGGTTTGTTTTATTATTCACACCCTAATTCATGAAACTTTATATATGCTAACATTATAGTGAATTCAGGAGATATCTACAGATGCTAATACACAAGGTGTAGTAAAATAAATAGCAAAATTTGGAAAGATTTGGACAATTTGGATATAAAAACAAAATAGCAGAAAATCGACCAGTGCATGAAAAAAAACAATGTTTTTGCCTGGAGTGTCTTTGCCTCAGGCAGTTTAAAGTTTTTTATTTTCCCCCTTTTTGCTTTTTTACCCCCAATAAGTATTCAAAAATAATACATCATTTGACTATCAGATGTATTTTTAATATGACCTGGGTTGCTAGCTGTTTGGATCTTAATGCCGTGAGGCGCCAAATGAAACCAAAATACCACAAAAGTAATTGTGTGGTTTTTGAGTGGACCCCACAAGTATAGATATAAAATGGATGGTGAATTTTGGGGTTTCTCTGAGGAAGTTTGATTTTTGAACCAGTAGTAATGATTTTTCAGAAACGGTGATGTGAGGACACAGAAAGTCAGTGAGGACTCACTGCTGTGCTGATACAGCCTGAGAGACGGAAAAAAATAGAGCCAGAAATGCATTTTTCTCCCATCTTGTGAAATGTCAACTATAATCTGTCTTTACCATGAAGACAGAAATATGATGAGATTATAGGCTGATATGCTCCGTCTCCTCGGTGTTATTTAAGGAAAAAAGACATGTTAGTCGGCTGTATACTGGACATGTGGGAGCTTGTGAGAGCGTGATACCCATTATTTATTGTTCTTCTCTCATGTCTGATCTCTCTCTGCTTACTGCAACTTTAACTAGTGTCTCCGCTGCACCTTCGCTGAGATCCGGACGGATCTACAGGGTTTCAAACATCTCTGGTGAAGGAGACGATGTCTGAAAAGGAAATGTTAGTAGATCTTTTAGAATCAAAGGGAGAAACTGACGGGGTTTTAGGTGGAGGGAAGCGATGGGGGAAAAATAAAAACAAGTGTAAGGCAAAACAAAAAAAAAAAGGAGGGGAAGTTTTGTGAAAAATGCTTCACCTCCTGGCAGCGTAAATCACTGTGATTCTCCCGCTGCCGCCTGGCAGGATGTCGAGGTGGGCGTTGAGCGTTCGGAGGTGAGGTGACTAGAACGACTGCTTGGGTTTGTCCCTAAACATGAAGGCCAAACATGGAGCTGGTGGAAGCCAATCAAAGGCTCTTTCAGGTTTTGTTCCTCCTTCAGAGAGCCGACTCTCCTCCACTTGTCTGTCCTGCTGAGATCAGACCCGGCGGCTTCACTCCTCCACCACTGGATCCTCTGCGGTGCTCGAGCATTTCTGATTACTTTGTCGCACCCTCTGAAAGCGTTAATTTCCTTTCCCACTGCCACGTGGAGAATTACCTCATGATTTATTTTTTTCTCATCACCACGCAGCGCAGTGCGTGCATGGACGTCAGGGACCGTCAGTGAATACGGGGAGGTGGTGGTTGATGGCGGTTGATGGTGGTTGATGGCGGTTGGTGGTGGTGGTTGATGTTGGTGGCAGTGGTTGGCGGCAGTGGTGGTTGGCGGCAGTGGTGGTTGGTGGCGGTTGATGGCTTTGGTTGATGTTGGTGGTTGGCGGCGGTTGATGGCAGTGGTTGATGGCGGTAGTTGGCGGCGGGTGGTGGTGGTGGCGGTGGTTGAAGGCGGTTGGTGGCGGTGGTTGATGGCGGTTGGTGGTGGTGGTTGATGTTGGTGGTTGATGTTGGTGGTTGATGGCGGTTGGTGGCGGTGGTTGATGGCGGTTGGTGGCGGTGGTTGATGGCGGTTGGTGGCGGTGGTTGATGGCGGTTGGTGGTGGTGGTTGATGTTGGTGGTTGGCGGTGGTTGATGGCAGTGGTTGATGGCGGTTGGTGGTGGTGGTTGATGTTGGTGGTTGGCGGTGGTTGATGGCGGTGGTGGTGTTGTTGAAAGGTCACTGCTTTGATGAAAGTGCTTCCCTTTGGCTGAATGTGACTGTTTGATGTCACCTGGGGAGTCTAAACTGACAGATCTGCATTTGCGGACATGTGAATGTGCTTCTGTGTGCAGATTGATGTGTACTGTGATGCTGGAATTTATTTGAATGTTAAAAAGGCTCTGCTGGCATCGCATAACTTCCCAAGTTCACCAGCCGCCAAAGTGGTATGTTGGCAACATGACACCTACAAAAAGATATTGGCTCGCAGTTTTTCCTTTGAAAAAAATGTATAAGACTTTCTGGACTGAGACAAATATGAAACAAGACACTCTCCAGAAATGCTGGCAGGTCTGTTAGGATGTGTGGCAGTTTGTAAAATAAGCCAAAGATGGGAACAGGTTGAGGTCTAAAGTTTAGTATTGATCTTTTCTGCTGAACAAAATCTAAAAAGGCTCTTCCAAAAGGCTGATAATTATTCAAAACGTAAAAATAAAAAGTTTTTTTTCTACTGCAGTGTTGTCTCTAAGTGCAAAGGTTAAAAATATGTTGACACCAACAAAACTGCTAGCAGCTATCAATAGGAAAAGTGAGATCTCTCTTTCACAGCACATTTCAAAGAAAGGCAATTCGGCAAAAACAGCATTAGAACATCATTGAAAAACAAATTGGAATAGAAACAGAATAAAGTCATTTAAGAGAGTAGAAGGAGCTTTATGATACAAGAAATATGATAAATTACACAAAAGGAAAATCAAATACAAAGTGCAGTAACAGTGCAGTAATAACTCCTGATGCTGTAAATTGCCTCAGGTGAGAAACCAATAAAGTTTTTAATTTAGATTTGACAGTGGCTGCAGTTGGAGCACATTTTATTTCATCAGGAAGTTTCTTACAGTTGAGTGCAGCATAGTAGCTTTGAGTTTGAGTTGTGGTGGACCAACTAACCCAACTGCCCAACCAACTTTTGTCTTGAAAATCCATTTGATTTACCAGTGTTTTGATGATGCGTTGTATTGTAAAGTTCACCATGAATGATTCCCAGATGATGAATCTCAATGACGAAGAAGTCAGAATTTCATATTTGCCACATTCCAGTTCATGACAAAAACTTTTTAAAGACTAAGTTGCCGTCACTTGCAGTCTGTCATCATCGTAGTGAGCAAACATGAACGGCAACTTGGTTCTGGAGTTAAAGTATGTTTTCACTCGAACATCACTCCATCTTGGTTCCCGGCATCCAGCGCGATGTGGTTCTGACAATCCAGACGTTGACTCACGTGGTGGATGAGATTTCACCCTGGTTTTCTGTCACATATTTCATTTTTATACCCCCGCCCCACCGAACCACCCCCAATTGGATTTTGTGTTCATAACATCTTTTCACTTTTCTTGGTGCCCTTGTGACATTTTTTTTTTTATCAGCAGCTGCCTGCCAGATTTAAGCTGCTGAAATATATTTTTGGGGATTCGGTTCACTTGGTTCTATTCGTATTGTTTATGTTCCCTCCTGAAGGTTTCAGTTAACATCATAACAATTTGTTGACTCGAAACTTAAATCTGCATCTGTAAGTGTGCCGTGTCAAGGCTAACATGTGTATTGCTATCCACAAGACACATTGTGCAGCAATTAGAATAATTACATTTGACCAAAGTCCAAATATGCAGATTACAAAGTATTAAAAGAACTATGCAAGTCTCTGGATTTAAAGCCTATAATCAAGGACAGAATTGTCTGTAATTGGCCATAAAGCACAAAGAGAGTTTCAAATTGTGTGACGGATTAACACCCACAAGTGCAGCAGTGGTCAATAAACATCGAGGAGATTTTAAACAAGTGCTAAATTAAACAAAGGAGCTTTAAAGGGAGAATTAAACCTACGTGTTGTCTGTAGAAAGTCAACTTCACGTCTTTTACATCTTAGAAAGCGTCTGAAAATAATAGCTGGTATAAAAAGCCTGCAGCTTGTGAGGCACCAGCAGACGGTTGAGACCTTTCCAGTCGAACTCAGGTCCCGAGTCGTGTCAGGAAACGGAGTGTCACAGTTTCAGTGATGGCTGTTTCACGTTGTGACAGGGTGGATGGCTCAGATGAGAACAGAAAAGATTATTGCATCAAATGTATTTTTGCAGCTCCGGTAAATGGGATGTTGGGAAAGAAAAAGAGCATAAACAGCAGGCTGAGAGTGAGTGTGTCATTCTGCCAGCTGCTGCCAGATTTTTGTGAACCCGGCTGGGGGCTGCAGCTATTAGAGCCCCAGTGACACGTTAGACTGATCATTACACAGCGCAGCTATCCTCCTCAGCATGAAGCTGCTACCCATCTCTGTCACGCATGATTAATAATGCAGTAGTGAGAGGAGCCGTGATCTCCCATTACTACATGTATGAATGCATATGCATGCAAACAGAGTAGTGGACATTTTTAATAGGGAATTAATCTGTAGATAATTGCACTGGCTGTCAGGGTCATTAGTACTCCTCCAGCCTGCCTCATTAATGGCTCGTAAAAATCACGCATGTATTATGATAATCTCTCTTTTTCTTTTTGAAATCTTTTGCCTTTCCCAGCATGGGTTCACTTCAGTTTATTGGGTATTTAATTAGATGGATATTTGCTGCATCCACATATCCATAGACAGTTAAAGTCACTTGTACTCTGTATAATAAATAGAACTGCACACAAACCACCTGTAGCACAACTTGCATAGCAAAGTGAGCAGAACCGGACCAATACTGGAAATCTGGAGCTGATGTAGATATTGAGGAGTGAAAAAAAAATAATTCAGATTTCTACCAAAGAACCTTGTGTTAAGAAGTCGCCCTCTCGTGCATTTATTTATTAGAGAGACACGGTGATGTGGTTGAAGTGTTTTAACTGCAATAGAGTTGCGATGATTCGTTTCTCCCAGGAGACATTTTGAAAGTCCGGGTTGATGATGACTGAGTTCCATTGTCCCAGAAAGTAGTGACAGTAAACCAGCAGCCATCATTAATTCACCAGTCAAAATATCTACTGTGAAAAATGTCTATTGGTCAATTATTCGATCATTCTGAAAATAATTGGCAAACTTTGCGGGTCACTCGGATCTGGGTGGATCTGAGTGACTCCAGGGCATCAGTCACTCCCTATCTGACGCCTCGAGCTTGTCAAGGTGTCTGTGCTCCTAATGCCCGACTTCAAATCCAGCTCTCTCAGGCCTGAATGCAGCTCTCCTCGACTCATTTTCTCCCACTGTGCCGCTGTGTGGGAGGATTTAGTGGGTTTTTTTCTGAGGTAACAGCTGAGAAGAAAGCTCTTCCTGGCAGAGGTGCCACTTTCAGTGTGCAGTAGAAAATGGCAATTCCTGGTGTATAGATTTATCTAATTTCCCCCCTTTTGTGCATCTCACCTAATCATTGAACCTACAGTGCAGCAGCTTTTGTTATCTTATGGGGTAGATGCATTCAAAATGGTTGAAGCATCCTTTGATGCAGCGCTAAAGGAGATGAGTTCAGACATTTACACTAAGCTTTATTCCCTTTAAAGAAAACAGGAGGGTTGGCATGAAAGAAAAATTTGTATTTTGCAAGATTCTCTACTTTTAACAGCCGTCCTAATCTGTTGCACCGTCTAAAGCGTTTCGTTAATAAACTGTTAGTGATACAATTTAAATTCCACAAAGCTCCTGAAAGAATGTGACTTTGTGTGAAGGACAAAACTTTTGTGTTTCTTTTAACTATTCATTTCGTTTTATGACGGCAAAGCTTTCATTTTAACAGTCGCTCCACATCCCGACCCTCACCTATGTTCGCGAGCTGTAGGCCCTGACAGAAAGAGATTGAGAGCTGAGATAGGTTTTCTCCGCGGGGTGGCCGGGTTCAGCCTCCGAGGTTAAAGAGCTCCGTCATCCAGGAGGAGCTTCGGAGCAGAGCCGCTGCTCCTTCGCGTTAGAAGCAGCTGGTTGAGGTGGTTCGGGCACCTGATTGGGACAAAAACGTCAGCTTGATCAACCTGTTGCCATGGCGACCCGACACCGGACAAGCGGCAGTAAATAGATGGATGGATGGAACTTTTCATTTTGCTTTACCGACCACGCAGTAGTGGAGGTCCTGACCTTTTTAGATAAATCCATCCAAATCATTGCCTTTGTTATTATGTCAGTGAGACCTTGTCTTCTCAGCAAATGCTCCACACTGATGTTATTGAGTTCTTTAGTTCAACCTGCTCAACAAAAATATCAGTGTCTGACCTTAGCAAGGCCTTTTAATAGAAAATGGTTTTGTCATCTCATTCAAATTATACATTTTAAAGCAATATTCTGCCACCACGTGTTGTATATCTACATCAACAGATGCTTAATTTCCAGTTAAAATGAAAGCAGGTGAAATCCCTCAGTTAACGCTGGTCATTACTCTCCATGCATCGGTCTGCATCGCTCTCCCTTGTTGCCTTCTGTCACTTTCTCCTCCATTTTTCTTTCTGGCAAAAAAAAAAATCCCTTTGATAGAGACTGTCTGGAGTTTCACTGTCTTCTGGCAAAATTCTTTACCTTGAGAACAAAAAAAGCTCCACTGTTATTTCCACAAACTGTCTTTAGCTCTGCGATTTCACCGCCAACGTTGTGTTGCTCATCCAGTATTAAGAGAAGGTGCCAATCTAACTTTACGCACAATAAATTCAGAGCTCAGACAGGCGTAATAAGGTGATGCGCATCAAACCCTGGCCAGAAATTTCAATTTCAGCTTTCATGTATTTTTAACTGTATCCGAGGACACAGCAGCGGTGCATAATTAACCCAAACTATTCACCTCACTTACGGAGCAGATCATACCTGTCTCGGAGATAAGAGGGAACGCAGTTAATGTGAAACATCAAAGAGAATCCAGCGATCTTGACTAATTCCTGTTTTTGTAATCATACTCTGACAACATAGTGTGCTTGCTATGGAAATGTGCCCAGCTTTAATCTTTGCAGAGATGACACTGGACATAAATACCTCATTTACTCAATATGGATTTACTTATTCTCCTCTTTTGTGCTTGTTCGTGATTGTAGTCGCAAGTTTAACACAAAAACACACCGTTTCCTGTTTGATTCAACTAATAATGAAGGTTCCTTGGAAATATTAGTTCCCTTCACAGTTTTATAACTGAAGTGTTCAGATAAATGCTCTCTCTCGTCCCACCTACCGATAGCTGTAACCTGACTGCACCACAGGCCTGTCAATCAAACAGACACGCCCCCAAAAACAGGTCTTCTTGAATCTTCTTTTCTAATGAATGAGGGATTATTTTCAGATGGACCTCCAGAAAACTAATAAGAAGGAGTGACTTTAGCTAACAACACCGAGATAACTGATGGACACATTTTATTCACTTTGGATTTGATGAGAGAAGTTGAATGGGAGTCTATGGAGCCGGAGGCTTTTTGGAGCCGACCTCTAGTGGCACTCGCTGGTATTGCAGCTGAAGACACTTCTGCATTGGCCTCATTGTTCAGATCTGGAAGCTACGAACACTTTTATAAACAGCCAATCGTTACCGCACCGCAATACATAAGAAGTTTGCAGTCGTAGAGAAAAGTACGATATTATTAGAATGAGTTTAGAAACAGCATGGGCCTTGACAACCTGCACTTCATTATGAATCAGTCCCAAAGAAGATGAGAGACACTGGAAGTAATTCACTCTCTGTTGAGGAACAAGCTGAGGAAACTGAAATGGAGGAAGAGAGTCTGAATACAATCTGTACAACATTGTGTCTGAAGACGGCATTTCATGCCCGTTGCTTCTTTTCAAAATGGCATTATGACACTGGTTAAAAATAAAAAAATGTGGCACAGAGACGACGGCTCAGATTTTCAGTGTAGTCTTTGAACTGCTGGAAGTCTGCTTACAAAAAAAAGAAAGAGCCACTTATGGAGGAACAGTGGGAGGTTTCGACAGCAGTGAGCAAAAATAAAATGCACAATATATCCACAACAATTTATGTAAAAATCCAAAGATAACATCTGACATTGTAGCTCTCCTCTGGGCCGTTTTCACGAATCAAGACACTGAACTCAAAATGCAGTCGAGTGTGCAGTGTGCACATGATGTCATGTTGTGTGGCTGCACAGGGTACAAGGTGGAAGGAGGAGGGATGCCTTATCAAACAGGATCTTAATTAAGAACTGGCAGCAAATCGGTTCGGAGTTTGACCAAAAAGAGAGCAGAGAAGCTGTAAGTGACGAGACAGTTTATTCAAAATTAAGGCCAGAAAAAGGTCATCAGTGAAGGCAGAGGGAGCACAAACCGAAAGCAGGAACACAAAACGAGGTCTGGACACAAAGGCTTCTGACAGTCTGCAAATATGAGCTGCTGCTCCACAGTCAAATGTACCAGGTGACCGATACCGATAAGAGTTGCAGTATATCAGTAATCATTTCAAAAGTAAGCAAACTTGACGTGATCAAAGTTAAAAATACAAAACCCGTTTATTTCTTTCATTTTAGGCCTTAACCCATGACACTGTTACAGAAAATGAATTAAAATATAGGATGATCCGAAACAAAACACCTCAAGGCGTAGACATTTTAGATGTAAAAGAAAATCTATAGGGATCTTTTCAGAGCTGGTTTCCATGGAAACCAAACTCTCAGATTTGCTGTATTTTTCATTTTCCTCAAAATCTCTACCAGCGACTGACGTTACATCTGTTTGCACTTTTTATCTTATTTTACACTATTCTGTCTTCAATTTCCTGTTTTATTTTGATAGTCCACCTCTCGTCTCGTTTTCACTTCCTGTTCCCCGTGTCCTCCTGCCTCTGTTGTCTTCCCGCCCTCACGTGTCACGAGTCGTTGTGCTTCTGTCCGTCTGTGCCGGTTCCTCGTAGCGAACGGCTCGGTTCCGGTTGAGGGACCTCCGGGCTTCTGGATTATCGGACGGCCTCTTTGTCTCTGTGTTTTCGTTGCTCTTCACCTGATGGATGGAGGAACTTTGAACCGAGCTGTGTTTCTGAATCCTGCTGTTGAGTCCGCTTCCGTACATATTGAAGCTAAGATGAGATATTTTCAAAGGATCTGAAGACTGCTGAAGACTTTTAGATGAAACATGGTGATCAGCTGATTGAGGGAGGAGGGGCTGAAATGACAGGAAGTATTCGAAAGGGCAGGTCTGATGAATACATAAATCACAGCATTAATAGTTCACTTTGTGACTTTATTTAATTTCTACTAACCAACGACATTGTGGCCTCAAATATTTTGTGGTAATAATTACACACACACAGTCCTGTAATGGTTTGATGTGAGGACCAGGTCGCCGCCATATTTCCTGATAATTACATTATAATGACAATAATCTTCGTAATGGCGCTTCGATGATCTTCAGAGTGCCGTGTGTTTGATCTCTTCGTCCTCTCCGGACGACCCCCGGTGCAAACAGAGGGGGCCAGAGAGGTTAATGGAAACTGGATTTGGTTATTTTCTCAGTGTACGAAGCAGCTGTTCTCGATCCAGGACACGACGAGCGTCCGCCTCATCGCGGCCGCCTCATCGCGGCCGCCTCTCCACTCGATCGGTTGTTGCTCCGCAGCGTCATCAGACCTGAACCGCTGAAAGCTCGAGCATACAGACATCAAGAGGTGTCGGCGGTCAACTTATTTTTGGCCGCTGACAGACCTCACAACACGAGCAGTAAACCACGGAGCAGCACTGCAGGCGATTGTATTTTTTATTTCAGATTTAAAAGAAGTGACAGCACAGGCGAACTCAGAGGAAGATCACTGGTAGAAATGTCAGCAGTCCTGGCTGCAGCTCTCTGTGTCCACTACACAGGACCGAAGGTGCGT
Organism: Embiotoca jacksoni; assembly: GCF_022577435.1. Classification (NCBI taxonomy): domain Eukaryota; kingdom Metazoa; phylum Chordata; class Actinopteri; family Embiotocidae; genus Embiotoca; species Embiotoca jacksoni. Next base: position 440,517 of record NW_027185386.1, on the reverse strand, counting down.
CTGTGTCCTCACTTTTTTCCCCCCAAAAAATAAAAGACAAAAATCGCCCCGCTTCTCTGCTGGTTTTCTCCCGGCTCGGCTGGCCTGTCAGCTCCGATGAGCGTGATCTTAATGTGATCCAACAGGAACGCAGACACGCACGGACCCCGCTGAGGATGATGGGATTGGTCGGAGGACCCGGTGGTACGTTCCAAGAAGGCAGACGCGGTTGTCCGATTGGTGGGGAAATAAAACAAAAAACCAGACTTCGGATGTGGAGTGGATGTGATTTTTGAGATTAGGGGTGACACTGACTTTGACAGAAACAGTCCCACATCGACACGGAGCTGCGATTTCATGCCCGAGAGTCACTCTGACTCTGCTGGGTCACGTTTTGATACACAGCCTGGATCTCAGTGGAGGTACCAGGCCTTCATGTTTATACTGTATAATATTACCTAGAATTGCCATTGATATCTAAAGCTTACATTTAAACCAGCAGCCTGCAGAACATGGACATAAAGCATCTCAGAGCATGAATCAAAGGTAAGGGTTGGTACTTTGAGCATGCAAATTGCTGATTTTAATAAGTTAATATTGAATTACAATATAAAACACTAATAATAATTCATGTGTACAAATTATGATAAATCCCCCCACCCCCCTCCCAAACCCTACCCCAACCCCATACCAGAGAGGCTCTGTACTGATTGTAGATGGCTGATTGTGGAGGCAGAAGCAGGAATTTTCACATTTGCTTTCAACAAATTGTTCTGACGGGATAAAAACATGACAACGAGGCGCTGGTAGAAACAGGAAGTAAGGAAGAACGATAATCACATAAACTAATCGATTTTTGTTATAACGAAATATTCAAAAGTTGTGTCCCATCCCTGGTCTTCACTATGCAGAGCTTTGAAAGAAAACAGACCGTTCCATTTTTTTTCTTGGATGCTTCTTTACATAAGTTTAAACTAATCAGGAAATCTGCATAGTTTGTAGTCCGTTTTGAAACAGGAGTCGTTGATAAAAAAAAACGTCTGTTGAAGTGTCTGAACTGAAAAGAGGCTCGTTTAGGTTGAAAGGTTTCAGATGAAACACTAATCACATTGGAAAGTGAAACAAAGTTCACCCACACATCCTCATTAACAAGCTGGTGTTTTAGCTATCGGAGCGCCACCTGCAGTAGTTTACCAACCAGTCCTGTGTATCCACGTATATCAAGTCTTCTTCAAGTATAGACCACATTTTCAACCTTCTAGCCTCACATGTTTGATTGCTTCCTTGGTTTACATTTACATTTATGTACAAGTCCCAACCGAAGCACAAACTATAGAGATAAACAATAAACAAAAAGAGCACATTACCCTCATGGATTCATGAATTCATGGATTTATCCACGTTAATTGTTCAGGGACTCAACAAACAGAGTGTGGTGGAGCGAAGCAGAAACAATGAAGGGATCATAATTGGCAGATAACGCAGATATTCATCTTTCATCATTCAGTTTTAAATGTGATGAAAAGAATAGAATGATGACATGATTAGTTTTATCTCTGAAAGCATAATGGCGGCGTTTCAAAGCACCTGTTTCCCATCTCTAATCAAGCTGTCATCAGTGTGTTTGTGTATAAACAGACAATTTCTGGGTCTTTTGAGTTCTTTTGAAAATATAGTTGTGATCTGTGACTTCATGGTTATAATTCTCTCGTACTGTTATAGTTCTGCTTCTGTTATGATTGACACTAGTGAGATCAAAAGAATCATCTTTTACACAAATACAATAAATACAAAGACTGTTTTACTTCCTTTTTTTTTTTCTAGTAAAAAGTAACTGAATGTTTTAATCCCAGAAGTTTGTCTTGAGACTATTTTCAGATAAATAGAAACTTTGGAGGACAAAGCTGTTTATTATTCTCTGACACATTTTTTTCAGACTTTTCATTATTGCTCGTGTTTTTTTTTTAATTTATTTTTAGATTCAATAATCAGATGGTAAAGGATGAGACAGCTGTTTATCAGGAAAGCAGCTGATGGGCTTCGCTGCAGAACAATTCCAGAGTAACATGATGCTCAGAATGATGAATATTGATCCTGATGTTGCACGGCAACAAGACGATCCCACGGCTGCATGGAATTTAAACACATTAAAATAAATGGTGTTTGATGTTTAAAAATAGACAGATGTCCACGCAAACAACGATTCTTGTCTTGTCTTTGGCTTTTACTTTTTTTTTTATGATTGTTCGAAAGTAAAGCAATAACGAACTGTTTTAATGGACATTAAAAGTATGTTGGGAGACTGTTTAGAAAAAGCTTCATTGCTTTTTCTGTTTTCTCAACATGAGCCTGACATTAAAAGTGAAGGTTGTTTGGGGTCCGAGGGTTTGAAGAAGCAGTAAACCAAACTCAGAGAAGTCACGTTTATTCACTTCAAGCCTTCGTTTTATGCACAGATGCAGTGGCGTCCTTCTTCAAACAGGTGTTTGTGAGTCCAGATCAAAAACTTTGGGCAGAATTAATAAGTTGTATAAGGCTCCAACTGTTGCTGCAGCCTGTCATTTAAATCTTAAGTATATTTTTAGACAGTATTTTTTTTAAGGAAATAGGATTACATGCAATGTATCAACAGGTTTCCTGAAGATTCTGTCTGCAGTTTAAAAAAAAAAAAATCCCCAAACTAACCATTACCATCTCCAACAGCAGAAATAAACAGTTGGGATACATGGAATACTTGAAATATTAAATACTTCATTCTTCTGCCTTGTGACATGCTGACAGATTATTTTACCTCTCAGTAAAAGTGCATTGATCCATTTTGATTCACGTGTAAATGTAAGCTCATTCCTCGAGCAGCTCGGTGTTGAGAAAATCCCGATCTGTCGCGCTGAGCACTTCAGCACCACGGACAGCGACAGCCGTGTTTAGATCAATGGTCTGTCAATGTGCTTTTTACTGAATACTTGATGTCTGCTTACTTAACTGCTTCGTAATGTCAAGTCATCAGCAAAGTGCAGTGACACCCCCTCCACCACCTCCGCAGGATCTCAATGTCAAACTGATGTTGCCAGGCAACATGTTGAAACACTGCACAGAACTGTTGGGTTTACATGTTGTTTAACAAGCAACTACGCCCTCAAGTCCTGCTAGAAACTATACCAGCATATGTTAAAACAAACACAACAGAGGAATGGGGGTACGACAAATGCAGGACGTGTGGAGGTTCAGTCTGGACAACAATGTGGAGCTCCCAGAGATTTATTTATTTACACTTTCTGATGTAGTCTTGACTGTAGCTGTTCCCTTTAGCTGCCATTTCTCAAAGACGTTTCAAACAGTGGAACTGGAAGCTGGAAACCTTTTCTATTGTCACACAGGATTTTACTTTGTAGGCGTCAGATAACTTTGTTTTCAAATCAATAAATTAAGCTCTTAATTTGTGATCAGCTGAAACATGCTAATGAAATTCCTCTCCTTGTTCTTGCTAGGTCTGAAATAACTTTAGTTGACCAGTTAATGAAGCTCTGAGACTTTACAAGTAGAAAGATGCCCAAACGTCTATAACTATTTATTTAAGTTCAAAACTAACAGGGCAATAACATTTGGAGAAAGGCTCATTTTTTTTTTATGTCTGCTTGCAGTTGTCTTTGTACTTTTTATTTCACGTTAAAGATCAGTTTGCTCAGAGAACTCCAACTGTATGTTTCACTCTCTCACATCAGAAGTTTTTAGCAGAACTGAGAAAAAAAAAGTAGACGGACAAGCAGCTTTCTATTTAGAATAAACCCAGAGATGCACTACCTAAAATATCTCATCCCCCTCAGATATGATTTCAGTTGCAGGAAGCGGAAAAGTTTGTTAAAACATTTGGTAATTACGGTGGGGGAGTGAGGGTGAAAGATTACCAACCTTGGCAGAGACTGTGTAAAATCATTCCACCCCCACTGGAGGAATAAATCCCTTCTAATGGGGCTAAATATGAGGACTCCATGTTAATACTCCATGATAGTATTCTAGTCTCACCAGAACGGATCATTTCACAGCTGGTCTTCGGGGCAGCAGGTCCACCGGGCTCCTCTCACCACTTTAGCAGCTCTCTGGAGATCTTACAACATTCATGTCGTTGCCCTTGGACAGCTCTCCAAAGCTCTGATGTTTAGAGGTCACTTTTCAATCCCCCCGAGCTCCGAGCTCTCGTGTGGAGAAGGACTTCTCAAAGCCGACCTTGACCAAACAGTCTTGTTCAGTGTGTTTGTTGTTTTTTCTATAACTGATTCAAGATCAGTTGGACAGTTGAAAGTTTTCAGCACATAGATGACTGAAAACGGGTCTACAAGCGCTCCGACACATGCAGAACTCCTTCACAGACATAGTTGGAGGTGTTTGGTTGATGTTTGTTCTTTGCCTTGTAACAGTCGTCTCTGTAATCTCTGAAGCGTTGGCCAGGTCTTATGAGTCTGCTCTAAGCACCGTTCACCACATTGTTCACTCAGAGGCTGCTACATTGAGGGTCTATTTTTCTTTTCATTTGCTGGTGTTTTCTGCCCGTTAATCTCTGTGCTCTATTCAGCGTTAGTAAGATCATATTGGTGTCTCAGTGTGATGTAAAACGTTTTGAATAACCCAGCAGTAATAACACTGCAGCTATAACTGCTCATATTCACCGTAAGCGCATTTCGTTTGAAAATGTTTTATTGCAGCAAAATATACTTGAGGTGTGAAGGACTGAGAGTTTGCTCTGTGGCTTTCTTGTTATAAGAGTCAGTGTCGAGGTTTTTTTTTTTTTAAATGAGTATGAGCCTCATAAGTCTGGAGATTTTGGACGTCTACGTAATTTAGGAACTTATTTTCAGTTCTCCTGCTCATTTCCCACCAATCCGTTTCATCATTTTTTCTTATGGTCCCTGATGATGGAGACACTGCTGCTGTATGATGAGGTTTTCCTCCACTGTGTTAAAGCTCCTTTACATAGCGGAGAGGATTGAAAAGAGAAAACAAACTACCGTACATTTCCCCTGAGAATCAGAATAAGTGCTGTAGATTGGTGATCCTGCCCTCCACAGGATATTTGTTTGAAGATGAAACCTTTTTAAACTCCTCCAGTTGTTGGCAGGATTCGCCGAACTTCGCTGTTCTTCTCCAGGTCCAACTCCCCATCACTGAACATTGCACACAGCTTCCTTATGTTTTACACTCTGCAATCCTGCCTTCCATTAGAGGTCCTGTTTGTTCATTCGTTTCTTGTCATGTAAACAGATTCTGTTGCCATTGACTTCACCTTGGGGCCTCATTTTCTCACTCTTTGTTGTTTCTATGTTTCTTCAACTCTTTTATTTATAATCTTGTGTTTGTTTAAAGCTGCTTCAAATACACCTTCAAGAGTTTAATGACTTTTTTTTCAGGGGGGGGGGTTGCATGTGAACTATGTTGTGTAGTATTTTCTTAATCAGATACTATTTTGCAATAAGTTGAAGGAAGGTGTGAAGATATTTATCTGAAGCTATAACCTCGATATTCTCTTTTCTTGTGATGGTCCGTGTTATAAACCACACAAGTTCCCGCGCTGCTTCATTGAATAGAAAAAGACAGAAAAAACAAAAAACACTTGACTTTGGTATTTTATCAGAAACAGTAAAAGCTGCGAGTGGTTTCTGCTGTAAACGCTGTGTGTGTGTGTGTGTGTGTGTGTGTGTGAGTGTGTGTGTGTGTGTGTGTGTGTGTGTGTGTGTGTGTGTGTGTGAGTGTGTGTGAGTGTGTGTGTGTGTGTGTGTGTGTGTGTGTGTGTGTGTGTGTGTGTGAGTGTGTGTGTGTGTGAGTGTGTGTGTGTGTGTGTGTGTGTGTGTGTGTGTGTGTGTGAGTGTGTGTGTGTGTGAGTGTGTGTGTGTGTGTGTGTGTGTGTGTGTGTGTGTGTGTGTGAGTGTGTGTGTGTGTGTGTGTGTGTGTGAGTGTGTGTGTGTGTGAGTGTGTGTGTGTGTGTGTGTGTGTGTGTGTGTGTGTGTGAGTGTGTGTGTGTGTGTGTGTGTGTGTGAGTGTGTGTGTGTGTGTGTGTGAGTGTGTGTGTGTGTGAGTGTGTGTGTGTGTGTGTGTGTGTGTGTGTGAGTGTGTGTGTGTGTGAGTGTGTGTGTGTGTGTGTGTGTGTGTGTGTGTGTGTGTGTGAGTGTGTGTGTGTGTGTGAGTGTGTGTGTGTGTTTGTGAGTGTGTGTGTGTGTTTGTGAGAGAGAGAGACAGACAGAGACATAGAGAGACAGAGACAGAGACATATAGAGAGACATAGAGAGACAGAGAGAGAGACATTTTCCGGAGCTACATTCCCGACTTCTTCATCCCTGTAATGACTCTAGAAAGACCGTCTGTCTGGAGATTGTTGAGAGCAACTGGTCAGTGTAGAGAAAAGAGGACGGCGTGGACAGGATGTTTGTCTGTTCTTCTGTGTCTCTCAACACGTTACAGCCTGCATGTGAGTATTTGGGAATTTGAATTTGCAGCGATGCATATGAACATTATGTGGCACATGTTACTGCCACATTATGCAAATTAGAGCATTATTCGTGCAGTGCGAGCAAATAAGTCTTAACGTGGCACTCTGTGAGGAAATGGGTTAAAAGGAGGATATTTCCTCTCCTCTTGCCTCGTTAGTCAACCACATCGAGTAGCACGTTGTCAAACTCCAGCTTTAACTGCTGAGAGAGCGCGATGCTGCTGCTGTTGTGTGTTACTTATTTTCTGTCGTGTAACTCACCAGAATCTGGACCCAGACTGCTTAGTTTACTAATCTGGATAATTTATATCACGGCAAAGTTCACGCACAGCTGTTTCATTAACCTTGTTTTTGTAAACTCGGGTGACAGCGTGCGACATGTAAAACAATAGCAAATGCTACATTTCTGCAAATGCAATATAAATGGTAATTCAAGGGAGAGCAACTTTTTCAACACAATTTCCTTTTTATGCCTAAAATGTATTCATACATGACGTGTGGAGAAAATTAGATCTCGGTACGCTCCGTGAATTAAGTGGAATTTTTTCTCCCCACATAATTAAGATTTTCCACCGATCGCTGCCAACCAGTCGACAGATTGCAGGCAGATCTCGGCGCGTCGCCGTGCGCCTGCGAGGAACCTTGTGGGTGGTAGAAGAAAAATAAAGCCCGGGCAGATTCTTCTGTCCTGCCGTGACGGCAGCTCAGCCAAAGTACCAGGACCGGCTCCAGGCCTCCCGGTACTGATTACTGACGGACTGACCCGCGATGAGAGAGCTGGACGGGACCGGTCCATCAGCTGATTCATCAGTCTGGAGGACATCGGGCTAATATGCTGTTCAGGTTGAGAAAGATTTGGTCCCGTGCAAGAAAAACTGTGTGATATATTTTTGTGCAGTGAATCCAAATACGTCTCCAGAATTTCAGTTGTTCTGCTCCAGTAAGCTGACATGAACCTGTTGAAGTAGTACCAAGGAATAAATCACCTGAAATACACAAACAAAACAAACACATTTTCATACGTAAAAGTCGTATTTATGCTCCTTTCATACTTTGTAACACTAAACAAGTAATCGTGACCTAAAACACATGCTAACGTTAGCCAACAGGCTCGCTAACAGATTGAGTTGAGTGACACGCAGCTTCAGCTCTGCATTATTTGAGTTAGTGGGACCTCAGCAGTTTGAATTTTGTTGCCCAGTCCTAAACGGGGAGATAGATGGAGCCTCGTTAACCTTCTCGTAGCTGCAGTGAAACAGATCATCCTTCTGTGGTAACAGCAGATGAAACGTGACCGACGCTCAACTGGACTTCAGTTGGTGCGCCGCGTATCGACTTCACCACCAGGGGGTGCCGAGCAGTTAATGTCCACCAAATAAATGTTTTCTATATTGCTGTAATTATGAAAGGCAGTCCACAGAGCTGCAGTCACAATAATATTTACTCAACTTTTATTGCCTCATTTTCACGTCAGCTGTGGACTTCTGAATGAGCGATGAGGGCACGCTGATTGGTTGTAGCTCTCGTGAGTAACATCATTTAGCAAATGGGCCCAGCGGGCGTCGTGAGTCGCCGGCATGGTGACAGCTCAGCACAGTGTACAAAAGGAGTTCAAACCCGGGTCACGAGGAGGCGCAGTAACGAGCTCCGAGGACACACGGCGGTTCGATGGGCTGCAGGACAACCGTTTTGTGACCGTGTTAACCTACTAAGATAATTAGTCTGATTTGAGTTTTTCGTTTGTGATATAATTCTGTCTGGGAACATTTAAATTGACCCAGTTTTCAAAGCGGCGCTTATGTTCAGTGACAACATGCAGAAAGGATGCAGCTGTCAGCGGAGAGTGTGATGCTAAATGGGCCTGGAAGCTTTCTGCTTCCTGCATCTCGTCTCGGGCTCTCAGCATCTCTGGACAGATGTGTTTTTATTGGACAGCAGAGATTGATTGTGACGAGCTCACCACACAACACAAGTCACACGTTACGGAAACAGAATCTGGGCGGCACTAAGTTTCCATTGGTACAAAATATATATATTTTTTCTACAATAAGCGAATGGATGTTTTTGCTCAATAAAGGTGTTATTTAAAGGTCCAGTAGGAAGTCAGTGGACTTTTCTTCTTTTACTTCTCCTGAAGATTAAAGATTTCCAGGCGAATATGATTCCATTCTAGAGCTGCAGTTATTAGTTGATGAATTGATTAGTTAATTAAAAGAAAGTGAATCAGTAATTTGGATCTGTGATGTCTCTTTTTTTGTGTGATTTATTAAACATAACAAAACTTTGCTGGTTTCTTCTCCGGTGGGAGAATTTGTTGCTTTTCTTTGTCGTAGCTTATATGATGTTTTCGTGCTCTGGGATGTTGAGCTTTTTTTTTAAAACAACAAAAAAAGCTTTTTCTAACATTTTGTAGACCAAATTATTTACTAATTAATTGAGAAAATAATCCAAATGATAATTTCTCGTTTACAAAACTTCTACTTTTGGTGAAATTGATTTTAAATTTAGACTATATTTACATGAAGGCAACAAAGGTGTTCTTCTTGCATCTAAGACTCAAGAAAGGATTTGACTTTTAGTTATTATTTACCAGTAATTTAAAGCATTGCTATGTTTACTGCCAGATCCATGAAGAAAAGACCACAATCTCATGAACTCATAAAGAATTTGTTTCTTGTTGATTTAATTGAAAATGAAGTTGCCCCCAAATAATTGCCTGTTCATAACTCACTATTTCATTATTTGCTGCAGCTCATGAGAAGCTCTCGCCGCCTCCGTCGTCCTCTCTGTTGAGGCTCCGGCATGAATCGGCTCCTTCGCATTCGTTCTTTTTTATGCTGCTGAACTTTGGGGGAAATGTTGACTCGTCGACGTCTGACACGGCTCGTCTCCGACTTCTCGGATCAGGTGTTGAGCTGGACATGCCAGATAAACATTTGTAGTTGTTTGTGTAGTTTGCCTCGCCGTGTCATCCTCTGGCCTCCGGCTGTTTGTAGAAGTATGAATTTCTGATCCAAAAAAAAATCAAATCTCCTGACAGCTGAGCTCCGGCCTGGTAATTCAGCCTGTGACTCCGCTGTGCTTTGACTTCCTCACTGTGTATTAACTGGATGATCTGAGAGCTTCCGTCTATTTGTCCTCGTGTCTGACTCGATGCCGGTTATTTCCAGACCAGGCAGCCTGGACGGCGCTGGTCAAGACCACCTCTCGACTCCTTCATCATGCAATGTCTCTTTTTGTCATCTGCTTCAGTCTTCATGTCGTGCAGAGCAAAGTCAGAGTCAAGCAGCCAGAGGAGGTCGCAAAGAAATTCATCATATCAAGTATATCGTTGTAGGGTTATTAAGTAAGAAAGTCATAATACCATTCATTCAAATGTGCCAAAATGTTTTAGTATCCGTGTAGCATTTGCATTTTTATTGTGTCATCTGTGAAAAAATTGCTGTGAATGTTTGAGGAAATGCATGTGTTTCATAAAAAGATCATTTTGGAGAGAACTTTTGGTCAAAGGTGGTTTGCTTTGATGTGAAGTGGTTTTGTACATACTGCGGCCGTTTTGTTCTTTCCACATTCAAATATACGGCGTAATGGTTCTGGCATTTATGTTGAAATGATAAACTTAAAATGGCAGAGGTCAGAACAGGCCGTTTGTCTTTGTGCTGTTAATGTTTCAAAATTAGCATTAATATTCATTTTGACCAATATTTAGTCCGTTTGAAATGAAGGGTGTAACAGACATGTATTCATTCAAGACATTTCTGTAGACTGCACGATGCTCGATTTAGGACGAAGCTTCCTGGAAGTTCCTTCTGGGATGTTGTGGCAGTCCTATCAGCTATAGCATGCTAACAGGGACGTTAGTCATCTTTTTGAGGAGTTGATTCATCATTTTTGTCACTTAAATGTGATAAAAATAAAACTGAAAAATGCTTGCCACAGCTATTTCTTTTTAAAGAAGTCTTTGTCACAGACTTGAACCCAACATGTTTAGAGGAAGTCAATCCCACATTTTAGACTCTAGAACCAGATTATCTGTCGGGATTAATTGATTCGTTTTTTCACCTCATACTCTCGGGTCACTATTATGGGCTTCAAAATCAAAGTGTACATGACTTTTCTTCACTTTTTAGAGGACACATGTACCTGTCGTTTATTCATATTTATTATTTAGCAGCAGTTTAATGGGATAAAAACTTGGGGTATTAAAAAGATAAAGATTGGTCGGAGCACTGGCGCAGTCCACTCCCCTTTTTCTACAGCTGTTCTTGAGCCGATGCTCTCGTATTCTTACGTCCTCCTGAGCTTTATTTTGCAATTGCTTTGGCAGGGAAATGTTAATTATTCCAACATATTCATGAGCTTTTGATTTAATTGGGAGCTCCATTAAGACACTTAATTTGGAGTTGCTTGACGCCACAATAATCCCCCGATAAGCTCCAACTGTCGAGCGTAGGTGTTAAGTGACTCTACTGCTTTCGAAGAGTTTACTGCACGAGAAACCAGGCTGCAGTTTCCAGAAGAGCAGAGCGGAGTACAATAAGAAGTATTCACCCCCTCGGTCAGTGTATCGGAGGAGGCTTCATGCAGTCGTGACTCTCCGACCTCTCGTTAAATGATCACCTTTCACAGCGAGAGTGGTGTCATGTTGCCAGAAGAAAACAAGTGAGGATTAGTGGTGAACAAAGGAGAACTTGATGCAACCTTGACATGCCTCATTAGAGCCGGTGTACTGTTTTACTGTCGTTAACGTTCAGGGGCATCTCGCTTTAAGAAGAAGCATCAGCAGCTTGCAGAGGTGATAAATTGCTGCTGTCTTCTTCCTTCGTTTAGTTGTTTCTCAGAAAGCGTGTCTTTTATTAAGAGCAAGTGTGTGAGGATTAGATTAAAGCGCTCTCCCAATCAATATGTTTATGAAACCGCGATGTGGATTGTGTTTCCACGACAACGTCCCGGGCTGACGCTCACATTTAGTCAAGCATAGAGAAATGAGCTTTGGGGAAAAGAAACTGCACAAGTTTGATTGAGTTTGCACAGCACCCCCAAAAACTAACACAAAAACAAGATGAAGAAGCCAGCGAGATGTGATTCATGGTGTTGGCTTCAGAACTAAACGAGCTCGTGCTGACACCGCTGGTTTGTTGTTAACACATACAGCAGTGCAAGAGAGGGCTACATGCTAAGTCAAGCTATTGTCTATGTGACGCCTCTGAACCCCAATCGGGGTGGAAGTTGTAATAAAACTCAAAAGCAGAGCATAAAAAAAAAATCCAGTGAAATAATAAGCGAGGCAGAACCAGAACCGATGACATTACAGGGATTAGGGGATTATGCAATTCAACCTCCAAAGTCGAAATTAATTACAGTACAAAATAGTGCCATGTAGATATTAAAGTCTAAATTGTTTAAATATATTTTTGCGATTTACTTGACTGAGTATTGAATTCTTTGAAAGTTTAACTTAACTAAAATATTTCATTAAATTAGAATTTTGAATGTCAGGGTTTAAACCAATTAATTGATCTTTATAAACGATACAAAAGTGATTAAATGTGATCAATACCAAACATACAAAAATGTAAATCCATTTAATGTGAGTTTAGTTGGAATTACGAAGGAATTTTGACTTCAGTCTACTTAAAAAAAAGTCAATTTAAAAAAATACTAAGTACAGTAAACTTGAAATATTATATCTGGATATAGATTTTTTTTTTTTCATGCCACCACGACATTATAAAATGTCAAAAGTTTAACAAACTTTTTTTTTTAAATTTCACTTTATCAGCTGAACTTGGGCAGAGGGTTTCCTTCATTATTTAAACAATTCAGCCATCATCGCCCACTTGTACACTACATAATCTCGGCTAAATAAAGTTTTGTCATCCATTGCCAAGAAAAGCCAAAAGTTTCAACAAGAGTTCAAAGGGTCAGTCTGCCTCCGGCGTTAAAGCCCAGCATCACTCAGAGGCGATAGAAAACGAGTGCCCTCGGATGACAGGATTTAGTATTATAACACAGTATCTTACTGTTGGCGGCCTGAAGGCAGACGGAGTTAAAGAAACATACTCTACAGCCTCGCTACCAGCTCTATGAAGAGGAACCAAATGCTAATGTTAGCATGCTAGCATGCTCAGAATGACAATAATAACATGGTAAATGCTGAGCAGGTAATCTTCTTAGTTATGTGTGACAGCATGCTGACATTTGCTAATTAGTAGAAAATACAAAGTATAGCTGAGGCTTATGTGAATGCTATTAGTTTTGCAGGGAATTGCAAAATGAAACACCTGATGTTGGCACTTATTGAAAAGTTAGGGGATCATTTAACGTACCACAGATCAGCCTTTAGGGCACAAATATGTGCGTCAAAATTCATGACAGTCCATCGAGTGGATTTAAAAATATTTCACAAGATGTAAAAAATGTGATTTGCTTGCGATACTTGATTAAAAGTCAAAATTCACCCGCTGACTACGGATGACGTTGCACAATTTTACTCCACCAGTTTGTAACAGAAGTATTGAAGGTGAACTTTAAATGAGTAATGGCTGTTGAACAGAGTGCCCTTTAACTCCGCTGTGGAAGATGAGTGCATTCATATATCTGAAACTGGCAGAAGTTCCTTGTAACTATAAGCCTGTCCGATTAGCGCTTCGACACACAACAGCTTTTTGGACTTTGGAGAATTGCTGTTGATTAAGTGTCTGCATGGGCTCAGATGATGAGAACATTATTCTGGGGGTTAGTTATACTTTTTGTTAATTCAATAAAGGCTGCCTTTGTTATTAAAAAAAAAAGAAGTTTTTAATTGAAGTCATATTTTGCCTTTAAGGCACCATTTAAAGACATTTTTTGGTTAATTCATATTCTGTTAAATACTCGTTTAAAGCGTGTGTTTTTTAAGACTTTGCCTTGTAAAGTTCCTCAGATGCTCCCGTGACATTACAGTTACGACAGCACATTTTGCCGATGCTCATGTTCAGGCCACATCGTAACTCCATCCCTCCCTCGATGCTGTTTTTCATCTCGTTCCACTCTTGACTTCATCTTAAGTCTCCGAGTGACTTCTTCATTGTTACATATTCAAAATGCACACAGATGTGATATGAAGGCACTGAGTTGGTGTGTCAGTCGTCTCCCTGACAGGAAGATGGATAACTGTCCTGGGTTTTCTCCGCAGGCTGACATGACTGACTTCAGGAGAATGCATCAATGCCTTCCTTCTGTCAGGCTGCTCTGTTCCTTTTCCTTTTGTATACCATGAAGTCTTTCAAGGTTTGCTGCTTTCTGCCAAACACAAAGTCACTTCTGAAGCTCCTTCAGTTTGCCGATGTCACAGCTCTGCGGCAATGCCCTTAAATCATTTTGTTTTATAGCGCATGTATTCTTCTGTTATGAAATCATGGTTACATTTATTGTGCCTGTGCACATGATCACCTTGATGTTTACCTGAATTATTGTAAAGAAATACATAATCAATGGGTTCAAAGTAAGAAAAAAGGGGGTTGTGTTTCATTGAAGTAAAGAAGGGTAGCAGGGAAGTAAAAGCTTCTAGAAATAAAGCACTAAAATTGTAAAGCTCTATCAATCTAACTAATAAAATATCCATTCAGTGTAATTAAAAAGTGAACCTCTCATTGCCGGGATGCCAGACCTGCTGCAGGATCACTTCTTTGACGTGTGTTCAGCCGTTAGCATAGCATAGAGTCTGGACTGTGAAATTATGATTTCTGAAATTGGAAGCCAAACCTAACCAGCATCTTTCATTTTACCCATTTTTTGTATATTTTGCACTGTAGGAAAACAATTGCTTATGCCAAGAGATACAGGAACGATCTGAGTATCTGAATAGTCCCTCAACGATTATGTTGATTATTTGTAGCGAATTGTGCCTTTTCAAAATCAGCTGTTTTGAAGAAAAAACAAAACATGATGCAAGTTTCAGTCTTAGAAAATCTATCTTTTTTTTGTTTGACAAAATGATTCAAATCTCAGTCAGTTTGCATGTTTATTCCTTTGTTTCATCCTCAGTGAGGAAATGAGAGGATTGACTTTACAGCAGAATAAACGATAGAATATGATTGAACTGGAGATTATCGGAGGTTGAACTGTGCATGAAAACAATGAGCATGTTTTGTATTGTTAAAAGCAGAAACATATTTTGGACATTTTGTCTTTTTTTTTTTTTTTTAATATGAAGCTGGTTTGAGGAAACACCCTTTCTGTCAAAACATCCTTTATTTTTTTTTTTTATAGTTTGTCAATTAGAACGTAAATAAAAATGAAAATCAGCTGAATAAAATTTGTCCTGAATTGGTTTATATATTATACTGAAACAAATTCATTGGCACAATGTCGTTTTTGTATCAAATCATGTATATCGAGATATCTATCAAACTGGGTGACAGATAGTGACACACACACACACACACACACACACACACACACACACACACACACACACACACACACACAGACTTTATGTAACTTCACAGTGGACCTTGGATCAGTCAGCTTTTGCAAACACCATAATTCAGGAAAAAAACCAAAAAACAGCTCAAGGTGTTTGGTGTGCCAGACAACTTTCTCTCCGCGGTGTCAGAGAGAATGAACACTGACAACACGAGCAGAGAAAAAGCTGTGAAGTGAGCAATACAGCAACTCTGACATCCGAACGGCCCGAAAATCATCTCGGCCTGAAACGGTGCTGCTGGAAAATGATGAAGCAACATCTGCTAACAACAAGTCTGAATAACATAAACACGTATGGACGTCCATTTCTCATCCTCCTGCATCACATCCTCCTCGTGACGCCGCGGCTGCATTTCGAGTGCCGACCGTCTTTTCTTCTCGCCGGGAGCTTATTAGCATGAAGCTGAACTGGAATACTGGAGTCAAGTATCAGGAGTCAGCAGGGCTCCAATAAACTGAGAGGCTCTGAGTCGTAATCCTGCTCTGCTCCCCTCCTGCTGACTGAGTGCTCCACAGAGGATGCAGCAGCAGATTAAAGAGTCACACAACTTACTGCACTGTGTGTGTGTGTGTGTGTGTGTGTGTGTGTGTGTGTGTGTGTGTGTGTGTGTGTGTGTGTGTGTGTGTGAGTGTGTGTGTGTGAGTGTGTGTGTGTGTGTGTGTGTATCCAGAGGTGAGAGGATCCTCTGAACATCCTCCCACTGATCTACAGCTCTGGGTCAGAGTCAGCAGAATCATCAGGGTTCACAGCTGTCGGGTCTCAAGAGAATAGAATTTGTACCAATCGCTCAATACGCAGCTATTTCTATTTCTAACGACCGGAGACCGCCCTCTCTAGATAAATGACAGCGCTGATTGTTTGCAGTTTGCTCACTGGATGTTGTCAGTTATTACCACAGATGGATGTACTACATGTTGAACTATGGCGAGGATGATGTCTCCATGGAGATCTGCGTTGGTGCAGTCAGTCAATGTTGTGTTTCTGAAACCTGCGATAACCAGCAGTGACGTCACCCACTGGTTTGTGAACGGCCGGCGCCATCTTATGATCACCTTATGATCACCTTATGATCACCTTATGATCATCTTATGATCACCTTATGATCATCTTATGATCACCTTATGATCATCTTATGATCATCTTATGATCACCTTATGATCACCTTATGATCATTTTATGATCATCTTATGATCACCTTATGATCACCTTATGATCATTTTATGATCATCTTATGATCATTTTATGATCATCTTATGATCATTTTATGATCACCTTTCATTCATGAACAGTCATCTTTGGTCTTTGCGGTCTTTTAGCTTTGATTTTGATCTCCACCAAACCCTAAAGGAAGGATCTAGTTCTTATGCTACTAAATGCTCCGCTATGTTCACCAGCTCAAACTCACTCAGCTCCCTGGAACCAAGTTGAGCATCAGATCGAAGAGATCATTCGTTTCAGTTCATCACCACATGCCCCCCTCATCACACAGTTTTCAGCTCAGTGTGAACCTGAACAGATAAAGTACAGAAATCACACAATGAAATGTTTTCCGGGGTAAAAACGTGATCAGACGTTTTGTGCAGATGAAGAACTGTTAAAGTGACTCTGAACATGTCCATGCTGGATCCTCTGCTCTAACATTTTACTTTTTTAAACCAGCTTCCCTCAGCTATTGTCTGACTGGCTGTCAGTCAGTTAAAGAGTGTCGAGCTTTGCCTTTTTTACACCAGCAGATGAGAAGCTTTTGTCATAACGGATTATACAGTGTAATTCCCAGTGAATGTGTTGAAGGAAGGACCCTTGAATAACAAGCAGGAGATAAAAAAAGAAAAGAAAAGAAAAAGTGGAACCATTTAGTGTGAAACCTTCTGGTCTGGATCTGAGGGGTCGGTGGAGCAGGTTTCACGAGTCTGAAGGAACGAGCTACTTTTTTTGCGTCTTTGTGAGGACGAGCGTTTTTCTTTCCGGTGGGCGGATGGTGATAATGTGATTCTGTCATGAATGCAGAGAGTCTTGCTTCCTTCATTTGGTGGTGATAAACTGCGTGATTAGTGATGTCGTGCTGTCAGTCCTCGTGAATGGCTGTCGGCTCAGGTGCGCCTCTGAAATGAGATTAATAAATGATGCTGTTAGGATGCAGTTTGAGAGCCTTGTTTCATCTGTCTTTAACACTTCGGTCGGTCTGCTGTGTTATTCATCGCTTCTGTTCACAAAAGAGAAAGTGTGCAATCAGACAGAGGGAAGTATGCAGAGTAACTTACACCAAGTGAAGTATAATGGATCTGTTACTGCATGAGTTGGGGCTATTAGGAGGTAGGTGGCAGCTGTGTTTGCCGGATGGCTACTTGACGTTGATGTGATTCAGATGGATGTCAGCCATCTTTTTTACAATCCCATCATCTGTTGCAGGTTCTGTAAAGTAAACAAAGCTTTGTGTGTGTGTCTGGGAAAGATGAGAAGTCTTAAGAAGCAGCTCTTAGGAATTGTAATAGTTTACATCGTCTCCTGCAGCCAAAAACAACCCGCCGTCTGCTCATCACGACGTCCTTGAAGCTTCACTTTCCGTTTCATTGTTCTCATTCAGGCAAAGTTTGAACTCAGAATAGAAACTCTTTTCAGCATAATGACCTTTTATTCTAAAGAGAAGCAATCTCATCTCCCAAACCAACATTAATGTCACTTGTCTTTTTATGAAGTGCATCACATCAGACTACGCGCCCCGTGATCTGGACCTGCACCAAATTATAATGGCTTCTACATTGGCCTGTGTTTCACCTTTTCACCAAGTTGAATGGAAATTGAGTTGGTAGTTTTTTCTCTAATCTTTCTGACAACCAGGGAAACAAACAACTAAACAAACAAACAAACAAACAAACAAACAAACAAACACAGAAATCATCATTTAAGTGAAGGGTATTTAAAATGTACAACAATTTGGCTTTTAACATAATATTATAATATAAGTATGGTTTCACTGTATTGCAGGATTTAGACTGTCACAGGACAGTGACAAAATAAACATTAAATGAGCACATATAATATGAATTTAAAAGAATATGAAATCCCATATTCTCTGTCTTTTGGCTCCGCTTTTGGTCTCCACCAAACTACTCAGGGAAATATGTGTTTTCTAAGCTGCTGAAAGCTCAACCACATTCACCGTCTATTTGATAACTCTGTCTGCTTGTCACTAACGACTGTCTAGCGTTTCTTTTTTTCCCAGAGCATTTTGTTGTGAACAGCTGCCTGCTGTGGCTGAAAATGCCTCTTGAGAGCAATGAGAGTGAAGCCAGAGACGGAATCTGTGGCGCCGACCGCTAAACAATAATCTGAAACCCCCTGTGAAGCTGTGAGTGGAGATTCATTTTGTATATAGTTTACAATAGGCTGCAGAGGTGACAATGAATTCTGAACCATTTACAATATTAGAATTAATTATGAAGCTTGAGGATTAATAATTAGGTCTTGGACAGAAGCTTCTGGACTATTTCTTTAATAGATATGCTGTGCAATAAGTCTGTTCATCGAAGGCTCTGACACTTACGACACAGAATAACGTGTGGCATCAGTTGTCGAAAATAAAGCTAAACAATCATTTTATCATCAAAATTAGTTTTTAAATGGCCGCTTTAAGGGCAGCTGGATTTATAGTCCGATATTAGACGTATTGAATTGTAACTACAGAGCTTGTTAAATGGTCTTTTGGACATTTACTGTGTGATAAAACCCTGTTGCAGTGCGTGATAGATCGGTAACAACGTGCTGCTGGCTGGAACAAAGATTCTCATCGACCTCCGAGGAAGTAAAGATGCTGACTCTTAAAACGCTCAACTCTGATTCAACATCCCTGAACTCATATCTGAGGGGAAGGTGTGTGTCTGTGTGTGTGTGTGTGTCTGTGTGTGTGTGTGTGTGTGTGTGTGTGTGTGTGTGTGTGTGTGTGTGTGTGTACAGGTGGATTTGAACAGTAGATGTTGTGATGTTCAGTATGAAGTCATTTCTTGCTCTGAGTTTAGAGTTTCTCTGCCGTCCTCTGGGCTGCAGAGTGAATGATGGTTCCTATTAAAGTGGAGGAGGTAATTAAAAAGGAGACGTGGAGATCCAACCTCTCTCTTCTGTAATCTCTCTCTCTCTCTCTCCGTGATGCTACCAAGTATTTTGCTTTGAAAGTTCTCCTCCACAGAAGAATTGGTTCGTGTTCGGTTTTTCTTGGAGATTTTTTCTTCCAAAACAGCATCTTTCCTGTTCACGTCTTTGCGGCAGCGATATCAAATAAGTAGTTTTTATCAGCAGCAGACAAATCAAACCACCCTGTGAAGTCCTGCTGCCCCTCTGAGGATTACCGGGACCCCTGAACTCATCCTTAGCACCACATGGATTTCTGTTTTGTCATCTCCCCCCCGTCTCCCGTTCCCCCGGCCAAGTCTGCTCCGCCAAATGCTGCAAAGATAGAGACGCTGTTGCCGTGGGAACAGCACAACCTAATAATCTTGTTGTTTAATCGTGCTGTGCAGGTCAGGACAGATTTAAAAGGCAGAGCCATTTTCAGAAGCTCCTCCCCGAAGTGGCCCGTTGTGTCACTGCAGCTCTACAGTGGTGATGCATCTCCGCTTCATCACTTCAGGTCTGGAACTACGTCCCGACACGAGGCCCCGTGTCTGTTTTACAGCAGAAGAAAACCACTTTGCCTGAAATAAATACTGCTAATGTCTGAAGAAACTATTATACCGTCATATAGAAGAATAGTAACCTTCAGTGAAATAGAGCAGAGTTACTAAATCACAGCAAACGACATGTATTTAATTAGCGATTCAATTATACAGATATAAAAGTCTGATCAAGATTCATCACCAGAAACATTTCTTTAAGTATTTAATTAGTTTATAGGCGACTTGGTCCTGAATTATCTTGACAACTGTTGAGTGAATTGCCATGAAATTTTGTCCCAACATTAATGATCCACAAAGAAGGAAGGTTACTGACTTTAGTGATGCTGACTTTTCCTTTAATGCATTCATGTCTAACATGTCGGTTTATGATAAATACCACAAAACTGACATTACCTTCATTATAACTCCAAACATTAGCATTGGAATTAGCATGCTGAGTTCACAGTAGAGAAATGAAAAGAGATAAGAAACAACATGGAGTGAAGACTTGAACTGGAGTTGACAGTTCACGGAGGGAAAATTAAACTCCAAGACCACCTGGGGCTCCTGCTCGGCTGATTCAACTCCTATCAGGACTTGGGTTTAAGAGAGATTAAAAACAATAAAAACCTGCTACATACAAGTATAAAAGAAAATATAGACATGGCTGAGTGACCCCAGCACGCTCACCAACCCGATGTCCTGGTAAAGCGTGTAATACACACGCCACCTGCTAAAGGAGGGGGTCCCACTAACCAGCCCTCCTACCTCTTTATGGACTTCAGCAGCGTCTCTGTTTACGTGCGTCTTTTCACGTCTCGACGTCGCCAGGCGTGTCAAAGACACACTGCCCTTTCGTGGACAGGCGTGTGTATTTCACGCTTTGCCGTGACGCTCACCAATATGCAGCATAACGTATAATTCTGGCTCAGTAAGTTTCCAAATAATGCCAAAAACTGTTCTGACCTCTAGCATATATTTTTCCATTGCTTGGTCCTTCCTGGCCAACAGATATTCCGTTACCATCATGTTTGTGATGATTTGTCAAGCTCTTTTTCTGGTAATGGTACAAGCAGATGAGTTTTCACAAGGTCGCACAAGTCGGGACGAAAGACTCCATCAGTCCCAATCAGGAAAGCTCACAATCCCAGACAGACGTTATTCAGTCCTTCCACTTGGACTTGTTGGAGAATCAGTCAGAACAACCAAACTGGAACTTCTTGTTCAGCTGGAAATGTGTGATGAAGAGAACAGAACAGGAGGCTCACGTCCTGCTGACGGGACTTTTATTGGATGTATTTATGGTCATGAATGTGGAGCTGCAATAATCACTCCATTAATTGATTAAGAGAAGATTAACTGCCAATGATTTTGTTTGGTGATTAATCATTTTGAGTACTTATTTTAATGGGGAAAAAAAAATGCAAACATTTTCTGATTCCAGTCTTTTAATATGAATATTTTCTGGTTCTTTCAGTCCTCCATGGCATTAAAATGAATATCTTTTGGTTGGCGACAAAACAAGACATTTCAGGCTGAATCTTTGGCTTTCAGAAACACCGGTCGATATTTTTCACCATTTTCTGAAATTTCCAAAGCTCAAATAGCTGATCGATTAATGACGAGAATAATTCACAGAATAATCAATCATTTAAATACTGGTGACACAAGACTTCAAAAATAGTTTTTTTTTCTGACCAGCAGTCTGAAATTCAAAGATATTTGATTTTAAAACAAAAACAGAAAATCCTGAAGATTAATTATTAAAAACAAATCACTATTGGCTAATTGAATAATTCACTAATTGTGTGAACTGTTCCTTTAACCCCCAATTATAAAAAACAAAAAGCACTGATCTTAATATGAACTGTTTCTGGTTTCATGTGTTCCGCATACTAAATATTTCTCTCTTTCTGTCCTCCATGACTTTGTTCCTGCTGGGTCACCTTCCTCCTCTCCCCCCACCCCCTGTGACCTTGGCTCTCCTCCGGGCTCCTCCTCCTCCTCCCCCCCGTGACCTTGGCTCTCCTCCGGGCTCCTCCTCCTCCCCCCTGGCTGTTTGAACTGGCTGTTTAGGTAAGTCCTGTGTTTTAAAGAGTTCCTCTCTGGATGTTCTCTCTCTCGCAGCAGCTCGTCCACTCAGCAGAGTTTTTAGCGCTGGTTCCAGATCAGCCGTGACTGGACTGGTCTGAACTGGACAGCGAGCGCAGAGCGATCGAACATCTTAGGACTGAAACAAGCTTGCAGAGGCACGCTGCACTGATGAAACACAATGCTTTCTCCGGTCACTGGTTTATTCATGTTTTAGCGATGAATTTAAGGACACGTGAAAATAGCTCTGGATGTAATCTGTGACAACAGGCTGTAATCATCACATCCTCCGTTGGACACGAAATACAAGAAAATGAAAAAACACAATAATCCCGCCATGACGTCGCCCGCTTAGATATTTTTCGAAGTGGACGTGGTCACGTTGCTCTTTACAGATCTGCAGCTGCAGCAGATAGACCTTTTTGTGAGAAATATAATCTGTCCATTGATATAGAAGTGGAAAGTGATCTAAAAGTAAAAAATGTGAAAAGGAAAGGGAGCAGGTCAGGAGGATTATTAAGGCACTGAATCTGCAGAGAGGATTGTCATTGATGTTTCTATAATCTTAAACTTTTGATTTGATTTCAGGAGCTCAATTTCTTTCTTTTTCTTTTACACTATTTTTAAAGGTAAGTGTGGCTTTTTAAAAAAAGTCTCACATCTGATATTCGATTAGAAAATGTGTTGGTGTCACCTCGGTCTGTGATGATGCCATGCACACTCGAGAGGCAGTGACACAAGCACAAGTACGTGTGATTCTGGTGATGGTTGAATTTGAACTGGGACTGCGAGAAGAACAATCCTTTTTAAAGTGGTTTTCACTGTTGAGGCAGTCGTGGGTTTCCTGTGACATAACTCAGCACTTCTGCTGTCTGAACTCTGACGTTTCTTCCCTCCGAGATTCTCTGCACATACACAGCGCCCACCCCGGGTTTCCCAGCTTATATACTGTGATTTGTTACTGTTGCATGGAGAGAATCTGCTCTGCAACTATTGACTGGGAGAACAGATTTGATCACTGCTCCCCCTGGTGGTGCGTGAATATTTGACAGAAGTCACTCAGAGACACTTTCTGGACAGGTACTGATGTTATCACGGCGTCCTGTCACATGAATATATTGTGTTTACTCCACGGCTAGATGGTGTGTTGGTTTTCTACAGTGCAATACTTCATCACAGTCAAAGCTCCGCAGAGTTTCCAGCCGGTTGTTGTCCTCTCTCACGCCCACCAGTGGCAGGTTCATAGTGGGAGGCCTCTCCGCCCAGCTCCACCTGGTTACTGAGAGAGAAAACTTTACATGGCGTCTCTGATTGATGCCGAGATCTCACATCTGCACAGCTTCGCTCCATCGCCTGCTGTACCGCAGTGCTCCACTAGGTGGTAGAGCAGAGTCAGGAGTGAACTGGCAGCTGCTCAGGGAGGAAGCTCCAGGAGTGTGTGTGTGTGTGTGTGTGTGTGTGTGTGTGTGCGTGTGCGTGTGCGTGTGTGCGTGCGTGTGCGTGTGTGCGTGTGCTGTATGTTTTTCGGGTTTCATCAGATTAAGCCGCTCTTCATTCGGGAGACGTAAAGTAAACATTTGCTTTTATCAATCCTCCCGTGATCCGTCTCATTGTCACAGCTCAGGGCTGAATTTGGTTCAAAGTCAACTGCACATGTAGTTCGGAGGAGGGGAGGGAGGGGGGCAGTTTTGCACATGTCACCACGTGTCTACGAACCTGTCACCCCCACACACACACCCTCCCCCCTGTGTTTGCTCACATTGGCCTCATTAAGGCTCCACTCCTGGAACCGACTCTGACAGTGATTGACAGGTGATGGGATCCCGAGACGTTGCGCCTCAAAGCGGAGCAGCCTCGACCGGCCTTGATGGTTAACTGCATGAGAATACGTGGAAATGTTGTGTTTTGAAGCGGGCAGGTAGCCGAGATGAGACGAAACCAAATCAATGCTGCTTGTTTATTCACTTGTGAGGCGGTTCTGTCGATGGTGTCGCCTCCAGGACGTCAGTTTGGCCCACGACACAACAAGCAGCTACCGAGGCGCAGACGTCTCTTGTAATTGCTCTTATTTCCCTGCTCGCATGCCGTTTGTAAACCGAAGCTGTTTCAGAGCCGTCAGTTTGCCTCGAGAGATGACCTGATGTTAACTTCAGTTTTTTGGGGGGGCAATTTTTTATATAACCGCCTGTGTTTAGTTTATCCAGCAATAACAGGGTCTGCTTTTTGCACTCTGCCCCTCAAATAAAAGCCTGACAGCAGCTTAAATTGGCTTGAGGAGAACTTTTATTTCATTTATTTTTTTATTCCGTAGCCAAAGCAGAGTTCTGGCATTAAGAGAAAGTCTCTGTGTCTGTGACGTTTCAGGCGCAGAGATGTTCAAGGTTTGCTAATTTGCATCAAAATCCTCAAACGAGTTCAAGCAGCGCTGTTCGTTCTAATCAGCGTTCATGTTCGCAGTCAGAGTCCGAGCTCATTATCTATAACTATATCTATAACATAGATATATAATATATATCTATATATAACAATGAGCGGTTGTAGCAGAGCCTCGGCCTGCTGAAGCTCATTCGCTCTGAGAGATCTGACCTCTGGAAGCTCGCTTTTCTCAACATACAAGTCTGTCAGGTATGTAAAAAAAAAGAAGAAAAAAAAGATGCTGCAGGAAATGTAGTCTTGTAGCAGTAAAATGTGAGTTGGCAGAACAAAATCTAACATCTGAACATGTCCATCAAAACCCTTCATTTGTACGTTATAGCTCTGGGACTTATATTTTGTATGATATGTTAAAGCTGCGCTAATATTAGCAATAGATCAGATGCCATGTGTGTCATGTGAAATATATCCCTCGACAAACCCACGGAGACGTTTCATCTGACGTTTTGAAGAAATATATCGTCTTTCAGCTCCTTGTTTTGGTTGAACAAACCCTCAGCTTTACTCTCCACAATCCTACAGTGCACCTTCTCCACCCAGCAACCAGACAGACAGATGAAGTAAACCGTTAGCTGGTGAGGATAGTGGAGCGTTCAGCAGCTAAAGAGCCACATATTTCCCTCAGGAGTCAGTGAGGCCAAAGCAGAGCGAGTTTCAGTCACACTCATCGTCTGCACATTAAAATGACCTTAAATGATGCTGATGTTGGTGTGTCTGCTGTGGGACACAATACGACTCTCTGCTAACTACGTTGGGTTTGCAGCTCATCCTGATGCCCAAAAAATGGCAATGAAACGATCAAATTATATTGTTTTAAGTAGGTTTTAAAATTTTTCACACTATTATGCAGAATATTAGTAACATTTCACGTCACAAAATATATTATTGAAGCATGCCAAATGAACAAATAGCTCTTTGGTAACTTTATTCTGAAAACCAACCGCACCCAATAAGTGAATCTTAAAGTTTTTGTACTTTGTCTACTTTGTTCAGTCAATCTACTTTTTCTTTTTTTAGCAGATTTTAGGGATTTGGACTAAACCACATGCAGTGCTGCGCCTCGGGCTTCCTGTGGGAGGGGGTGTGGGAGGTTTGGGAGAGTTGCAGTCATCGATGTTCGTGACGCTGTTCACGGTTCACTGTGGGTTCCTGTTGCTGTTCAGACAACTTTAAACGCTAATGCACTGGACAAGTTTGTATTAGTATATTTTGTTTGGAGAAAAAAAATCTCGATGTTTCTTCTTGAAAACCGAATGAATCATATGATCGGTCCATGTTAAATTGTTCAGATGGAAATAAACAAGCTGCATTTGTGTGGTTATGAATCCCATCAGGAGCCAGTTTATTATCTCCACCTGGGTCAAAATAATATGACATATTAATCCAACAATAAACCCTTGCTTTTGTGAAGGTTATAATATTCATATTGCAGCATTGTTGTGTGTAACTAAAGAACTGATTACTGTGCGTATAATATAAATGTGCGTTTTAATAAAATAGGCTGGCCAGTATTTGCATAATATAACCAAGTGAAGTAGTTTAAGACAAAAGACAAAAACATTCACAGCGTCCACAAGGACATTCGCTGCGCAGCGTGCAGCTCCACTGATGTGTTGTTGTTGCACAGGGCGCCATGGCAACGCAGCAGACAGGAGTTCAACTTGGTCCTTTGGCCTCGTTACTGAATAACTTGAATTTCTGCCAAGCAGTAAAGACATGAGGTGTCGGGTTATTGTCGGGAAAATGTAGGTATCATATCGGACCGTTATAGAGATGATACAAAATCTACCATGAAACACATGCGGGATCATTTATCAAATCTGCACACGACTGTTTATATGTCGACGACAGCTCCGTCAGGTCAAACTTCTTAGTCCGTCTTCGTAAGAAGCAGTCGAGAAAAGAAAACTTGATGTCGGCATACAATGTAAACTGCAGCGATGTCGCCACGGCGACGTGAATAGAAACGCAGCCGGTCGGGTGATGTCTTGGTATTTACGGTGCATCGGGGAGCCGTGAATAAAGCTGGGAACATTCAGGCTGGTCTTTGTTCTGTCGGACCGGAGCCAAACTGGTTTTGGCCTCAGATGGGCCGTTTGTTCCATTTATGCTGCTGCCACCAGAATCCCTCTTCTGGTCCTGGATTCTGCCACGACGTACCGCGTCCGTCGCTACTGAAGGACAAGAATGTGAAGTACAGAACAATATTGTTTGAAAGCTAAACAAAGACTATTGCCACTTTCCAAATTGCATCCTTTTTCTTTCTACTTTCAATCCTGCAGCCCCCCTTACAAAGTATGTACTGTTGCATGCAGTCTGCATACAACTGGGACAACTTCTTCTTCTCCTCCTCCTCCTCCTCCTCTTCCTGCTCCTCCTCCTCCTCCTCTTCTTCCTCCTCTTCCTCCTCCTCCTTTGGTACCGGTACTGTTAGAGATAAAACTGTCTCTGCAGCATTGTGCTCTATGAGGCAGACTCATATCTCGACGTTTGAAGGTGTTCATATTTAAATACACTGCAAAGTCATCTTCAGTGAAAACAAAGCTCCTTTCTACTCAAACAAAGTACTTTGACTTGTGTGAATTAGCCTTCACTTCTGCAGGCGCTCTTGGCAGGAGAGTTTTATTGGTGCGAAGAGGAGAAAAAGAGAAAGAGATGATCCCTGCAGTGATCTGCAAAAAGAAAAAAGAAAAAAAGAAGATGACGTGACGGTTCTCGCCGCTGTTCTCCAACCTGCCCTAGATTTTCATAATTGCTCAATTTCAACTGCAAGCTGCAGCCGCCTCAAATTTCAATGAATTCACTGCGGCACATTTTGTGTTGTATTTGGACATAGTTCTGAAAAGAAGTCTGTTGTTTTACTCTGCCTTTGCTTCTCGTCTCTGTGAATGTTTCCTTGTTGTATAAATTGTTTATGTTGTGTGTTTACTGCGGGAAGATCTGCGGTCATGTTGGAGGCAGCTAATGGGGATCCAGGTAAGATGGAAAAGATCAAATATTACTCTGCACCGTCTCCCTTATCTTTATTACGGTGTCTCCTCAAGCGTTGCACACTATCTGTAAGACGTGCAGCTGCCCGTTTACAATTTGTAGTTTCATCAAACTCATTTTTTTGTGGAATGTTTTCCTGTCGTTCACGATAACCAATCACAGCAGAGCTCTTCGGCACCCCTCCTCTCCTCTCTCCAGTCTCAGCATTGTGATTTACGAAAAGCTGTAATTCAGAATGCTGCTTTGTGAAATACTTTTCTTTTCTTCACATTACAGGGACACAAGTGATACAGTAAAAGAAAAAAAACATGTTATGTCAGGCCCATTATACACGATGTAAAGGAAGCCTCAGTCCAGCCTACACAAGGAATAAATACTTCCTCACGCTGCCAAGACTGGGTTTCACAATTCACAGCCACAACTCAACACTACTTGTACTTATCAAATATATTGAGTTTTATATCTCTAATTAAATCTAATAACATTTGGCTTTAATTAACTGCAAGAGGCTTCAGTTATAATTCACTTAAAATGAAGATTAGCATTGACCTGTAATCAGCTTTTGTTGGCAAAGCTACAGTTTTTACTACATTTTTTTCTTTTTTTACAGCCTTTTTTTTTTTACGTTGTATGTAAAACGCGTGACTTTAATCAGTGGTTTGTGAGCTGCCGTTTTTTAAGGCCTCCAGTTTGGCATGTTGGCTGTCGCCATCTTGGTGTTTGGCCAAAACTTTGAATAGAGCTGTTACAGAATTTGGTTTTAATCATCATGCTGCTGATTTAATCTCCTGCCGGTGACTTTTCATTTTAGGTGGCAAAAGCACCAGTCAGTGATGGATGAAACGAGGCTATTGGTACCTGCATTGCTCTTTAACATGATAAAGGAGAGATAGCGGGAACAATAAAGGATTCGTTTGTGTTGGGCT
>NW_027185386.1:365000-407500 GCF_022577435.1 Embiotoca jacksoni | reverse complement strand
TAAACACAGAATACAGGGAGTCTTCCTTCAGAGCTGCTGCTCCTGTTTCACTCCTCACAGCTTTGCGAGCTGCTCCTCCTAGTTTTTTCTTCTCCTCCTTGTTTTTCTTTTCCCCTGTGTTTTTCTTTTCCTCCTTGTTTTTCTCCTCCTTGTTTTTCTTTTCCTCCTTGTTTTTCTTTTCCTCCTTGTTTTTCTTCTCCTCCTTGTTTTTCTTCTTGTTTTTCTTTTCCTCCTTGTTTTTCTTCTCCTCCTTGTTTTTCTTGTTTTTCTCCTCCTTGTTTTTCTGCTCCTCCTTGTTTTTCTTCTCCTCCTTGTTTTTCTTCTTGTTTTTTTTCTCCTTGTTTTTCTGCTCCTCCTTGTTTTTCTTCTCCTTGTTTTTATTTTCCTCCTTGTTTTTCTTTTTCTCCTTGTTTTTCTGCTCCTTGTTTTTCTTTTCCTCCTTATTTTTCTGCTCCTCCTTGTTTTTCTTCTCCCTGTTTTTCTTTTCCTCCTTGTTTTTCTGCTCCTTGTTTTTCTTCTCCTTGTTTTTCTGCTCCTCCTTGTTTTTCTTCTCCTTGTTTTTCTTTTCTTCCTTGTTTTTCTTCTCCTTGTTTTTCTTTTCCTCCTTGTTTTTCTGCTCCTCCTTGTTTTTCTTCTCCTTGTTTTTCTGCTCCTTGTTTTTCTTCTCCTTGTTTTTCTGCTCCTCCTTGTTTTTCTTCTCCTTGTTTTTCTTTTCTTCCTTGTTTTTCTTCTCCTTGTTTTTCTGCTCCTCCTTGTTTTTCTTTTCTTCCTTGTTTTTCTTTTCCTCCTTGTTTTTCTTTTCTTCCTTGTTTTTCTCCTCCTTGTTTTTCTTCTCCTCCTTGTTTTTCTTCTTGTTTTTCTTTTCCTCCTTGTTTTTCTTCTCCTCCTTGTTTTTCTTGTTTTTCTCCTCCTTGTTTTTCTGCTCCTCCTTGTTTTTCTTCTCCTCCTTGTTTTTCTTCTTGTTTTTTTTCTCCTTGTTTTTCTGCTCCTCCTTGTTTTTCTTCTCCTTGTTTTTATTTTCCTCCTTGTTTTTCTTTTTCTCCTTGTTTTTCTGCTCCTTGTTTTTCTTTTCCTCCTTATTTTTCTGCTCCTCCTTGTTTTTCTTCTCCCTGTTTTTCTTTTCCTCCTTGTTTTTTTCTCCTTGTTTTTCTGCTCCTCCTTGTTTTTCTTCTCCTCCTTGTTTTTCTTCTTGTTTTTTTTCTCCTTGTTTTTCTGCTCCTCCTTGTTTTTCTTCTCCTTGTTTTTATTTTCCTCCTTGTTTTTCTTTTTCTCCTTGTTTTTCTGCTCCTTGTTTTTCTTTTCCTCCTTATTTTTCTGCTCCTCCTTGTTTTTCTGCTCCTTGTTTTTCTTCTCCTTGTTTTTCTGCTCTTCCTTGTTTTTCTTCTTGTTTTTCTGCTCTTCCTTGTTTTTCTTCTTGTTTTTCTTCTCCTTGTTTTTCTTCTTGTTTTTCTGCTCCTCCTTGTTTTTCTTCTCCTTGTTTTTCTTTTCTTCCTTGTTTTTCTTCTCCTTGTTTTTCTTTTCCTCCTTGTTTTTCTGCTCCTCCTTGTTTTTCTTCTCCTTGTTTTTCTTTTCCTCCTTGTTTTTCTGCTCCTTGTTTTTCTTCTCCTTGTTTTTCTGCTCCTCCTTGTTTTTCTTCTCCTTGTTTTTCTTTTCTTCCTTGTTTTTCTTCTCCTTGTTTTTCTTTTCCTCCTTGTTTTTCTGCTCCTCCTTGTTTTTCTTCTCCTTGTTTTTCTGCTCCTTGTTTTTCTTCTCCTTGTTTTTCTGCTCCTCCTTGTTTTTCTTCTCCTTGTTTTTCTTTTCTTCCTTGTTTTTCTTCTCCTTGTTTTTCTGCTCCTCCTTGTTTTTCTTTTCTTCCTTGTTTTTCTTTTCCTCCTTGTTTTTCTTTTCTTCCTTGTTTTTCTCCTCCTTGTTTTTCTTTTCCTCCTTGTTTTTCTGCTCCTCCTTGTTTTTCTTTTCTTCCTTGTTTTTCTCCTCCTTGTTTTTCTTTTCCTCCTTGTTTTTCTTCTCCTCCTTTTTTTCTGCTCCTCCTTGTTTTTCTGCTCCTCCTGTGTTCATTCTGAGGTAATCACCTCCTTGTTCTGCCTCTGTACTGGAGATCAATCTCTGCTTCTCACCAAAATAAAGAAAACTTCAGCATGCTGTTACTCCGGCTGAATCTGATTTAGACTTCAAATAGCAGATTTGTTTGTGTTGTACAGGAGAAATAAAACGGCCTATTGAAGCTAGAATAAGATGTTTTATTGATTATTAGTAAAGCTCATGTGGGACATTGCTTAAAATCTGCTTCCTCATCTGCCTCAGACTTATTAAGTGGCTGCATGTTGAATTTTAAAGCTGAACTGCGTTTCATGGTGACGTTACTTTATGCATTTAACAACTAAAGATTAATTTTATACTGGCTGGTAAACAAATAATAAAATTGTTCCGCTGGGAAGTTAAATTTCTCGTGTTAAAAACAACTAAGCAGTTTTTTGCAGAGCTGGCCATTAGAAATCTGAGATCTTGTAATACGAAGTGGTTCATGTCTCAGTGTTGGAGTGTGGGTTGAAATGTTGGAGGATCTGAAGCATTTAAATTCAAAGAATACTGTTTTTTTACAAGATTAAAGTTTCAGCAGCGATATTACTGAAGATTTACAGCAGAAATTTGGCACACGGAGCAGTAAAATATTAAAGTTTGTTCCCTTTAGGTATTCAGTTGCTCACTGATGTGATCCAGAAGCGTCCACAAGTTGCGTGTTTGTGCTGTGAACTGGTGCAAAGAGAAGCAGTGTTGTAATTTAATTAGAAAAGGCTTTCAGAAAGTGAGAGATAAATTGCTTCGATGGTTTCTGTTATTGTATTTTCTGCCAACTCGTATGATAGAAAATTATAGCAACAAAAGCGTTTTCTTAAGCATGCTGACCGGTGTGAACTAGTGGAACAATGCCTTGCTCATCCGGCTCATTGTGATGTCGGAGGCTGGCTTTGTCAAGATGTTGTGTTTGCATACAGAATCCATTAATGGGATGCGGTTTCTCTTTGCTTTTGGTGCCTTTGAATCACTTCAATAAACAAGGTTGTTCTGCAAGTACTAAGCCAAAGACTATAAACCACCTATAATGTGTGTGTCACTTTGGAGAGCGCTGCCGTCGTTAGTGGCTCTGAGGTGCTTTTTTTCATTATTCCATCTGTCAGACGCGTTTCACTGCTGGAACAACACGATGCAAACGAGTCGGCAGCATCTCGGAGGCAAAAGACCGAAGAGAAATGAGAAGTTAACAGAGCAGACTGAGGATGTCTGGAGCAGCCAAGACTGTTTCCAGTCGGATGTTAAATTACATGCACATCTTTTATTTGTATGTGACTCCTCTTTTGCGCTCAGACAGACGGAGACAGTTTTTATTTCTGCTGCTGTGACCCAGCGGGTTTAAAAGACTGCCGGATGAGGTTTGGCTGCTGACAGGCGAGGGTGTCTTAATCGATGGCCACTTGTTCTGATGAGCGAATGACAATGATGCATGAAAAAAACCAGCATCGAATTAGAGAATTCTCTCTGTCCAAAGAGATCTAATGAATAATTCCTAACTGGTTGATGGCACTATGTGCACAGCATGATGTCTTTGTTCTTTGTTCTCTCAAAGTTGGCTCTTTGGCAGCATTGCCGCATAGAAATACAAATTCCTTCTAAACTATTTGTTTGTTACCCGGAAAACATATTCCTCTCTAAACACCCGCCCAACCTCCCGGCGCTGGTTTTGTTTGGGCTTCGGTGCGCCGGATTTTCTTTGAAATTACACACAAAATGCATACAGTTGGTTAATGAAGATTAATTATTCACGCATAAAGAATTCAGTCCTACAAAGAGATAAAGGGGATAAGGAATTTAAAGTGTCGAATTGTTTGTACTGTAACTGAAGAGGAGGAAATTTGTATGTGAAATCTGTCGTGTTTACGTAGTGGTAGTGAGAAACTGGTGAATTTTTCCAGAAGCGAATGTTTCTTTGCCTCCAGGGCACCTCACTGAGGCATGACCACATTGTAGTGGACAGTTGTGAGGTAGATATCATCACAAGGCCATAAACAGGATGGTGAATGCCATTTTATGACTAATATTCTCAAAATGATTTCTGTTGATGAAAGAATTAAAAAATACGATTATATTTTTCTATAATCTTTACTTGTCTTCTCACGCTCAATAAATCATGAATAACCTTGAATCAACTTTTGATTCTCTTTCCCAAAATAAGGAAGAATATTGATAATAAAGATGAGCAGTATCGGTATAGATACTATATCAATAAAATCCAAATGATACCTATTACGACCCAGGATCCAGCATTATTACTTGTTATGGTTATATCGAAGAAAAACGTGAACTAGAAACTCTGTTCCACTACAACAAAATGTGAGATAGCCACGCTTTGAGCTGTCTCGGCGTGAGAGTTACACGTTTTCCTGTAGTGTAAGAAAATCACACCTACTAAATGCTAAGAACCATGTGATTTACAGGAAAATGACACTTTTAGCAAAAACACAAGATTGGGGCTTGGAAACAAAAAACAACTCAAGAAAAACATTGTCACCTCCTGGATTCGAACCTCATCATCCAGTCTGTGACTAATACCACCAGGCCACCCCTCCTGCCTCCTAATACCACCAAGAAATGTCCTTTTTACGTGGTCTCAACACCTCTGTTGCAGAACCTTGGTCACTTGATCCCATGTCACATGTCATTTACATAAGTTTCACACTTTCAAAACATGTAACTTTCACGCCTAGCCAGCGCAAAGCGGGACTATCTCACATTTTGCTGTAGCGTGTCTATTTCACGTTTTGCCATGACTGTGGTTTGTGCGGTAAATGCAATTATTTCTGTTACTTTTCCTTCCACTGATGACAACTGCACTTTCCTCACATCTCCCTCTGCACAGTCCCACAGCCATATTCAGTCATTTAACTCTTTTATCGTGGTAAAAAATGACAGCTGAAATGGCTGAACTTTTTCATGGCTGTGGAAAATTAGCACTTCCGTCAAAGAGTCCTTCACAACAGCCCCCGCTGTTTCCTAAACCATTCGCTGAGGACCAGATCCTCAAGTGTTTCCATGGTTTGATAGATGACAAAAAAAAATAACTGTGATTGGCTGTGATGTTCCAGTTTGGGAGCAAATTCACAATCACTTGTCCTTGCATGTCGAACAGGGTCAACAGCAGTCACCATTTCTGGAGAGAGGGAGGAATCAAAAGAGAAAAATGAAAACCACATGTTAGATCATGATTTGCACTTGATTCCCACCTCTGCAATCATCTAAACACAATAGCTATCTAATTAGCCAATTACCATGAGTTTATTAACATGATTGATTGATTTCAAGCGGCAACCAACAGTGACATCATCCATTGGTTTGTTTACGGTCGTTATGAAGCTTTGAGGTCGGATATTCGCCGGCACCATCTTGCTAGTTCGGAGCGGTTTGGAGCAGGAAGTGACCATATTTGGACGAGCTGGGGGAGGAGCCAGCGGGGGATCTGACTTGATGTGATTGCACACCAGGCGATACTACGTCCCGCCCATGATAGCCGCAACCTGAAATCACCACAGGCCTGTCAATCAAACAGACACGCCCCCAAAAACAGGTCTTCTTGAATCTTCTTTTCTAATGAATGAGGGATTATTTTCAGATGGAGCTCCAGAAAACTAATAAGAAGGAGTGACTTTAGCTAACAACACCGAGATAACTGATGGACACATTTTATTCACTTTGGATTTGATGAGAGAAGTTGAATGGGAGTCTATGGAGCCGGAGGCTTTTTGGAGCCGACCTCTAGTGGCACTCGCTGGTATTGCAGCTGAAGACACTTCTGGATCAGAACCATTTTACAGACCTGAAGCTCCGTCCATTTCTATATTCAGTCTATTATCACTTAACATATTTAGAATAGTAGCTGTAGTAGTGTGATGACATAGAAGTTTAAAGTTTATATTAGCTTACACAAGTGCTGTGTATTAATTGAATATTGTTTTTGTGCTCTTTTAATTTCCCTCAGTTCAGCCCGATTATGACACCAAGCCAATCGGTGTGTCAGTTTTTTAAAGTCCTGTGCTCGATGCCAAAACTCTCCTCACTTGAGTGACACACGCCTCTGTCTGGACAGGAATTTTAAGTGCCTGTAATGTGCTTGAGAAAATACTCTTGACATTGTTTACTGGCAAGGATAACACTCTGCAAATATTTAAATGCTAATGAAAAGATAAAGCACGGAAAAAGGTTTCGCTGTGAACAAAACGGAGTTGTTGCTGCAGGAATAGTTGGACAAGGAGAATTTTATAGTTTTTTTTTTCCCCTAAAAAGTGTTGTGTTTAGTCACCCCGTGGTGTTACACAACCCTGAATTATACTGTATATGTGCTGCGAAGCCAAACATTACTAAAGCCGGATAATGAGAGAGGCAGCAGACAGGAAGATAATGTTAGAGTTGCTAATGTTTTCTTTCCTTGCTTAAAGCTGTGTGGGATGAAAAACTGAGTCATTTTCCAAGTCGGTGCTTCGGCCTCTCCTAAGACTGATGAACATTTGCGCTCCATGAAAGCCTTATGTTAATTACAGGACATGAGTAATTGTATTCAAGGGGTTAGTTGCCTCAAGTTTTACTCGAAAGCAGCTTCGCAGACGACACACTACTTTCCTGTTAGGCATCATGCCGTGTCCCATTCTCTTTAGAAAGAAAAAGAAAAAAACAAGCATGTCTCGCATCTCTTCATGCTTAATTCATCAACAGACGTCAATCTGTTTACCTGCTATCACTGCATTTGCAAATGTCGTGGTCACTGTGTCACTGTGCAAACACAGAGAAGTAAATTCAGGTATTTCGTCTGCTCTGTGCCGACCGCAAATGAAAGAAGTCCAAGCGCAGCTCAAATTCGACTTCATCTTGCTCCCACTGAAAAGAGAAGGGAACTTTTTCCGTTGGGACTTTTCTTGTGGGAGGAGGGAGAAAGTTGCACCATCACTCCAACAAGTAGAAAGGGAATACGCCAAACTTATACAATAGCTGCAGCCGTGTGAAGCAGACGTGTTCAAAAGGAAAACGTGTTTTTCTTCTCTTCAAAAAGAGACACAGAAACGGATTTTTCAAAGAGGAGGAAGCTTTTGAACAATGCTGATGGGGAGCAGAGCTGGAGAGGGAGGCCATGAGATAATGAGAGGATTCTCACCATTTACTCCTCCCTAATGGGCATCCCTGAGTCACCCAGCTCTACGACTATATTCATACTGATTTAGTCCAATCTCTTTAATATTATTTATAAGTATTTCATGAAGCTCCATCGACAACATATCCAGTGTGAAACTTTTTTTTTTTTTTTTTTTTTTACCCTGTTCTTTTAAATGGCAGAGATTTGACAGTGACATTTTGGATCTACTAGCTGTCTTCAGGAAGCTCCTTCTTGTTGTATTAAATCATAACTTGTGTTTTGACATTAATTTCACTTCACATCTGGTAAAGACGACCAACAGTCCAAAACTCCCAAATTTGGGGTGTACTTAAAAAAAAAAAAAAAAAAAAAAAGCAAAATCCCTGAATTCAAAAGCTGAAAAGATAAGTAATTATTAAAATAGTTACGAAATAATCTGTTTATCAACTAATGAATGAATCCTTTCAGCTCTACATTATACCACTCCAACTACAGAGTTATGTTATACTCGCTCCTGCTTTGCCAACCCGATTGTTGTTAAGCGACTCTCAATGAAACTTTCACAATAAAAGTTTGCCTCTTACATAAGAAACGTACCAGTAAAGGGATGTATTGAGCATTTTATGGAAGGCTTTTGATGTGACACTTCTATGCAGGAAAATTTTAGTGCCATTGATTGTGGCTTAAAGGCAACCAAGAAAACTGCAGCGTAATAGCAGCTGGAATTGATTACTGAATGAAAACCGTACTTGTGGTAAAAAGAGAAACTCAGCAGTAGAGTGGTGAATGATACGTCCTCCTAAAATATGATAAATTACACTAAAACAACGGCGAAAAGGAGGGAACAAAGGCCCATTTGTTTCAAATGCAGGCTTCTGTGCATAATTAATTATAATTAATTTGAGTAACCTTGGTTTGAGAATTGAGGGTAGCTTTCATTTCTTAATGTACCACTGTGAATCGACGGAGACAAACTCAAAGGCCTCTTCATTATTTAGCTCCACTACTGCGGATTTTTTGGAAAGTATCATTTAGCATGACATAACAATTAATTAACAGCTCAAATACTTGACCGGTCCTCCAAAAATACACCCAGAGTTCGTGGACTCGGACTCACAGTCTCTGGATTTCGATTCTGGAGACAGGAATGACTAAAATGTTGAATCCAGCGTAATGGCTGATCTCTGATTCACTCACCACCTCAGTCTTTACTCCCTCCGTCTGCCATGATAGTGTGATTCTTTTTTTTAAATAGCGCTGCAGGAACACTGTGATTCTGTTATTATGATGCATGTTTCCAACAGCTGCACCTGCTCGGCCTTCTGGCTTTTACCTGCTGCTTAGTATGGCTGTCACACTGTTTCAGCCATCGGCCCGAGTGACTCAGGGCTGACAGAATAATATTAAAGCAGCGATGGAAAGGTCTGCTTATGAACCACAGTCGGAACCGACTCTGAACATTAATGTTCTGAACTTTTGACAGACTGAAACTTGATATTAAAGACATATTCTTTCACTTTGTTTTTTTTATGACTTTTTAAAAACCTGAGACTTGCGTTTCGGTCTCGGCTCTCGACATCCAGAAATACGTTGTCACACTGGTGGAACGCTGCTCATACTTTGTGCATTTCAGCACAGGTATGGCTGCACACAATGCCATGGTGAGATGCCCAAAAGGGGATTTATTGTCAGAAATGAATGATGAATATTTGGCAGGAATTCCTTTCAGAGGGGATTTTACTCTCATTAGTGTATCATTTGGTGTTTGGATTTCCAGCCTCTCTCTCTGTAGGGCTGTTGTGTGTGTGTGTGTGTGTGTGTGTGTGTGTGTGTGTGTGTGTGTGTGTGTGTGTGTGTGTGTGAAGGAAGAGAAAAAGAAGGCTGAGCAGGAGAGAAGGTGATACGTCTGAGAGAACTCCTCACTGGTTGTTGATGTGGCTTAATAGAAGAAATGTACATTAAATGACGGCCCATCCTCTGGCCCACATTATTCAGTGTGATTTTGCTAAGTTAAGTTATTCTTTGCAGTATTACATTGTACATTACTAACCTCAATTTACGCCCAAGTACAGCCTTACACACCTGCTAGCTCGGGTATCATTATAAACAGCAGCCAACAGCTGCTTCAAGCTGAAGTGGTCAGCTGAGCGTAGACATATGCTAGGTTGAACTTTGGTTTTGGACAGTGGCTAGTTTTCAGTAACCTAATTTGCAAGCGAGTCAGACAAGTGAGGTATTTTTAATATCCCACCATGTCATACGACTTCATAAAAACAAAACCTGAGAGCACTCTTGGGGGGAACAATCCTCCTGGTTTGGCTACACAGATACATTTTGATTATTCTAAATCCATACAGATCTAATTTCACATTTGTAATGCCTTGAAAAATATAATTGATCAGTAACACTTAAACACTTCCTATATCCACCTAAAAAATACACGTATTAAGCGTATCAGCTTGTAGTCAATCAAACATTTTGAGGTACAAAATATTGGAGCTGATTGCATAAAGCAGCGCGAGAGAGAAGAGCCTCTTCTCTTTTTATGATGGAAGTGCTTGAAAAAAATTTAAGGTATAATTATCTGGCAAACTGAGCCAATTATGACTGCGTTGTACTGCCTTACAAATAAAACATTGTTGATTTTAATTATTGTGTGGGTCCTGCAGCACCTACAGAACAACAGTATGATTGGATTGAATAAAATAATAACAAACACGGATGCTGTTAGTAAAATGTTATATTGCCACCTCCTGTTTTTAAGGCCATGGGGGTTTCCATCCATAAACTCCAGCAGAATGCCATCTGCTATCAGAGTTAAAAAAATAAAAAAGTCCAAATGATAAAAATCAAACTTCAATCTAAGTCGACGACGGCAGCTCTCCTTCTACACTCGTGAATGCACCACAAATTATTCCTCACACATCTTCAGCTGATTGTGATTGAGTGAGCTGCTTGTCTTTGGTATTTTTCAGCTTGAAATTGTATTTTTTTTTCCCTACTCTGAAACATCCTGCTTTAATTCCACACTGTAAGGCAAACATAGAGTGAGCCAAAGACTGTAATCTTCTGAGCTGTCTCACAGCTGTAGGGTGTATAATCTGTAATAGTAATGGCCTAAACAGCTCGGCTCATTTAATTGTGTAACAGCAGTCTGCGTCCCCCTCACCTCTATTCTCAGTGTTTTTCAGGAAGATTTGCACTCACTAAAAGATAGTTATGATCCTGTAGTCGTTGTCCGTTTTTTGTTTTTCCTAGATAATAAGATTTATGTCCATAATCTTCATTAAAAAGAAGTCAATAAAAATGTACATCTAAAATGACTTTTAGGGGTTATTGAATGGTTATAATGGCACTGAACTATGGTCCAAAAGGCCCATGGCCATTGTTAAATCTTTCAGGGAAACCAAAGACACAACAGCCTTCAGAAAATGTCTTCTTTCTTAGTCACATGAGCTTAAAGACAAAGGTTGAGTACTCTGTAAATTCAGGCATTTTTTTCCCCCAGAGAATGCCTTACTTTAGTTAGGAAGATAAAAAAAAAAAAAATCTCCCCTGTAACTCTTTGATTCTTTATTAAGGACATGTATCAGCTTGGTTTAGTAATTTAATCTCACTGGAGTGTTAAGAGTTTAAGCAACACCAGCAAAAAAACAAGGACAGGTAAAATAAAATGCTGAGGCGGCAAACAGCATCTATATTGCAGTCTACCAAAACAAGTACACTGCAGTGTAATTTCCATTTCCACAATAATAATTCCATGCTGTTCTAGTAACAAGTGTTAGCACCTCAGTTAGAATTGACATAATTTAGAAAGCGTTCCACTGTTTATAAAAAAAACACAACGTGACTACTTTCTTCAAGCCGAAGTCAAAGTTAACATCCAGTTTATTTGTGGCTGACTTCATGACCCAGACGACTAAGGTATGGCTGTATTCATTTGGAGGTGTGCCCCTTCTGTCTTGTTAAATTTTAAATTTTAAAAGTTAAGGGACATCCAGTCATTAATGTTCTCTAGTATGTAGTGTTGCCAGTTTGCTAATGTCAGGAGATTTAAATGAAATTAGACGTTGTGGTGACAAAATGTCCGAAAGCTGTTTTATAGGGTAAATAGAACAAGTCCCAAGGTTGATCTTTGTGGTATTACACGTTTAATTTCAGCTCCACATTCAATTTTACAACTCTGCTGCTCTGAGTTTCTCTTTTTTAATAGAAATGTTTTCATTCTTTGATTAATTTCAGCCCATGTTGTTGAGTAACTGAAGTGAGAAAATTTGAATTTTAACTTTGAACTTTCCAATCAAATCGAAACTGCTAAAAGCTTCTTCCTCGGTGTTTGGGCTCTTCACAAAGAGTAAGCAACCGTGGACCCAGTTAAAATGTGTATACTGATCCTCTTGTAAACAATAAGGTTACCACTGGGCTTGAACGTTTTTTTTTTCTCTTTTCAAATATCACTGAACAGCCTGTTTTTCAATCTGAACACTTTGATAACTGAACCTCACTCGGTGCCATTCAGAATTTTGGAGACTGTACTTGAGCTGACTTCCCTTGTGATTGTGGCTGCAAGTGGAGAGCTCATTGACACTACACTGTTGCTCATGCTTTATTTCATCTTAATATAGTAAATAACAAAAATCAAAGGAGGACAGCTTGAATAATTATTAATACAAGATAAAGTTTAGATTTTAAATAAGTGTGTAGTCATGTGTGCACCACTCAGCACTGGTGACTAAAACTATCAACAGGCTTCAGAATAATGTCTTGGATTTGGATCTCAACATTTAAATGTGGCAAACAAAAGGCAGCGTAGGAGGTTCTGAGTCTCTGCTTGTTTGTGGTCTTGCATTAATATTAATATTAATAGTAATAGTAATATATCCTGCAGTAGGAGGAACACAGACTCCTACTTCTTTTTTTTTTTATCTTTACTGTATGTGTCTTATGACCATTTCTCATATTTTTTTACTTTTCACCTTTTAAAAGTGCTAAATGTTCAAAGTCACACCCTATACTAAGCTCTTACCAGTTCTGTCCAGGTGTGCATCCGGACGATATCTGTGCTGCAGTGTTAGCTGGCGCTTTGGCTGAAAAACACATCCACAAATAGATAACTGTTCATCAGTTGAAAATGTCTCTTGGTTTGTTCGCTGGAGCGTGGAGTTCAGAGCCGTGTAGCAATGTTGCTCCCTCTCTTCGCCCATTAGGGAGAATGTCTCTCTGGATCCCAGTGGTGTCCTGTATTTCCAGGCAATTGCTGTGAGCTGACCTGGTTTAGCTCTCCCTAAGAGAGGAAATGTCAGCTCAAACAGGCTTGGGGGGGGGGGGGGGGGGGAACAAAAGCTCAGTTTGTTAGGTCTCCTTGATGAATTTGTGATGACTGTACTCACTCTGCGCAAAATAATATGAATATTAATGTATAGAAGTACACCTCAACATCGATGCAGGCAGGCTAAAAGGGCTCAGATGGCTCTGGTTGCTTGTAAATACTTCCCTTATTGAATGATTAAATCCCAATTACAACTGCAGCAACACAATTAAGTGATTTCAGGTGACCTTAATGCCAGCGAAGAGCATGTGTTGTAAATTAAACCTGATAATCATTATTGTTTTACTATTACTGCTTTTATCCGTAGAGTTTTTAACCATTATAGAGGCTTTACTCTGGGGATGGCAGTGTTGTCATTGAATTGGTCCTCTACTTTACTCCAAATGGAAATATCTCAGCAACGTTTCGTAGCATGAGATCAACATTTGTTGTCACGAGTAGTTCAACAACTGTTGAATAGATTACCATCAAATTTGGTATGCCCATTCATTACCTCCTAAGGATAAATTATGATCACCCTCCTGACCTCCGGACTTTTCTTCTGGTGCCACCATCAGGTTAAATTTTGACGCCGTTCACTTTGATTTACAGCTAAGTACCTCTCAACTAATTACATTCCAATTAACATCAGCAGTACTTTGTGTTAAGTGCCAATTAGCAAATGTCAATACACTAAACTACAAAAGTCAATGGTAAATATTATACCTACAATCAGCTTTTTAGCTTTGTCATCATGAGTATGGTAGGATTTTTTTCTGTATAGCCTTGCAGAGCCCTGATTATAGCTGTAGTCTGTTTTTAAGTTGGTTTGAAGCAGCTGACAAACTCCAAAGGATTCAGATCTTGAGAGTAACCCAAATTGAGGGTTGTACCGGATGCGTCCGCACCATAATAATGCAATTCTGCATGAGAAACTGTCAGAAAAATTCTTGATGCAGACAAACTTGATAGTCAATAACAAGATACAAGCCACAAACATCTACTGTCACAACAATGAAAACTTGACATTTGATTTTTAATGGAAGCATTGCAGCACAAACCTTCTGACAGAAAAACATCTAATCAGGTGTAAGAAACACAAAAGTCAGAACACTTGGAAAGATTTCATGTAGTCATATAGACTCATCTTTCTGTTTTTTCAATGGCTTTACATTGAAAGAAAGTATAAGTATTGACGTACTATCTGCTGCAGGTGGTTTAACATGGCATAGGATGTGTAATGGAATGCAGAGTCTTGTCATTTTATCTGATGGCAGCTCTGCGTGATGTAACCTCTATTTTTCAGACAAAAATAATTGCACCTGAGGTACAAACACTCTTCCCCTTTGATGTTCCCACATTCCAGGATGATGATACCCCCATGACACACTGGTAAACAAATTCAGGGGGTTGTTTATGAAGCGCGAGATTAAGCCAACCCGAATTCACATCTTTCTCAAAACGCAGATCCGCAAACATCATTGAAACTTTTAGGGAAGTCGA
Source organism: Embiotoca jacksoni (assembly GCF_022577435.1). Lineage (NCBI taxonomy): Eukaryota > Metazoa > Chordata > Actinopteri > Embiotocidae > Embiotoca > Embiotoca jacksoni. Next base: position 393,515 of record NW_027185386.1, on the reverse strand, counting down.
GTATGACTGAGAAAACCCCAAAGAACTGGAGGCTTTTTACTTTTGAGCAAAGGCACAAAATCATCACAATCATTTATAGCCTCACACCTGAGTCCTTCGAAGTCTATCTCCTATAAACTATTCACAAGGAATCTTACAAATGAATGTAAAACAAGAGGTAACAAAAAAGAAAAAAAGATTAATATAACCGAGCAAAATGTGCAAATGAATAAAATTCATTGGTACCAAGTCAAGATTTGCATTTTACCAAATTTTCTAAAATCTTGCAACAGCACTGACAATTGGGATTATTATCCTAAAACCAAAGAGATTGTTGAGCGTTCCTGTTTATTTGAAATCTAAAACTTTTTGCTGAATTCAACAACCTTCCAAAATTGGATTGGCAATTTCACTTTCTACAGTTTTGTAATGCTTCAATTCATTTTGAAATGTTTTATTAAACTGTATAATTTTCTTCATCAAGAACATTTTTAATTAAACACATTTAATTGTAAAATTCTAACTCCCGTACTTAAAATGCGTTTATAAAATGGCAAAAATTGATTTGTGAATGAATATTACATTACATTACATTTCATTTAGCTGACGCTTTTATCCAAAGCGACTTACAATAAGTGCATTTCAACCATGAGGGTACAAAACCAGAACAACAAGAATCAAGAATCAAAAATGTTTATGGCCATGTTGAAAATATTAATCATATTGTGGTGTAGTGTTTTGAAATTATGAACTCAAAAACGTTCTGTTATGAAAATATTAGCATGCAGATATGTTTGTGTGTTCTGGGGCAGAGGAAGGAATTTGTTGAACAAATAACTGATTTGGTCCAACACATCCTGAAGCTATTCCTTTCCAACCACTAATAACTGTTATTTGTTGTGTGACAAGGCAATTATGATGAATGTGTGGCACTTTTGCTTGTTAGTGATTATTCATCAGGTCCGGCATTTGTCTTCTGGAGTTGGTAATGAAAAGGCAGTCGTAACACTCTTATCAGAAGGCAGACAGCACAGACCAACACTGTAAAAAAGAAAAAGGCAAAAAAACTCAAAATTTCAAGGCAAAAAAAACTTCAGTAAAACATTGAGTTACGCTGCTTAATGTAATTCTACATCACTGCAACTCTTCTTTTAATTTACTCAAAGTAAAAAAAATTCACTTCGATATTTTTGCTTTACAAATTAACTTGGATTTTTTTTTTCTTTCTTTCTTTTATTTATTTATTGTTTAATCCACAGTACAGTTTTTTGCTGTAGTAACAATAAGCTCAGGAAGCTTGTTTCTCAATATGACCTGTAAATGACCTTTGTTTCATTACAGTTTATCAAATCCATCAAGTAAGTTTCTTCAAATCAGAAAAAAACAATGGGTTTTGCCAGATAAATTTAAATTCAATTAAGTTACCAGTGTTTCTAAAAAAAATGTAATTTAATGGGTAAACAACTCGGTGGTCATTCAGTTGAACTGAACACGATTTCAAATTCTGAATTGATAATTAGACAATTCAAACTTGAAACAGACAGCTTACTAATTACTGAATTAATAAAATTAATGAATAAACAAAATGTGTATTTGATATAGTTTAAAAGATTTACAGTGTAAAAGGTGAAGTGAACACACTGTGAAAATTGTTTCATTCCTGCCTAACATGTTATCAGGACTCTCAACTACTAGCTTGATTTGCTGGCACAGTTTCGGTTTTCACTTTAATTGCTGAAAAGGTAGATTTATTTAAAGGCTGACAATTTGAGGTAATCTTTTAAGTTTACATTTTTACCAGTGCAGATACTGTAAATCTGCAGTAGCTGTTTCCTCCCTGTATCTCTTTTTTTTCCTGTGTTGCCTGATCATACCAGTCAGGCGAGGGAGCCATCACAGAGCCAAATTCCAATAACGTTGATCAATTGCCTGTCTGATTGACCCGGCACTCCCTCTCTCACATTAACATTCTGACCATGCTTTTAGCAGGAGGTGTTGTCATGTTGGCGGTGTCCACAATTTCAGCCAGTACCAGCTGACTCTGTACTTGTGCCATTAGAATTGATGCTACCTGTCAGGTCAGTGATATTTTCACAGAATACCAGCAGCGACAAGACAAAACAAATATGCCCTTTCTCCTCGAAGGCAGTTTGAATGTATAGAAACTGTGGTCTTTTATGACATATTGTTTGACTAGCAACCATTTGATCCTCTTTCAAACAGTGCGTGTTCTTAACCAAACAAATGACACATAACAGTCACATTTTGTAGTCATTTTCACAAATAAAGGAATTTTTAAAACAAAAGTCAACAGGAAAGGTAAGTACACTACTATATTGATTACATCTTTAAATCCATGAAACTAGAATCAGGGGTTTCAGATAAGTTGTTAATGATTAGAACCTGGTGGAACCTCTTATTTAGATCTCTGACATCAAGGGTCAGGTGTTCTACTTTACTCCTGAAGCATATGTTGTCATCATGCTAAGATTTAAAGAGCTCTCTATTTGAAAGAAATTGTTCCACTGTGAGGAAACAGCTGCCAAACTGTTCACCTTTGCAAATGTCTGCCCAAGAGCAGACAGTTTTAAGCAGAAAGAAGTTTTTAAGAACCAGAGAATTTCCTCTCCGGATCTGCAGGTAACTCTGGTTATTACTCTGTTGTCAAAGTGCAGGCGCCTACAATCAGAAAGAGATTGTGCAAATTTGACCTGCATGGGAGGCTCGCCACGAAAAAACATTTGCTGTCCAAAAAGAGCATGAGAACAAAACTACAGTATGCCAATAAACCTAAAGCTAAAGAGAAGGTGTTTTGAAATCATGTGCTCTGGACAGACAAATCAAAGGTAGAGTTGTTTGACTTCAGTGACAGTAGACATGGTTGGCACAGACCAAAGGCAACTTTTAACCTCGTACGAACCGTGAAGCACGGCGGTGGTAATGTTATGGTTTGGCGTGTCTTCGCTGCCTCGGACTGAGCAGCTTGCAGTCATTGATTCAACTATGAATTCTGTATCTTATCAAAGAGTGTTAGAAGATGATGTGAGGCCATCTGTCTGAAGGTAAAAATCAAATTGGAATTAGACTGAATTCAGCCAGATCCAAAACGATATCCACCGAGTAATTACTTAAAATAAATAGATAAAAAGTGTGATGGACCAGTTTAGTAGGAGCCCAAAATTAAATCTCATTGAGAAAGGTGTGTGGGGGATTTCAAACAGGCTGTTCATTCCAGAAAACCCTCAAACATCTTGGAACAGAAGGAATGTTGTTTGGAAGAGTGGGAACAAATGTCTGCAAGCCAGGAGCCTGGTGGACAATTATCCCCGAGCTTCACAGGGCTGCTAGTCTACAGTGGATAGAACATTTTCTGTTCAAAATAAAAGGTGAAACTACTCTGTAATGACAGCTGTTAAGTCTAACACACAAAACAGCTTATCATTAAGCCTTATGCTTCTCATTGATTTATATGAATTAAATCATTAATAAAACAGTCAGTGTTTCATTCTAAACATATAAAGTTTTACATTGCATGATAACATTGTGGTCCTCTCTGCATGATTAGTACACAGTATGATTGTGATGCGCTGAGTTGCTCAGTGTCGTGTCACATGCGAAGCGCCTTTCAGTGTTAAAGTCAACAAATTGATTTACTCTCTATTAAGCCCACTGAGAGGGTCGGCAGTTTAACAATAAAACAAAACCAGGAGAAAGAGGCGAGGCATCCTGCTTATTGTTCCGTATCCACTCCAGATTGTATTCTGCACGGCGATAACTTCGTCAAGTGGTGTTAAATGTGAGAGCAAACTCTGCGATCCGAAGAGAAAAGCTTTTTTTTTGAATAACCAGCCCTGTAGAGCAAACGTCAAGCAAAAGCTAAAAATCTATCCAAGTCAAATGATCCCAGGATAAGGAGAAAATGAGGAGACACAAGAAGAGAGATTCGATTTAGTTGAAAGGTAAAAGTGTGAGTTAGAGGGGATGGTTTACCTTTCAACTGCACCACCTGTCTTTAAAATGGGAGCACAGCGGAAAGGATGCAGGCCTGATTGAACTCGGTTACTACGGTGGTCCTGAGGAGGCCTAATTTGTCACTGAAAAGCAATTTTTGGAATTCTTAATGAGCAGGACTTTACATTAATGGCAAAAATAAATGGTGGGTAAACCTTGCTTCACCTCAGCCTGTCTATCACAGGCCCACAGTGGCCTTGGGAAAATGGACCGATCGGTCTCTATGACTCAACAGCCAAAATAACTGATGTGGAATTAATTGATTTAGATTTTGTCTTTAAAAGCCTGTTCAGTCAGACCTGCTGCCCTCTCAGGGTTTTCAGTCTAATTGTGTCTGTGTTTCACTCTCAGCTTGGGAGAGTTTGAACAGCCATGTTAAATATTATGGATTTAAAACTGTTTTCCCAAGAAACATGAAATGTTCTCTGCGAAACAATTCTGCCCGGCGTATTGTTTTGGAAGATGTTTCTGTCTTTGGATGTACAACGGAAACAGAATATTGCCATAACATAGTTATGTTGTTGTTGTTTGCAGCCAAGCCTTTTTGCAGTGAAAAATAACAAAGATTCAGAGACTGGTTTTGGGATGTTTGGAAAAAGCAAACGACGCGAGTCGTTGCACCACAACAAACCAAAAAGTAGCCGGAAAAATGTAAAATCCTAATTTGTAGTTTGGTTAACTCAGTGTACAAAAGCTCAAAATGAATTTCCAATTTGTTCGACCATACTGCTGCTTGGTAGTCAGACTTCATGACCACATGCTGTTTCTTCAATTAACAGCATAACTCCCACATTAGATGCAGATGCCCGTCTGCCTTCACATCGCCATGTAGATTCATTCAACTGACAAGGAAAATCACACTTTAGCCTTAATGCAGCTGTGTATCGCAGATTTTGGTGTGAGAAGTTAAGCTGTCATTGTTTCCTTCATCACATTAGACTCCTTATTTTGTTTGTGCACTTTTTTTTAAATGTGTGCAGTAGATACAGAAAGTGTAATTAAAAGGGAAACCAGCATTAACATTAATCAGAGGGATTACTGCAATTTAGTGCGACCGTCGACTCAACTAAGCTCATTGAACAGTAGATGACAGCACCCAGTCATTTCTGACCTGTAAAGTGTTGATTGTTAAAGTATTACGTTAAGTATTGTCTTGTTAAGATCATCAGAGCTCTTGTCGGGCTTCCTCGTCATTGTGGTGGCATGTGGTATGACAGCTGATCGATAAAAAGAAACCCGTCTCCTTAAAAATACCTGCATCAAATTATATTGCTTATTCTATCAGTAACAAATTGTCTTATTGAAATATATTAAATGAGATTTTTTTTTGGCTCGACTGGGAAAGTTAACAGAACCTGAAACCGCCGCCGGCCACTTTGTGAATTGGCAGCCAGCGCTGCTTTTCTGAGGCCGGAGGGTTTTTCCTGAAGATATATATATATATTTTTTTTAACTTTTTTGAACAACTGGCTGCTTTTCTGACTAAATTATTATAATAAGTCAGATTCAGAGAACACAGGGGGGGAAAAATCTCAGTTAGTATATCGGTGAAATGAAATCAAAACACAAAGTCCATTAGAAGGTTGTTTGGCTCTTGAAGCCGAGATGACACTTTAGTCACCAGCGAACTGTTCGGTGAGCACAGCGTTTCTGATCCAAACAACCTCGAGGCAGAACGTACATTTTTTGTGTATATAGCACCTTTCACAGGGCCATGTCACCGGGGCTTCACAGGAGAAAGAAATGCATATAAACAGTAAAAACAAAAAAGAGTCTGCTCTGGACTTCCATCAGTCTCAGTCTGTACTCGGTAGTTTATGGGCTTGCGGCATAATGCTTCCTGGACCTGTTGTTTGTTTTTTCACACCAAGTTAGATGGACCAATACATCAAGATAAATCATTTCCAGGTGAATTGGAAAGAAAACATTTATCTGAATCAGCTCTCAGGCTGCTGTTGTTCCACATTATACAGCTTCAGTATTACCAAAGATATTACAGCACTCTACTGCATATTGCAATTGACATTTCCTGTATCTGTAAAAAACATCTTCTCCATGAGCACGTATGTTTATGTGGCTTTCAGGTAAATGGGCAAGAATTGATTTTTATTTACTGTGTTTGCACTTTGTCAGTATTTGTATTTGTATGTATTACTTCTAAATTAGTACTGCTTATCAATTTTAACATATAGAAACCAGAAGGCATTTTTTAGGATTATGGATGGGACATTTGAAAGAAAATGGCCGCTGTGTTTTGGAAGATTGTCAAATGATGTCATAGATATTTTTTTCTTTCATACTTAGTTGCTGTAAAATGGGCCAGTTTTAAAACTTTTGTGTTCTCCTCCAGGATTATTTCAGTTATCACAAACTTCAACTTCAGCTGTGGGGAGACAGATCTTCAACCTTTAGTGGGCGGACTGGCATTTGAATTCAGCGCTGCACTCGAAACCTTTGTGAGAGCAGGTCAAAGTTGTTTCTGACATGGTGCACGAGCAGCTTTACATGTTGAAACTGATTTACTTGGTGGACTCTGACAGTTGTATGTGGTGAAAAGTTTGATAATGTTGGAAGGCTCGTTAGACACCAGGGACGATGGAAACACTTCGTATCACATCAGTTGCTTCTCTTTCGGATGCCAGAAAGTGATATTATTAAGAAAAACAGCAATGCCATTCATGTTGGAACAAACACGCAAACAACAAAAAGTCACGTTCCCTGCGTCGGCCTTCTTACAGTTTTTAGGACTTGTAGAGTTGGAGTAAAACCTCCTCAGTGTCCCTGCTTGCTGTGCATTTGCATCGGCGCTCCAACAGATAACACCCACCACCCCGACATGAAACTCCTGACACAGAGTCACTCTTTAATTATACATGAGTCACTTTTGTGCTGTCTGAATGGAACATCTTCTTTTCTTGGCTGGTTAATTCATTAAAGCCAACGTGCATCTCTGCAGACGCTGCGGCTGCTTGACAGTGTGAGCATGGTAATTTCAGTTTGTTTATTCAACAAAGAAATAAATGATTCATAAGTTTTGGTATTTGGTTTTATTGTGCTGTTTCGGTGATAATGACCTAATTTTGCATTGTGCGACAGGAGGAAGCCTAAAGCAGACTAACAAAGAGAAACACACCGTGGATGCATTTCAGGAATTTGTCTTTGTTACTAAGCTCGTCCATTTTATCTTAAAGCACTGTAGATGAGATCAGCAGATATGTTTGGCTACTGACTTGCAGAAAGGCAGCTGCTCTTAAAGCCAGCGCTATATTCAGCACACCTTACTCAGTGATGAAATAATCAGGGGGTGTTGTCAGTCACTGTTAGCCTTTTCCACTCGAAGCTCTAACACCAGTAGGGGGAGGCCAGTCATGCATGGGCTTGACGTTGATCGGGTTTGACGGCTCTTTGAAAATGTTGTTACTCATTGTGTGTTAGTGTGCTATTTTGGAGGCTTTATTTTCCCCCTCATGTTTGTTTTTCGCCTCAAAATGTCCGGAACACTTTGTGCTGCGGAGCGTCGTGCATAAAGTGATGACTGTGTTGTGGAAGGGCTTTCCATTAGCTTTCCATTAGAAGCATGTTTCCACTACACATCAGTGTTCAACACGCGTGCTGCCACGCTCGCATCTAACAAATCCCATTTATGAAACCCCAGTGGATTTATTGTCGGTGTACGAGTGTTGTGGCATTTTGTATTACGTTGTGTGTTCTGTGTGATGCTAGCTTACTGTTTGTTGTTCGTTCGGAGGTACCGCCCTCCGGATGTAACCCTGATTATTAGGTTTTGAATGTTTCTCAGAGTGTAATAGTTCATATTCACAACCTCACAATGGGCTTGAATAGATGATCCACAGACTCTCAAGGAATGAAATAAGTGCAAGATTAGATGTGTTTTAATGTCCAAGCTGCTGGAAAAGGAAGACCGGTGCAGTGAGATGGTTGTAAAAATATATTTCACCCCCTTTTGATTTCTTCTATTTTTGTGTATCCCAAACTAAAACGTGTCAGATCTTCAAACAAAAGTTAGTAATGAAACAAAGGCAAACTGAATGATACTATAATATAACTTTTAAACTGGACCTGTGTGGAACACATTTTTCCCTCTTAGTTCCTAAATCAGCAAAAGAACCAAACTGCATCGATGACTTGGTTGCAGCTGAACGAACCAGACCTGATTACTTCTGGCAGTTTTTCAGAAACGTGAAGTTGCCGTTTTATCGCACAAGAATCAAACTACACCAAAATAAAACAAAAATGGAGGTGATAAGGAAGACAGTGATTTGAAGAACATCAGTCTGGGAAGGGTTAGCTTTTTAAAAGCTTTTTAAAAGGATCTGGGACTCCACAGATACACAGAAAGAGATATAATCTCCAAATGAACCGTCCCAGAAAAATCCTCAGAGAACGCAACAACAACTCATCCGGGAAGTCACTAAAGGACCTGCAGGTCTTTCTCCACCAAATATCATTTTGTGTTTATGACTCCACATCCAAACGACACAAGACAAAAAATGGCATATGGCCGAGTCTTGAGGAGAAAACCGCCACCAAAAGTTGAACTAAAGTTGGAAGTTGTTGAGTTGGATGAAGGCTGTCTCGTTACATCTGACGGAAACCAAACGCAGATTTCTACAAAAGCAGCATTACATCTGTTAAAGCAGGGAAGTGTCGTTGCAACGTGGTGCAGCTGGTTCAGACAGCAACGCAGCGATCCCGAGCACGACGGCAAGTCCTCGTCTGATTGGCTCAAATGGAAAAAACACCAAACACTCTGCAGAGGCCTTTTTATTCTTTGGCAGAATCTGAAAAGAGCAGCTCATGTTCACAAACCCTCCAATGTGCAGCTGTTATACATGTAGAACTCAGGGTTTTTGTTTAGGTTGCCGGTGTTTTATAATTAATTTAGTTTGAGCATCTTTCAGATAAACACACAAATAAAAGAAATCCAAAGGGAGTCGAATGGTCTACTTTTTCAAGTCTTTTTGTATATAATTTTTATTAGATTAAATGAGTGGTTCAGTGGTTAGCATTGTCGCCTCACAGCAAAAAGGTTCCGGGTTCGAATCCGGGCCTTCCTGTGTGCATGTTCTCCGTGTGCCTGCGTGTGTTCTCTCGGTTCTCCAGCTTCCTCCCACCATCCACAAACATGTGTCTCAGGTTAACTGGTGGTTCTACAAATGTCCCTGAGGTGTGAACGAGAGCGTGAACAGTCTTTGTTTCCATCTGCCTCTATGTCCTGTGATGGACTGGTGACCTGTCCAGGTGAACCCTGCCTTCGCCCAATGTGAACATTTTTTATTCTTTATCTTCACTCGATCCTGTTTAATATTGTCATCATCACATTTTTTTAATATTTTGAAAATAAACATTTTTAACATGTTCCTTTATATCTGTTTTTATGTGAAACACTGCATGCAACTTTCTTGCTGTAAAGCACTTTGAGCTGCATTTCTTGTATGGAAGGTGCTCCTCAAATTTGTTTTCATATTATTATTTTAATAACATTTTTGGTATAGCGTTTTTCAAGAATAAATAAAGAAGTGTGTCAGCTTTCTTCAGTGTAGTTTGTATATGAGCTGAGGTATAAGAAGTTGTTTTTTTAAGTTTCAAGTCAATTCAGGTATATTAAATAAGGGTATAAGTCGTGGGTGTTAAAATTAAGCCCTCGCTAAGACATTTCATGTTAGAATTACAGCTCACAGTACTTTATATTAAGAACAGCTTCCAGGGAATCTGTCCAACACTCGCCTAACATAAGCTTCTGAGCACCACAGCCCAAGTCTGAATGTCAACCTGCAACAGTTTGGCTGATAAATCCCAGAGCTCCCGTTTATCTCCAGTCTGGATACACGCCTGTATAAATAACTCTCAAGATGATTTTGTGTTTACAACTTGTAATCCTGTGCACACTAAGTACCTGTGGGTTGATATAGATGGAGTGACTCTTTCACAAAGACGCATGAATGAGTTGGAGGTTGTTGTTTTTTAGACAATGAGGGGAAACATTGAGACCAATGAACTTTTTTTTTTTAAATGTTTTCTTAAATATAATCCAAGTCAGGGGAAGACTGGAGTTGTTCCCGGTCTGTGCTGGATGGAAGGAGTTCATAGAGTTTATTCCATGGAATCTGTGAGGATCTTTCCATGTACTTTTATTTCATTATTTCCCTTTTAATTTATTGGGATAGTCTCTCGAAGGTGAAAGTGAAATGTCCTTATTGTGTAGATGATAAAAACACAAATGCAGCTTATCTTCCATTTACCAATCAGCATAAAGCTCCATATCTATGGAGGGAAGGAGTTAATGAGAAGGAGTTAATGAGAAAGGCAGCCTGTGGGGGAAAGTGAAGGATGCTAACACTGTGGAAATGAAATCACACATTCATTAAGTAGAAAATGCCGCGTGAGTAATTTGTTCCCTCGCTGCCGCTCCATAAAATTCTACACCTGTCTCCTGAAAATCATGAAAAGAAAACAGAGATTTGAGGTGATAGATTTTCCTTCCCTGCATGTTAATGTGAGTTAAGCGAACACGTTTTGTCCTAACTCTGCGGAGTGAAGTCTAAATTCATTCTTCTAGAAAATAAAGCTCCATAATATTTTTATATCCTAAATAATTAAATAAAAAAATGCATAATTACTACTTAGTTACAGTTTCCTTACGGATCTTGATGCAATCAGAAAATGTTTCCATTGTTACACCCGACAGGTCTTCCACGGGATCGCCCCAGCGTGAGACGGGCAACCGTTGAAATAAAGTGCACTTAGAAATGAGTTTGACATATAAAGACAAAGTGCATAGTGTTTCCTCTCAGTGTGTCAACCTGTCAGTTCTTCAACAGTTTGAGAAATTGTGCGTTGAGAGAACATTTAGTTGCTCTTAAGACACTTTAATGAAAACTTGTCACAAGCAGCTGACACTTTATTTCTAGGACACGAGCGAGAGAAAGTTCTCTGACAGTTCAGCAAAAAGTTTGTGTTTAAATCTCTGAAGAACAAAGATTTACTCTGAAAATGTTCGTGGAAAAAACTCCCATCGCACAAATTATGACGAGTGTCCAAAATATTTGTCCAATAGGTATCTTCTCCGCTGCCTATTTATTTATTTATCAATTTCTTTGGTTGGTGGTTGGTTTGTCGGTTAGTTTTACAGTTAGGTGGTCAGTGAGTTATTCGGTCAGTGAGTTAGCCGGTCAGTGAGTTAGCCGGTCAGTGAGTTAGGTGGTCGATGAGTTAGTCGGTCGATGAGTTAGGCGGTCGATGAGTTAGTCGGTCAGTGAGTTATTTGGTCAGTCAGTTTGTTTGTTTGTTTGTTAGTTTGTTTGCTTCTCCTCTTATCCATTTAGAAAGGCTGGGCTGTATTATTATAACATGTCCATCATAGTTAGCTGATGCTGGTTTTTGGTCACGTGGAGGTCAGTAATCCCTCAGCTGTGACCGTCAGGTACACGTCTGCACTACTGCATTTAAAAAGAAAACTGGAGGAGCTCTCACTGACCTCTGCTCAGACAGTAGATCTGGTTATGTCTGCAGCTTTGGGATGATACAGCTGTCACTCATACTGTAGCTGATAGCGGTTGTGCGTCGGCTGTCACAAATCTTGCCGTGACCCATCGGTTTCTAATGGATGCAACACTTCCTACGTGCAGCGGTTAAATGTGTGCAGTGATGTTTGTGCTGGCATTGATTTAACTGTATGCCTGGATGCCTGCGGCGTGTTGGTAAAACATCGGTCATAGAAACCCCGCAGCTTCAAAGAGTAACAGCTTGACATATCCGTGGCAGCAGAGATCGAAACACAGCGGCAGCCGAAGTCTGCAACAAAAACCAACACGTGGTGTCAGATCTGTTTCTTCCACTAAATAATGAGCCGCGAATTCATCACGGAAAGTGTCTCATCATCTCTCCTTCCTGTACTTTCTGCAGAGTCTTTCCCTGAACTGCAATGAATTAGACCTCGACTGGACCAACACAACAAATGTTCATATACATCAGAAGGAATTTTATTTCATTGTAACGTAACGCAAAAATTCAGATAAATTCAGGTAATTTTCAAAAACAAATTCCCTGGTGGTTTTTTTTGTGAACTCCGTATGTCAGAGTTACATTGGAGGAACGTTCTTCCTCCAATTATCACGTTGTTAGTACAAATCAAATGTTTTTAAATTCAGCATGACAACATTTATTGCCTTTACTCAGATTGTATAACAATGTTCACCAGAAAGTCAAAGAAATCTAAATCAGAATCTAAATATAAGTAAAAAAAAAAAGAAAGTGTTGAAAGTATTACTCTTCTTCTGTATTGTTAATTTCACATCTATTTCTCATACGTCTTGACACATATAGGTTTTCTTAATGTTGATGAACTCCGGGAGTTAAATTATTACAATTTGCCTTCAACCATTTGTTTTGAACTTCAGATCAGAATAACAAACATTTAATCATCATCTCATGATGTGATTAATTCTAACCGGGTTTATTTTTCAGTACCATTCTTTGGTTTAAACTGTAATTGTGACGTTGTAAACCTTGTAATATAATTATATTTAATTAGCTGCCCTGTTACCAAAGCTACCAGAAGAATCTCGTCTCCTTTTAAAACATCTTTTCAGAAGAAGGACGTCAACCTCTCAGAACTGGCTTTGACATTTTGTCTGAGCTTTTATTTGAACACTGCCAGTGCGGTTTGAAACAGTTCCCTCCACAGATGGGTGAACATTTTTAATTAATCCTAAACTCTAAATTAATTAGACTGTCCACGGAGAGTTTGGAGAGGGTGTTGGGGGTGGTGCTTCTTATGTCGTTCTGGGGTCCGGTCTGAATATAGTTTCCTCCCACTGTTTCCTCTGCGGTCCTGTATTAGTGACCTGAAGTCCACTCTGACAGCTCTACATAATGAGGGCGGGCGAAGGTGTTCACCGCGGGGGCCGCGGTGGGCCCCCTGGGGCCCCCTGCATTGTAGACACTGCTGTTACTTTACATGGCTTCATCACTGCTACAAGGCTGCTGTCATCCATAGAATCAATAACTACTCTCAATCTATTTCATATAATTTATTCATAATTTAGAGCTGTTTTGTTTATTCAGCCAGAGCAGGAAGTTCAGTTTATCACTTTCAGCTCGGACCACACATCTTCACACCAGTGAAGCTCAGATGTAAACACAATACAAAAATGTATTATATAAAATGAAAACTGTGTTTTAACTTTAACGCCATCTTTCATAATAAAAACGTATTGATAAAATAATTAAAAGTAATAAAGTTACTGTGCAACACTAGATCCGGCACTCTCTTCTTGTAAGGACAATATCTGTATTTACTAATATGTATATATCTAGTCCTCATATCTGATTTTATACATATTTGATCATACAATTTCTAGAAATAAATATCTGAGGAAAACCCGATCCAAGCCTGCTCAGCCTCCTCTGTGCTGCCTGTCTAACAATACACTGCAATTTGTCCACAGTTTCTCCTCGATTGGATCAAACACCAAATCAAAAAGGAAACCAGATCACATGAGACAAATGTTAAGAATGTGCTTTTTTGCTTGATTCCCAATTTAAATGAGATCTGTAGAAAACACTGTAGTCTTTTTATTTTATTTTTCCCAGCAGTATGTTTTTTTCAGACCACACACTTCTGCACAGCTTTGAAGCGCTTTGAGGATTAAGACTAGATTTGGTGTGGTGGTGTTGGCCAGGCGGGTGTCAGATCAGTTTTGACTCGATGTTCGTCTGAAGATTGGTGGGTGAGCATCTGCCAGCAAAGGGTTTGAAAAGGGGGTTCAAGTTAATGACTTGGCCTCCTGCGGTTTCTCACAGTCATACATGTACAATCTCAGGCCTCGAATGTTCCCATTGGACGGAGCTTCGGCGTATACGGGTGCATTTGTCTCCGACACAACAGGAATGTAACGTCTCCCTCTCAAATTGGATTTTAAAAGTTGTGCTGAGTGTTTCGTGAGTCTGATAATGACCCCAGTCATTGACTTCAATTACACAAATAATCATTTCAGATGATTCACCATTCGACCGGCATCACGGCAAAGAGTGTAATACACACGCCTGTCCAGTAGAGGGCAGTATATTAATGTCGCCTCTTTTGTCTCCAGATGTATCAATGTCACCTGCTTTAGGAAAACAAAACCATGTGGAAACGGAAAACAAACCTCAGTTGGGGTTAGAGTAAAAAAAAAAAAAAAAAAAAAATCAAACAACAAAAACACGTAAACCTTTTTCCGTAGATGAAAATACGTGACCGACGCCACCGAGCCACTCTTCCTACCTGGGTTCACGGACGTCAATGGGGACTTTGTCGAGGGACATTTGACCTCCGTCACATGATCTACCTGTTTATGATTTACTTCTCTTGTGCAGACGATGTCATGCATATCAAAGACACCTGTCCACGCTCAGTGTTCGTGTTACACTCGTTCCTTTTATACTGGGCTGCACCATTGCTGTTGTATGAAAAGCTCTTTTTCGGCGCACTACTAACTTTTTTCTCTGAAATGTGCATTTGTAATTTCCTGTGAGCTTTTCATTACATTAAAGAACAGCAATCACTGTAAAAACTACCTCATATTTCGGGCCATCAAAGAAAATTTCCAAATACACATTTCCAGGAGCTGCATGAACACAGAAATATTATCAAACTCAGTCTTCCTCGAAATCAGATGAATTAAATGACGGGTCTTTAGTAGGCTATATTCACTATATGTTTTTATACACTTGTTAAAAACAGATAGATAGATAGAAAGATATTTTTCACTTCTTCTACTTGGAACGTTATATTTACTTCAACTGAAACCGCAGTCTGAATATAAAAAAGGGGAAACACACTGAAACATCTCGACATAACACAGAAAAACACAGTTAACAGATGTTTTTGACAATCTCTTAACATTTATAGCCTAAATCTTGTTGTAGGCTCTTGTGAACACTTCACTTGTTCAGATCAGAGGTACAGACATCCTTCACTTTATTCACTTTTCTCCCTCTGCTGTTGTCACCGTTGTCTTCCGCTGTTTCCAGAAGCAGTTCTATGTTTCTGCAGCTTCTAAAACCGCTGCCATAATTGTCGAGGTAATCTTTTGTTTAGTGTCGCTGTGAATCGGTCAGCGATGTGTGAAATGAAACCGGTCCTGCGTCGCCTCTTGTCTTTTATTTGCCGAACGTAGTCAGTGGAGGGCTGCAGCTGTGCAAACGCTTTTTCTAGCTGATGTCGCTCTACTGTCCGCTGAATCATAATGACATCTGCAAAAAAAGATAGAACTAATAATAAGAGATAATAGCTCAGTCAGTCAGTGCATCCTGGTGTCCCACAGGTGAGGAAGTGAAGGTTTGTAAGCTTGCACACAAACACGCTCACACAGTGGAATCACTTCCACTGGAGATGCAAGTCAATGGTTGGAGTTCTTCCTCATTCTGTGTTTACAAAGTCCAGATGAAAGAAGAGAGGCTGATAAAAACATTCATATTTTCATCTGACTCCACAAATGCTTACAGAAGCTCAGAGTTTAACGACCGGCAGAGTGACATTTTCTCTTCTGGATTTCGCCTCTTGGGTTCATAGGATGCCGTAACATGTTATATTTGCATGATTTTAGGACTACAAACTAAAAATCCTGTTCTATACACTATATGTTCAAACATTTTCACAGGCTTAACGACCTCCTTTTCATTTTCATTTTGTAGCCTGCTGAGTCCTTCTCTTCTCGACAGAGGGATATTCACCAGCTCGTCCTTTTAGATCACTGCAAGTTCGGAGATATTTATGACCTTGTCTTGCACAAAAAGTACGTTTGAGATCCCCCACAGACTTTCAATAATGTTCAGGTCAGAGGGGTTGGGCCATCGCAGAAGCTCCAAGCTGGAAGTGTCTTTGAAGTAGTTCACGGTGGATTTAGAGGTCTGCTTTGTCTCATTATCATGCTGCTGGAGCCAGACTTGTTTAAATTTTGGTTTCTTTGACTGACTGCATGAAATTTGCATCCAGAATTCGCTGATATTTAGCAGAATCCATTCCTCCTTTCTATCCGTGCTTCCTCTTCCTCTCGGCTGCCACACAACCCCCGAAGCAGTTATCTGAAGCTTTTTCTTCATCTTCCTGATCTCGTCTTGACTTCCGCTGTTCTCCATAAGTGCCATTTAATAATGACATTTCAGACAGGGGAAAATTGCAAGCTGAAAGTGCTTTTTGATATCTTTTTATCTTCCCCCCTCGTTTAGGCATCAAATAGCTCCATTTTTAGATCCTCAGTCTGTTGCTTCGAGCAGCTCCTGGTTTATTGAGTGTTACCACAAGGTTTGAAAAATGTCGGAGAGTTTTTAGGCTGTCATGACAGTTTTTGTCCTGCCCTACTTGTAATTAGTAAATTAAGGTGTAATGAGTGAATGAAGTTCAGTGACATTAAATGTAGATTAGGTCCCCAAACTTTTACAGATGCCTCAATTACGGTTTAAATTGTTCCTAATTTTAAATTAAAATAAACAGTTCCGGTGCATCTAGTGCATGAATGGCTCATAGTTACACCTCGTCTCTTCAAAAATGTGCAAAATGTTTGCATACAACTGTGTGTCTACATATAAAGTCCTTAAAAGTTTTGCCCACTATATCACAACTCACTGTATCTGTACTTGTGCACATTCCTTGCACTCACAAAAATACCTTGTGGTTTAGATAGATAGATAGATAGATAGATAGATAGATAGATAGATAGATAGATAGATAGATAGATAGATAGATAGATAGATAGATACTAGATGGATAGATAGATAGATAGATAGATAGATAGATAGATAGATAGATAGATAGATAGATAGATAGATAGATAGATAGATACTTTATTAATCTCCAAGGGGAATTTTTTTTTCCGCTACAGCAGCATTTATAGATACAGGAAAGAAATAAAATAACAGTAAAAAATATTAAATATAAAAATGCACAGTATATACAATAAATTGAATAAAATAAAATATAATAATTAAATTAAAACTAACTAAACAATAGTGCAAAGTTTTTCTATATATATATATTTTTATATTTAGACAACCAAGAAACACAGTCAACAGTGTTATTGTTGTGTGATGGATTTTGCCAGAGGTGAGTTATTGTAAAGTCTTATTGTGGTCGGCAGGAATGATCTCCTGTATCTGGAATGATCTCCTGTATCTGGAATGATCTCCTGTATCAGGAATGATCTCCTGTATCAGGAATGATCTCCTGTATCTGGAATGATCTCCTGTATCTGGAATGATCTCCTGTATCTGGAATGATCTCCTGTATCTGGAATGATCTCCTGTATCAGGAATGATCTCCTGTATCAGGAATGATCTCCTGTATCTGGAATGATCTCCTGTATCAGGAATGATCTCCTGTATCTGGAATGATCTCCTGTATCAGGAACGATCTCCTGTATCAGGAACGATCTCCTGTATCAGGAACGATCTCCTGTATCAGGAACGATCTCCTGTATCAGGAACGATCTCCTGTATCTGGAACGATCTCCTGTATCTGGAATGATCTCCTGTATCTGGAATGATCTCCTGTATCAGGAATGATCTCCTGTATCAGGAATGATCTCCTGTATCTGGAATGATCTCCTGTATCAGGAACGATCTCCTGTATCTGGAACGATCTCCTGTATCTGGAACGATCTCCTGTATCTGGAACGATCTCCTGTATCAGGAATGATCTCCTGTATCAGGAATGATCTCCTGTATCTGGAATGATCTCTTGTATCTGGAATGATCTCCTGTATCTGTCCTTGTGACAGCAGCTGGAGGAATCTTTTGGAGAACGTCCTCCTCTGTCCCTGCAGCAGGTGGAGAGGGTGGTCAGGATTATCCAATATGGATAATAGTTTCCTCAGCGTCCTCCTCTCCACCACCTTTTCCAGGCTGAAAGAGAGCGGCGCACAACTTGTGTGGATGAGAATTATATTGGAATGTATGAAAGCAATATGAAGTGAAGCAGCAAATTGAAAAATTGCAACAGTAAGATGTAATTAAATCAGATGTCTGGTTAGTCGGCAGGTTAGTCGCCGATGCTTTCAGGCAGAAACATAAACATCAGAAGTGAGAGTAGAGTGGAAGCTAGCGATAACTGCACAGCCGTGCTGACCAATGAGTTCAATCCAGGCCACGAGGGTAAGGAAAGTTTTCACGTACGTCTGTCCTGTGCTTTTCATACCAACTTGTTCTTATTTCCTGCTTTAAAAAGAAATGTTTCAAAGGTTTTTGTGTTGCCACAGGAAATATAAACAACTGCAGATCCCAACAGAAGAAATAGATTTCAAAAACATAGTCTTCCACTGAGAGTTTATTTTTGAGAAAAGCAACAACAAGTGCATGTTGAGAGGTAAACTAGTGTTTTTATATTGGATCCACAGCGTATCGGAAGGACCAGGTTACTAATGTACACTCAGTGCAGCGGCAAATCAAAGAGAACTTCGCAGACGCCTCCCAAGCTGGACGGAAACACATGATTCCTGACAAGTTCAATGACAGCTGTTATCCGGCTTCTTTTTAGACAATTCTCAGATTACAGGTGATGCACTCAAAAGGAGTCAGCATAGAGACCATCACTCTCAACATCAACACAATGTCCAAAAAAAGTAATTCAAGAAAGCCCTAATAGCTAATTTGAGGATGATTAAATCTTTGTTTTATACATATATATATAATAATGTATATAATAATGTCTGTGACAAAATCCCCAGACATAAACGGAGAAATGTCGTGTACACAGTTCAGTGCAGCGAGGAATCCAAACGTGGACAAGTGCATAGCACAACACAGGAGAGCCAGTTCCTCAGCTCAGGACTCAGCAGGATTTATGTTTCAAGGTTTTCAGGTCTTTGTTTAAACTAAACTTTATAAAAGAAAACTTTTTGTATTTTGTATTTAGTATAATATTTTAATAATGTCAATTCTATTTTCAAGAATTTAGGAACTTCGTTTGAGGGTCTATTTTATGATATTGGTGATTTTAAAGACACAAATATTCTACTTTCAACCATCTTTAGCTCGTGTAGATCTGTGTTTGTAGAGACCTTTTTTTTTTTTTGCTAGAAAAAGTCTCAAGTCAGACAGTTTTATTTCCTTGAAATTAGAAAATGTCACTGTTCAACTGGATATTTAGTTGTTTCTAGTAGCCTTTTAAAATTAACGTTAAAGTATTCCCAAGCCTCTCAGAAAATGTTTCAGTGCTATGATAATTAATTCATTTTGAAACCAACGCAAGCAGTCCTTAAGCTATAATGTCATTATAGCCCCACTAAAATGTAGTTTCTCCTTTACATATCTGAGCATGTGGTAGTTCAATTTTCTTCCAGATATAATGACACTTATTTTAGAAACTACGAGCAGCCTTTCAACAAATGTGGAGTTCACAGAAGCCTCTTTTTCTAAAACCAATTCCTCAGTCATAAAATCAAACACTCGCCCAGACCTGCAACTCTTTCCCTTCCAGCTCGCTGTAAAACATTGACCCTATTTATAATTTTATTCCACAAAACACAGACTTACATCACCTCTATCAGTCAGAGCAATTACGTGTGTTCAGAGGTAATTAATCTAGCTCTCTGAGTACTCTAAAGTAATTAGCTCCAAGTACTGCCACACTTCAGTTTGAAGGCTGTTTAGCATTTACTGCTGGCTTTAGGTTCTGACACAACATTTAAATGCAAGCTGTTTGCTCCAGACTGTGTTGGGGTCAGTCCAAAATTTCAGATTTGGGGTTTTCCTACTTCCTGATATAGACTCAAATGTGACCGTGGAATAAAACGTTGAACCCAAATGTGCTTCTGACCCCTCGGTAGTGTTTAAAAGTATTTACTCGTTCATTTTACTGTCTGATAATTAGTGTTGGGAGTATGAAGGCAGTCCAGAGTTTGTTTCTGTAATTTGTACTGAGGAAAAGCAACACATTTCTCACTCACTCTGTCCTTTTGTGCTTTAATATTTTCTCTGCGTGGGATTTGAGATGTCGGACCGAACAGTCCAAACAAACAGAGATAACTCAAAGTTTGTTTTAGTCTATTATGATAAGAACCAGTGATAATATACAATAACAGCAACTGCTGGTGCTTAAAGGGCAGACCACGAATCAACAGTGTGGACTCCACTTCACCAGGAGTAACACAGACAATCATCTCCAAGCTACAAATTAAGCACGTTGTCGCTACCGCTACACAGATTTAAAGGTAACACAACAGGGCTGGAATGACAGCATCACACCAGGGACTTGTTCGAAATAAATAGACTTTCACCACGGCTTGGTTACTAACAAATAGATCTTCATCAATTCCCAAAGCTGTTTAGTTTTGGACTGTCTGAGGTACAAGTCATTTCTGGTGTGCTTTCCGTAGATGAATTTAAAGTAAAAAAAAAAATAATGTGCCCGACTGACAAACCGGTTCAATCTGTCAGTGCAACTTTGTACGATCCAGCACAAACATGTGTTTAGGAAGTTAAAGGTACAAGGATGTTTTATCTTCAGAATTAAGAGGATTGAAGCATTAGAAGACAGGTTTTAAAAAACCCTTCGAGCACCAAATTCAGCTTTCTGTACAAGCCTTTAAGATGTACTTAAACATCATAAATGTCATGTATCCATCTATATTCTGATGCAGGGATGAATTAATAATATATCCTGCTCGGAAATGTAATATAATAATAAATAATTCTCAGACCATATCATTTTCCATCACACTTTCATACATTTGCTGGGTTGTATTCTATGTGGTATTAGAAAGTTATTAAAAGTCTTAAATTTCACTCAGTGAACCCTCTAGTAACCTCGCAATGGGGCTTACACATCAAATCAAGGAGAAAATGTGGAGTCACTCAACAGACCAGTCTGATATGCTTGTGAAAACCCCTTGCTTGCATAGCTACAGTACCAGCTGCCTCAGAACCCGCCATTTAGGCAGGACTGTGGTCTCTTTAGTTGTGTCAAAATCAGCACCTGGGACAGTTCCCTGGAAAACAGAACCATGAACAGGACTCTGGTGTTCTAGTTACCGTATAATCAGTACCTTGGACAGTTCATGGATAAAGAAACCATGAACAGCACTCTGGTGTTACCTCAGAATCAGCACTTTGGACAGTTCCCCAGTTTACTGGCGTCTCGGTAAAAGAACCATGAACAGCACCCTGTTTTACTGGTGACATCAGAATCAGCACCTTGGACAGGTCTCTGCACCAGCTATGTGTGGGCTGAAACATTTATTTGTTGCCATGGTGGAAATGTTTGAAAGATGACAGAGGCTAATGGCAAAAGAAGCTGGAATTTTTTTTTTTTTGATTTTTTTTTTTTTTTTTGATGACAGACTATATCCCTCTTTATATAAAATGTTATGCTGCAATCACTTGCAAAGGGCATTGCTGCTGGCACTACTTATCTGGATGAACAGAAACGTGTAACTCAGAGTTGCGGAGGTGTCGACTTATTTTTGTTTTTGAGTTTTTTTTTTAAATTTTTAATTATTTTTTTTTGTCATTTATCATACTGTCATAATGTGTTTCTCACTTTCTCCAACATCAAAGTAAAGTCAAATCAATTGTTGCTTGTTGAATTATGAATGTTGTATTCTTTGTTTGTTAGTTGACTCGATGGTTTTGCATGAGAGCGTTGCTGTTTCTCGGTGCTCACCTCAAACCTTTGTTTACAACGAGTATGAACAGGATTTTGTGACATTACAAGTAGTTTGGAGCCAGTCATGTACCAGTACTGAGGGCGCCTACTGTGGCAGAAAATGACAGTTTTTTTTGGTGTCCTATGTTTTATGCTTTGAATGAGTTTGTGTGTTTTTCTGCAAGGAAATGTTCACTGTCTCAAGAGCTATAGGGACAGTTGCGTCATGGTAATTATAGTCTTGGAAGTATAGTGATTTATGTAAATATATATAAATGTTTTACTTCATTTCACCCTGATAGGAAAGCAGAGGTGATGGGGAAATCTCATGGAAAGGGTATGTGCCTGTATGTCAATCAGTGCTCTGTGACTGTTAGAGGAAAACTCTGCTCTCCTGATGCTTAACTTCTACAGTGCCATTTTGTCCTTTCTTCTTACCCCGTGAATTCCCACAAATATTCATTACAACTGTGTATATTAATTCAAGGGCGAATCTTGCCACTGCCACTATATTTGATGTAGTGCAAAGACTACAGCCCATTTCACCCAAACTACCAAACCTCATACTTGAAGATTTTAATCATTTTTCCCTAAAAGTCTTTGACAAACTTCCACCAATATATAACTTGTTCAACCAGGCATAATAATACGATATATCCCTGTTAAGGTACAGTTAACAGAGCATATAAATCAATCCCACTGCCCACCTTAGGTTGTGCTGATAACTGTGAGCTCCTTTTCCTCACATATAAAACTGTTCTAAAGAGAGAAAAAAAAATCTAGACTAAATAGGTTAAAATGTGGTCTGAGGAATCCACTGCTTCTCTTCAGGATTGCTTTGACTGCACCGACTACAATATGTTTGAAGACTTGCGCAAGACCATTGGTGAACTCACTGATACAATCTGTTCTTTAGTGAGAATATGATTATTTGTACTAAAAAGATTACGTTTTATTACCATAGCAAACCTTGTATGTCTAAGGCAGTAGTGGCTAGTCCACAGAAGTAGAAATTGTCCTTCAGATATTTCTGGGCTTCTGAAATAGGTGCAGCTAAAAAAGGAGGTTAAAGTGGAAATTCTAGGGGCTGAACAAAATTATTAAAGTCAAGTAGAGGGCAAACTGGCTGAAAGGAACTTTGGCACGGCTTGGTCTGGCAAGAAAACAATCGCAGGCATACTTTTAAAGAAAGAGCAGAGCCTACATTGCTATGGCTTGCTTCAGGTGGAATTGCAAATTTGTCAAGCCTCCTAAATTCTTTGATTTTAGAGATGAAGTGGAAGAACTCAGACACAAAAACAATGAGCACTTTTTCCTGAAATGGGGAGAAGTCGAAAAGTCTTTGAACTGAACTTTTGCTCTGGGCAATTATGCTCTATCTTTTTATTACATTTCTAATGTGACGGAACCTACAACATGTACCGAACCTCTGGAACCTGTTCTGATCACGCTTGTCTCTAAAGGCAACATCCCTGAAGTTTTTAATGACTTCAGGCTAGTTACTTGTCTCATACTGAAAACTTTAAGTCGGAGCTTGCCAGAGAAACCAAGCATGCACTTGACCCTATTCAGTTTTCCTATTGGACACAAAGAAGAGAAGAGGATGCTACAATCACCCTACTTAACCTTTTGTTTTTACACCTAGAGGAGAATAAAGCCCATGCTCTTGGTATTTATCGATTATTCTCCAGCTTTTAATGCCATCCAATCTGACATTTTAGCCTGGCGGAGCATTTTGAGTTGACTCACAATCTGGTGGGTTGGATTTGTTTGACAAACAGAACACAAAGTGTAAAAGTGAACATCATTTTCTGAGAGTCATTAGAAGAACACTTCTGCTAGCTTTCCCCACAGCTGTTTTCCCTAATCTTTACTTTATAGTCTGCACATAAACATGAATCAGTAGGCATGAAACATAACCATATTGAAATTTGCAGAGACATGAGTCCAGTCATTGATGAGTTTGACACCTGGTGTGACATTTCTTTCTTGGAGATAAAGATATCCAACATAAAGGATATGGTCATTGATTAGAGACCTCATGCTTCAATCTATGAGATTACGATCATTAACGACCAGGCTGTGGAGAGTGTAGAGAGCTACAAGTGTCTGAGGACAGTGACAGACTCTAAATTGACCTTGGAGCAGCGACCCTATAGACTAGGGGTTAAGGTGCGTACCATTTAGACGCAAATACCATCAACAGTGAGTCCTTGGTTCAACTCATGGCCACATGGACCTTTTCTACATGTAATTCCCTTGATCTGTTTTGGCATATTTCCTGTTTATCTCTGTTGCACTTGTCGAATTAAAGCAACTCCCCCCCTCCCTACTCCCAAAACATAATAACTAAGTTGACCTTTGAGAAGAACTGTAAGGCATTGTGTTAAAAAGGAACACCAGCGTTTGTTTAGAAAACTCTCCAGTTTTCACATCGATAAAACCATGACGACCCTCTTTTCTCAGGCTCTTATTGATTTAGTCTTGTCTTTCTTCTTTGTGTCATGGTTCGCTAACATGTCTCTAAAAAAAGAAAGCTATTATCTAAACCAAATTGTCCAGTGGGCTAGTAAGCGTATAGGTGCAGTCTCCACTCAGCCTGTCATTCATTTACTCGTCACAGCTGCAGCGCTAGGTGAGCTCTATTCTTCAGGATTGTTCCCGTCCCGTTACATAGTGAATCCCTGCTTCTTTGCTCCGGCTCGTTGTGGTCTTTATAAGGAGAACAAAACTATATGGAAACGCTTTTATACCTACAGCCATTGCATTACTACAGTTGAAACCAGAAGTTTACATACACTGTGCAAAAAGACACATAACACTTTTTTTCTCACTGTCTGAAGTTAAATCAGACTAAACCTCTCCTGTTTCAGGTCTGTTAGGATTACCAAAATTATTTAACTTTTGCTAAATGTCACAATAATGAGAAAGAGAATATTTTAGAGAATTTTTCATTACTTTCTTCAAGATCAAAAGTTTACATCCAGTTCCTTAGTATTTAGTAGCATTGCCTTTGAACTGCATGACTTGGGTCAAACGTTTTGGGTATCCTTCCACCAGCTTCTTACAGTACTCTGATGGAATTCTGGCCCATTCCTCCGGACAGAACTGGTGGAACTGAGTCAGGTTTGTTGGCCGCCTCGCTCGCACACGCCTTTTCAGATCTGCCCACAAATTTTCGATGGGATTCAGGTCAGGGCTTTGTGATGGCCACTCCAAGACATTGACTTTGTTGTCCTCAAGCCACTTTTTAACTATTTTGGCAGTATGCTTAGGGTCATTGTCCATTTGGAAGACCCATTTACGCCCAAGTTTTAGCTTCCTGGCTGATGTCCTGAGATGTTGCCTTAATATTTCCAGGTAATGTTCTTTCTTCATGATGCCGTCTAGTTTATGAAGAGCTCCAGTTCCTGCTGCAGCAAAACAGCCCCACAACATGATGCTGCCACCTCCATGCTTCACAGTTGGGATGGTGTTTTGAGGTCTACAAGCTTCCCCCTTTTTCCTCCAAATGTAACGGTGGTCATTATGGCCAAACAGCTGCACTTTAGTTTCATCAGACCACAGGACATGTCTCCAGAAGTTAAGGTCTTTGTCTTGGTGTCTTTTTGCAAACTGTAATCTGGCTTTTTTATGTTTCTTTAGGAGTAATGGCTTCCTTCTTGCTGAGTAGCCTTTCAGCCCATGTCGGTGCAGGACTCGTTTTACTGTGGATAATGACACTTTCTTACCAGCTTCAGCCATCATCTTCACAAGGTCTTTAGCTTTTGTTCTGGGGTTGATTTGCACATGTCGGACCAAAACACGTTCATCTCTGGGACACAGAGCCCGTCTCCTTCCTGAGCGGTGTGATGGCTGGACATTCCCATGTTTATACTTGCGTATAATTGTTTGCACAGATGAACGTGGCACCTTCAAGCATCTGGAAATTGCACGCAAGGATGAACCAGACTTGTGGAGCTCCACGATTCTCTCCCTGATTTCTTGTCTGATTTCTTTTGACTTTCCCATGATTTCAAACAAGGAAGCAGAGTGTTTGAGGTGTGGCCTTAAAATACATCCCCAGGTGTGCCTTCAATTAACTCACATGTTGTCAGTTAACCTATCAGGAGCTTCAAAAGCCATGACATCATCATCTGGGCTTGCCCACGTTGTTTAAAGACATAGTACTTTTGGTGTATGTAAACTTTTGACCTCAAAGAAAGTAATATAAAATTCTCTAAGAAATTCTCTTTCTCATTATTGTGACATTTAGCAAAAGTTAAATAATTTTGGTAATCCTAACGGACCTGAAACAGGAGAGGTTTAGTCTGATTTAACTTCAGACAGTGAGGAAAAAAGTGTTATGTGTCTTTTTGCACAGTGTATGTAAACTTCTGGTTTCAACTGTAAATGAAGGTAGCACATGATGATGCACCTCCATGCATGCATGGCATTTAAAGGCACTTTAGCCTCTTGAGTGAGTTGTTGTCTGGGTGTCTATGGGTAGAAGCACTTTATATTGACCTTTGTACGAATTCTTATATTCGGATACTATTTATGATATTTGTATTAATGTATTTTCTCCTGTTGTCCTTGAAGCCGTATCATTGTGTCTTGTTTGTACACTCTGGAATACCGAATCTACCCGTCTGCAGAACAAAACTTAGCCTTCTGCTAAAAAAGAACCCTTTCTTAAAACATCTCTGTCAAAGGGATCTACATTTTTGTTCAACACATAACTTAACTTCACCCTCGAAGCATATGACAATTTTACATTCAGCAGGTGAAACAGGCAGCTCATCTACTGGATGTCTCAGAAGGAGTATCATGGACAGGCCCTCGATATTGCATACTAGCATTGTTTTCTGTCACCTGTTCGCAGATTGTCATCCAAACATTTTCTACTCAGAAAATGTCAATCATGAAAAATATCTGGAAAGTAAACAATAGTAAGACAGAGTGATTGTGTTTGTTTCTGTTTTGTTTTTGTTTTTTTTATCCGCTCTCTAGGCACATCCTGTTCATTGGCTTATCCATCATTCACTGTGCTCCTCTCATTTATTTCAGTTATTGTTGCTGCCACATTCGTGTAGTGATTGTTTTTCAAGTCAGAAATTATTTTTAATGTGTTGTTTCTATTTTATGATGCAGTCTTTAATAGCTAGGTCCTTAGTGCAGAAAACCTTCTTTTGATGAATGCACTTCAATAGTACAAACACCTTGTGGAACTTTTTCTTGTTTTCCTTCATTATTAAAAACTTTACTGTTTGACACTTGAAGAGTTTGTTGTCACTTAGGAAAACTTTATTTTGTTTTAATGATGAAGGCTTTTAATTTAGAAGCTTATTGCACTAATTGAACTGCCATTTTTTATAATAGTTGATTGTTAATTGCACCATATATCGACAGTCATTAGCTGTCTTCTCTTGCCACTCTGCTGTCAGCTGTAGTTCTCCGTGACACAAATATCAGACCACCCTCATTTAACACAGTGACTTACAGAGAGAGAATATTACTCCTGTCTGCCCGACTTGTCTCGGTAGCTCCCCACCCACTAAATGAGCACTAATACAAACTATACAGCACATTCTGGAAATTAATTGAGTTTGACTGCGACAGTTTGCTGTGTGATGAATGTGTGGTTTTATCACCCACCTCCCTTCACTGGCTGCTTAACGTCTCACTTTGGTCCGTGATTAAAAACCAAGATATTATCTGCTGTGTGTGTGTGTGGGTGGGTGAGGGGGGTGGTACAGAGACGTTAAATTACACAGCAACCGAGTCTTCTCTGAGGCTGAAACTGAAGAAAAAGATTGCAGGGTCGAATGGAATGAAGTGATTACGGTCCGACCCAAGCAAATAAAATGGGAAGGCCAAATGCATTAGCAACACGCAGAGTTATGAATGACCTTGTTATTTTCTTACAAAGAGACTTGGTCAGGAAATCATATGAAGAAGATTCAAATAAACAAGAATATGTGAATGGGAGTAATGCAGCAAAAATGAATGCAATCATCCTGCAATTTGCAACACGTAGTTGCAAAAAATGAAAGTGTAATGATCAGTAATCACGGGGCCATCAGGTCTTTTTTCCTGGTACTGTGATGGATGCCTCGTGTCATCCAACAGACAACATAACAGAATTCAATTATAACATGTATGTTTTGTAAGTTTTGCAATATCAGATTAGTTTATTGTGATAACTTAAACCTGAAGTGTGGAATTTCTGTCAAAAACACTGTCGACAAGTGCTTACATCTTAAGCTCCGCCTACTTTGTGAAACGGTAGATAAATAGTTTCGAGCGTTGCCGAATGACTCGTTTTACTATCAGAATTTTAATCAATTTGGTCTAACAACATTTAGGAAGTGCCACACCATTGCATTATTTAAAAAAAATATATGTATAATTTAGTGTCTGGGCCGCATGGTCTGCCCATACAACATGCCGAGGCTGCAATCATCCAGCCAGCGAGGGAATGTCTCACCAGACACCACATTTATAAAACTGCGTACTGGGAAGTAGTGAAATGTTTATATGGCTTAATCAACATTGTGTTTGGAAGGAGCTTGAGTGGAAGAAATATTCATTTTTATGTAAAAGTCCTGCGATATTGGTTGAAGTTAAGACTAATGCGTATCTCTCCCTCACAGATTCTGTGATCCTATTCTAGATACATCGTCCATGAACTGTGAAAAAAAACAACAGATAATTTTGACACCATTGCTGCTATTTAGATATTTCTTACTCAAATCTGCATCAGTGTCTTCGCTGATATTTTTAACAGGTCCTTAGGGACACAACACACTCTTGTAAATAGACTTCAACCAGGAGGAACTAGGCTTCAGTTAGAAGAAGCAGTAACTGCCTTGTGTTGACTGCATGCTCTGGATAACCTT
>NW_027185386.1:275000-360000 GCF_022577435.1 Embiotoca jacksoni | reverse complement strand
TTTTGAAAATTACATTCAAAATGGATTTGATCACCACGAATGAGGCTTGTTTTTTTGTTAGTTTAGTTTCATATGGAGTCTCTAAGTGAGCAGTAGGACGTACTGAAGCATCAATACAGAGACAGAAAGTATTCAATCAGAAGGAGCGTGTGTCTGCCGAGCTCGGCATCTGTTAACGGTCCATCACGCGTGTAGAACTCACCGCACGGCAGCCGAAGCGACTCGGAGGTTATTTGTCTTCCGGAACGACGCAGCAGAACGTCCCCGTGTGACCTCCACCACGCGGTCACGCCTCCACCCTCAGCCGTCAGCGTAGCGATCAGTCCAACTCGCTGAGAGAGAAAAGAAAAGTCTTCAGGATGTCGGTTATCAGAGGAATAAAATAGCGTTATCATGAGGAATGATCAGACTTCCTTTAGGTCCATGTGTTAGCGTGGGAGACGGGCAGCGGGGGGGAACCGGTCCCATGTGAGCTGCTGCTTTCTTCATTCATCAGAACGGATAACGATCCGGAGAAGATTAAGACTTCAGAATGTGTCTTCTTCCCTCAGACTCTACGCTGATACTAGAAGTCCATGTGTGCTGTAGGACGCCGGTTCCAAACCTTTATGGGGATATTTAATAATCTTCTGGCTGTTAACTCGTCCCATGAAAAGGCTGAAATGTGAGTCAAATTGACTCAACATGAACTACGATGGTCCCATTCATTAGTGAAGGAAAGGTCACGTACACACACGGCACACTGATGTGTTTGTAATTGTTTTTTGGACAAGAACAGAGCTTTCTGAGACAAATACAACTTTTTTTTGTTGACGAAAAATAAAGAATAAAAATCCTAATTATCTCTAAAACGGAGACGTGTCCCCTTGAAGCTCCTGATCACAGGCTGCATACATGTTTGAGTTATGAGCAGTTTAACCAGAGAGCAATAACTCCTCTGATGGTTCCCAAATAATTGCTGTACATGCTTTTCTAAGTTCCTGTCACGTTAATCCTCTCGGGAGCCGTCCCAGCCACTGATGTATTCATCATGCTTTTCCGTGCGAGCCTGAACAAGTGCTCCCTCTTCTTCAATAATGCACTTGAGAGTCTCAAGAGAAAGACCCGGATCATCCAGCTTTTTAACAGATTAGACCTTCACTCCCGTCTGGTTTCAAAATCTGGATCTCTTCTTCCTGCCTTTTTGCATTAAAGTAACTGATTAACTGACTAGACTGAAGTCAGGAGGCTCCGCGGCTGGATTTTAGTTTGCAGTTATTTTCTTTTTTCTTTTATAATCTGTGTTGGCCGACTCAAATGGCTGTTTGCAATGTTACAACAAACAGTCTGTATGTTTGGAACGGTTCTGCCCATTGAAAGTAATGAGAAGCTCTGATGGGAGAGAATTTGATAAACGTGCATTGGGCTGTAATTGTTGTTGGGAAGCTGGAGTTGTATTTTAACAGCTATCCTGTTTTTGGGCATCAATTGTCCCTCTGTGTCTCCTTCCTACTGTCGTTTACTGCTTTCTTTTTTTTCATTCAAGCAAACAGAGATGCATTTTCATTGCTTGAATTATAAAATGGAATATGTAAAGCTTCTAATTGCTCAACCAAAAAGGAGAGTTTCAGAGGAGAGAATAGGATTGTTATGGACTGTGAACAGCAGCAGCACCTCTTTGTAGAACTGACAGATTTTAACATCATATTGTTGAGAAGAAGTTTGCAGGGAAGCAGATTTTTCTGAACTTTATTGCGGACCAGAAATAACAGATTGCAGAAGCATATGGTTCAGTGTTGTGATGTTTAAGTAAAGTCTGCGGCGGCTGCACAATTCAAGAAGTGTGACGGCAACATGTGAATTTTCCTGTCAACGTCGGTGCCGGTGCTGCTAAGTGATGTTTCTCATTTAAAGTCCTGGACAGCTTTAAAATGCAGAACTGAGAGTATAGAAATTATGTTTGTCTTTACTGAATATCTGACACTTACTTTTTGCAGAAGTTTCCATCTGAATGAAGTGGTTTAAAGTATATAATTACACTCACTCTTGTACTGTGTTACTTCGTGTATCTGCACTTCTTAGATATTAGTATCATATTTGAGTGTTTTTTAATGCTTCTTCCAGAGTGGTATGAGGCAACATAAAATAGACATATCAGTCTATCATATAGTACTTTTTAGTCCACTGTATTTATTTGAGTTGCTTTGTATTTTCAGGTTACAAATCACATGGTCAGGTCTTAATCTATATAATACTTTATTATATATTGATCTACTCATCAGTCTATAATATAATGAAACTGTTTTCCGTCCTGACCAGATGCAACATTACATGCTTCCTACACAATAAGGCTTTAATAATATAGACTAACAATATAAAATACATATCAATATAGTCATGTAAAAGGACCTATACACTGAGTATTTTTCCATGAATAAATTTGCACATGTTTTTGAAAGCAGTTTTACATCATAGTGTTTCTTCTCTTGCTTTAATCAAGAACGTAATTGTCCATGTAAATGTTACCCAGGAGCTCTTTTGACTTTGGCTCCTGACAATCAGTCGGTACGAGGCATCATCTCAGTGCACTCTTTTGAGTTCTGCTCAACAAATTTCCAGCCTAATCGCTGAGCCCGCCTTGCTAGCATTATGGCTGTTAAATAAATAATCAGGCTTCTTTTCTTTTTTTGATCTTCTTCTGAGTCTTATCTCCCATGTTGAGTTTATAGTGTGGGCAAGTGTAAATAATCTGTTTTAAAGGCGTTGCAGAGCCGGAGACGCCTAGCAGGTCTTTGCACACATGGCGGCTGCTTAAATAAACACACACCTGCAAACAGATTCTCTGGTTTTCCTCTGTACATCATATTATTTTCTCCGCCTCTTTGTCAAGCACACATTGCCACCCACAACGTGACACTCTCCTGTTCACAGTTGTAAATGTACCCATAGATTACATTCATTCAATCAGTGGAGTTCCCTTTGGGGAGGAAACTGGCACACACTATCAAATCTCTTCCCTTTTTTATTTTTATTTTTTTAAATAAAAAAACATGATTAAATGCAGAGTCTCAGCTCTTCTGCCTGTTATGTTGGAGATCAAAGCGTCCGGACCGCTGCTTGTGAAAGTAATTCAGCATTCTGTGTGGCGCGCTCTTAGAAACGAGGCCACCTTACTTTGATGACTAAACCATTTCTCTCCCGCTATTAATCTCGCAGTATTGACTTGAAATGCACGAAAGGTACGACTGTACAATCTGCGTGTCAGCAGCTGTGAATGTGGGTGTCGCTGTAGGCTCATCCAAAAGACTCTGATCCTTTCTCTTCCTTTGCGCCATTAACTCGGCACGACTGTCACTTTTCCTCTGATGGAGCTCCTGCTTCTGAAGACCTTGTTTCCACCTTGAGCTACTTTGATGATGTAGTATGTTTTTCAGGGGCACTTAACAAGAATCTGTATTTCTTCAGCTTACATCAGTTTCCACTTTAAAGCCCCTGACGAGCTTCACACAAACCTTTTTGAGAGATCCGTCGTCAGGTCCGAGTTATTCCAGGTGGACCTCTGGACACGTCCTTCCTTCATCACACCGGCTTTACTTTCACTCTCTTTTAATTAAGTCATTAACTTGGCCCCCAAAATGGAAAATCCTTTTTGTCCTCTTCTCTTTCGCCCGTTCTCCATTACCGATGGAGCGGTCGTCCTTAGTGCGGACACACAAATCCTCCCGGGACCAGGGATTAATATGCTCCAAGCTATATGAGGAGCAAGGATGATCTGTGACACTATACGGATTTCCACGTGGCTTTTTTCCCCCCCCCACAATAAGACTGTAATTACTGCTTATAATTGGACACGAACATCCAACACCTGTTCCTTTAATATGTAAAGTAATAAGGACATGAATATCAATCGAGGCCAATTTCACAAAGCATATCCCATTTCCCATAGAAGATGAAACACACTGAAGTGAGGTTGCAGGGTGTGTTGAGTTGAATCTGACTCTTGTTCTTTTCAACCTTGTGGAGGTCTCTGTCTATAAATTCCAAGGCAGTATATCAGATTTACAAATAAGATTTTTGTAAATAATCCATGTTAGAACATAAAAGGATGTGAGGAAAGTCTGCAGGTCTGAGAGACAGGATGGATTGGTCTGTGAAAAACTGTAAATAAGACAACACAAGAACAAATACATTTAAGGCTTTTCTATTTGTTAGTTTTGGATTTAGATTCTAGATTTGATATTTTTGTCTTTGTCAGTTTTCTTTTTTCACTATTTTATCATGCAATGTTCTTCCTCCTAAATTATTCATGAAATATACTGCAAATTGTTAATCAAGGAATCACGACAGTGATGCATTGCAGTTCAACAGCACCACAAACTACGTCATAATTAAATGTTAAAATGGTGTTAACTCCTCTCTGAAACAGCCTGGTGAAAGATTGCACTTTATAAAGTTTGTGAAGTAGAATTTATTGTAAGATTTTCTTTTTAATTAGATGACATCAGTCTTAGTTACAGTATGGAATAACTGAGTGTGTTGAGTTCGCAGTAAAGAACTGAATCTCCTCAGTCTTACTACATACTCAAAGACTAACACTAAAGAAAAAACATAAAATGGAAATTACAGATACATTATTTCCTATTATGTAATTTTTAAACCGAGAATAAACCCATATGGACCAGATGTCTGTCGGGGAGGTGGTATTGTTCAGTGATTTCCACCTGAAGCGTGTGCGGGTCGTTTTGTTTCCTCCCTGCGATGATTGCTGCTGATTTTTCAGCGTCCTCTCGTCGTTCTATAATTTCACTCAAATCCGTACTGACACCTTTTTATATTTGAAAAAAAAATGGATAATTTTAAAGGAATATAGACTTCTGATGGATAATAATGAGTGGGTTTCTATTTACAACTATTGAGCTTATTTACTAACTTGTACATGCATAGCTTGTTGCATCAGTGCTGTTGCTATGGTTACTTTTAGAGCAATACAGGCTAGCATTGTGATAACACTGTTTGAACTCACTCAAACACACCAGCTAATCAGAGATCAATGATATCACTGCTGTTGAAGTGTAATTGTTGAAAAGTTATGAAAAGTCCATTAAACTACTTCCATTTTAATTTCAAATGCCAATCAGCATTTGTGAAAGAGCATCTGTTTACGGGGCTGAAATATTCTGACGGTGACCTCATGAAAACAATTCTGTGGATATGAAGCCGGCGTGCAGGCAGCGCTCTTATTACGAATAATGCCATCGTCTCCTCGGGTATACAAATGAACAGCAGCAGCTAATAAAGCTCCAAACAGAAAGAAAAAAAAAAAGTCGTTGGCGTAAACGGGTTGAAATGAAAAACACGAGGAGAATCACAATTTTAGAGACAATCATGTGGTTTGT
Organism: Embiotoca jacksoni; assembly: GCF_022577435.1. NCBI lineage: Eukaryota > Metazoa > Chordata > Actinopteri > Embiotocidae > Embiotoca > Embiotoca jacksoni. Next base: position 354,625 of record NW_027185386.1, on the reverse strand, counting down.
GTTCGGGACTATTCCATCGTTTCCACCAGCGTTGTTAGTGTGTTTTAACAGCAGCTGCACAAGGACGCGTGGAATTAACACGTTAACATACATGATGCTCTGGATTGAAGAGGAGTCATGCAAATGTCTCATGATTGTTCATTTTAAATCAGGCAAACTCAATAACTGGTGGAATCTATAAAATGATTGGATGAATACAGTTGTGTCGTAAAATAAAAGTAAATAATTGTAAAAACGCTTCATAATACCTCCGTTTTTATATAAATACACTGTTTGGTTACGTTTGGTTTTATTAACACAACTATGAACCAGTAAAAGAGACAAAACAGAAAACCTCGACCTTAATATTGAGAAATTCGAAACATAACAACAACAACAGGCTTTGCAAATATTTTATGAGTAACGAAATGCACTGAACATGTTTGATCCCCCTGCGGGGAAACAAACAGAATCCTGTTTGTTTCTGTAGTCGAGGAAAACTCAACCGCTCCTCCAAAAATCTGTGAAAGCACAAAGCAAAAAATGTATATCATCTTTTAATCCTGATGCGTCGTCCACTTTGTTCAGACCGGAGCCTGACGAGTTCATCGACCTCGGTTCACCCCTCGGTATGAACTCAGCACAGATGTCAAGCGTGCACTGATGGCTGATGAGAAACAAGACATTCCTTTACAGAAATACAAAGATATGTTTGGAGTGATTCTGATAATCACCTTGTTTGTCCACTAGAGAGGAGTTTGAGTACAGAGCTTCACATTCCTTACAAATCCTATTTAAAGGATCCTTATCAAAAATATTAAGAAGTGTTTTGTGTTTACCCTAAAAAATTAGCCAATATTATGCAATCTGATTTTTTTTTTAAGGTACTTAAAGATAAATTTACAAATGTTTTCTGACAAAGACAATGCATTCAAGCGGTTTTCTAGAGCTGTTATTTAAACGTTGGTATTAGTGTTCCTATATGAGTACAACAGGTGTCAGTGTCCTCAGAGTGGAAGCACCGCCTTTTGAAATCAGAAAATGAGCTCAGATTACCATTTGAAACGCAGACAGCAGCCTGAATAACAGGGCGACAGGTGGGTCGCAGTTTGTTTTGGTTGTTTGTATTGAAATGTGGACAGGCTTCCTTTCATCGCCTCTGTAACCCATCACTCAGCTCTCACCGCGCTGCAACAGTCAGACGACGTGTTGCGAAGTTGATTTATTCTCAGCCTTCTCCATCAATCGTATCCAGCAAGGTTCACTTTCAAGTTCAGTCATCTGTTGTGGGAGAGCGATGCAGAGCCGGAGAGCTGAATGCTCCTGGATCTTCCTCCGAGCCCATTCTATGCTAATGAAGGATGCTAATGAGAAGTGGAGGCTAACAAAAGCGGAGTTAATGAGGACCAGCATGCATCTCTGCAGCTTTCATGCCCACTCATTAGGGCTTCCTTTTAGCTACTGGCTGGCTCACGTTAGCAGCCCCCCCCCCCCCTACCCCTCCCCTTCTGACAAGAGTACACTGAAGAGATCTCAACACGAGCTGTCACGGGAGATGAAAGGCGACATCACATCTGAAAGTAGTCGCCATGCCTCCATGATGGATGTGTTTCCTCCGAGGGGGGGTGGAGGGTCCAGGTCAGACAGCGATGACACCATTAAAGAAAACAGCATTCAGGAGATCAGAGAGAAGGTTACTGCCTCCACCCTCACAGGAAGGACACTTCTGCAGTGAAACTCAACAATGGAAGAAAAATGTTGTCTGGCTTTTTATTATATATGTATTATATATGTATATATATATGTGTGTGTGTATATATATATATATATATATATATATATATATATATAGTGGTCCTTAGAAAAAGTATTGGGATCATCAAATTGGTGTTTAAAAATGTGGCCTTTAGAGATCATTAAAAATATGAAGACGAGCAAAAGAGGATTAAACAACTTTGTGCTTCTGCAAATTCAATTCAATTTTATTTATATGCTGTCAAATCACAACACAGGTTATTTCATAGCACTTAACACATTAAAGTCCTTCCAGCAGAACTTTACAGAGAAACCCAACAATTCAACAATTCAACAATTCAACAATTCCCACATAAGCTAGGAGGAAAAAAACTCCTCTTTAAGGGAGAAAAACCTCCAACAGAGGGAAGAAAAACTCCTTTTAACAGGAAGAAACCTCCAACAGAACCAGGATCAGAGGTGGGCGGAGCTTCTGCTAACAGAACCAGGATCAGAGGTGGGCGGAGCATCTGTTAACAGAACCAGGATCAGAGGTGGGCGGAGCATCTGTTAACAGAACCAGGCTCAGAGGTGGGCGGAACATCTGTTAACAGAACCAGGCTCAGAGGTGGGCGGAGCATCTGTTAACAGAACCAGGCTCAGAGGTGGGCGGAGCATCTGTTAACAGAACCAGACTCAGAGGTGGGCGGAACATCTGTTAACAGAACCAGGCTCAGAGGTGGGCGGAGCATCTGTTAACAGAACCAGGCTCAGAGGTGGGCGGAGCATCTGTTAACAGAACCAGGATCAGAGGTGGGCGGAACATCTGTTAACAGAACCAGGCTCAGAGGTGGGCGGAGCATCTGTTAACAGAACCAGGATCAGAGGTGGGCGGAGCATCTGTTAACAGAACCAGGATCAGAGGTGGGCGGAGCATCTGTTAGCAGAACCAGACTCAGAGGTGGGCGGAACATCTGTTAACAGAACCAGGCTCAGAGGTGGGCGGAGCATCTGTTAACAGAACCAGGCTCAGAGGTGGGCGGAGCATCTGTTAACAGAACCAGGATCAGAGGTGGGCGGAGCATCTGTTAACAGAACCAGGATCAGAGGCCTGTTAGGCTGCCTTTGCCAGTTGGGGTGAGAGGAGAGCAGAGAGAGAAAAGAACAGCATAGAGATACAAGATATGAACTGTTGGTGGTGCCAGTGATCACAGCAAAACGGTTATTGGATTTCTGAAAGCTTTTCTCTCAGCAGGACATTCAAATTTAGCCAATGGGACCACTCAACATTTCCATTTTTTCAGATTTGGCAACTTGTGACACACATCAGTGTTATTCCTGGCATGTAGGATTGTATGCCAGTTGATTTAAAAATGGATAGTCAGCTTCAAAGTTTTCCAGGACAGAGATCATCTCAGGAAATGTACAAATAAATTAGAGCAAGTGGAGCTTGGTGGGTATGTTAGACACATTTTATATTTACATTCCTTCTGATGCTTCTGCAACTGCAAAGTTATGGATTTAATTAAAAAATATATAAATTCTTGCTTGATTTGTTTGCGCCCTTCTGTTTTGTTGGCCCATAATTTAGCCGAGTGGACGGGAAAAGGATGCAGCCAATTTGAAGGTCTAAACTAAAGAGAAGAACCATAAGAAAGAATTTATGAAGTAGTAAAAGCATTAAATTGGTATTTTCTTTGTGCGCTTGGCTTTGATCAGCATCAGTGTAGATTTGGCAGGATGTTGTTGTGCTCTGATCAGTTTGTTGAGGACCTCTTAGGAGACAAACAAACACACCCACACTTGAGCTCTGCGATGCTCCGGCAAGCTGGCAGAGAGAGCGAGACGGACTTCCGAGCTCCGGTGGTTTCCTATTCAGCGTCTGATCAGGGCATGTTGCTAAGATACAAAGAATCTAAAGTTACACAAGCTGAAATATTCTTTGGTATTCATACTTCCCATCATGTGCTCAAATTAAGTGTGAGGAGATTTTTTTTTTTCCTACATGTGGTTCATTGGATGGAGATGAAAGTGTCTTAAGTGGAGTTTCCAGTTCTTTTATGTTCTGCCATTTCCAAGGCTTCGTTCACACTGCAGGCAGATCTGATTTGTTTTCTCAAATCAGATCTTTAAGACGGATGGGATCTGGCGTGTCCAGACATCACCAACCTATCTACATGGGTTACTGTGGTAACGACCACGCTGGTGACGCAACTGTCAAGTCGCAATTCACAACTCCTGCGTCGCACCAGACAAACTCAATGAGACTGATATACATTGAAAGGTTTCTGCAGTCACGGCTTCATTGGATAGCGAGCGAGCTTTGCTCATGGTTGTATAGACTCACTCACTCGGTCACTCACTCTGTCACTCACTCACTCTGTCACTCACTCACTCACTCACTCATTCTGTCACTCACTCACTCACTCACTCACTCACCCTGTCACTCACTCTGTCACTCTCACTCACTTGTCACTCACTCACTCTGTCACTCACTCACTCACTCACTCTGTCACTCACTCACTCACTCTCTCACTCTCTCACTCACTCACTCTGTCACTCACTCACTCTGTCACTCACTCACTCTCACTCTCACTCACTCACTCACTCACTCTGTCACTCACTCACTCACTCACTCTGTCACTCACTCACTCACTCACTCTGTCACTCACTCTGTCACTCTCACTCACTCTGTCACTCACACTCTCTCACTCACTCACTCTGTCACTCACTCTGTCACTCACTCTCTCACTCACTCTCTCACTCTGTCACTCATTCACTCTGTCACTCACTCACTCACTCACTCACTCACTCACTCTGTCACTCACTCACTCATTCTGTCACTCACTCACTCACTCACTCACTCACTCTGTCACTCACTCTGTCACTCTCACTCACTCTGTCACTCACTCACTCTGTCACTCACTCACTCTGTCACTCACTCTCTCACTCTGTCGCTCTCTCACTCTGTCACTCACTCACTCACTCTGTCACTCACTCACTCATTCACTCATTCTGTCACTCACTCACTCACTCACTCACTCTCTTACTCTGTCACTCACTCACTGTCACACTCACTCTGTCACTCACTCACTCACTCACTCTGTCACTCTCACTCTGTCACTCACTCTCACTGTCACTCACTCTGTCACTCACTCACTCTCTCACTCTGTCACTCTCACTCTGTCACTCTCACTCTCACTCTGTCACTCTCTCACTCTGTCACTCTCACTCTCACTCTGTCACTCACTCTGTCACTCTGTCACTCTCTCTCTCACTCTGTCACTCACTCACTCACTCACTGTCACTCTCTCTCTCACTCACTCTCTCACTCACTCTCTCACTCTGTCACTCACTCACTCACTGTGAAACGTGATCTGATCCACCAGAGCGTCCCGACTGAGATCGATCTGTAGAAATCTGATTGGAACCACATTTCAAACCGAGGTTATTCAATCGCAGTAAAAAACAACAACACTTCCATTCAGCCTGTCAGGCCTTCATCAGGGCAGGTACCAATCAGTTGCCTTTGGGCTGTTCCTTATATCTGTTGGTCAGTTGTCACGTGACCAGTGTGGACCAATTAACAGTCACCCAATACACGGGAGCAGGTACACATGATGGGAAACATCATGTCAGGACTAGAAACCAAATACAGATATTCATAAAATATCTTCGTATCTCTTTAAAATCCTGTCGCTCAGGATTCTCAGCAGCCTGACAACTCCATTGTTTTTGTCTGCAGTGTTCATAGTCCATTGAGTACATTTTTTTTATGTAGAGCCAGCGTCAAGGTCATTTATTGATGAGGTTGCTTACTGATAAGTCAGCATCCACCGTGGCCAAGCCTGGCGGTGTCCCCACAGCAAACAATGAGCGAGGATTAAATGATTACAGCAATCAATCCTGGGGCCATTTCATGTTTCCGCAGTACTTCTTAGTCCACGCGCTGCTTTCCTGGGCAGGCCCACACAATACTGTTGTTACTTCACTTCACTGCAGACTGCAGACTCAGTGGATATGTGCACTGGAGGTTGTGTAAGGAGAATATTGGACTATTATTGGCTTCCAAACTGTGTGATGTCACAAATAATGAAAAATGATAAGTGGAGATGGACTTTAATAGTTTGAGCATCGGTTACCATCGTTTACCTTAGATTTATTCATTAAAATGTGAGATTAACAACATTTGTTGCACCGACATGCTACATGTCTGCTAATAAATAATCATGAAAAAAAAAATATGCTAATTTTTTTACCACATCATGCCAACAAAAGGGATTTAAAATGTCCTCTTTATAAACTATTGAACACTTAAGGTGATGTCAGTTGAAATATTATTTATTACAGATAGATTTTTTTCTGTCTTGCCTCTACAAACCAACACACTCTACAAACATTCATAAAATCAAGCACAGCAGTGATAGTTTACACTTTTCCATCATCAGTCGAGCATTTGATCAGAAATCAGGCTCCCAACCTGCCAAGCAGTTTATCATTTGCACCCTGCTGTTAAACAAAGAGCAGCTGAATGCCTGTTGTTTAGGCGCTGATGAGATGTCTTTGCTGTCTGAGGGCATGTTGAGTGTCTCTAATGTTTCCAGATTGTAGCGTGATCCTCTCTTCCTGTTTAAGATTCTTCCGACGGGAGCTTTAAGTGTGCCTGAAGACCCGCGGTGCATCTGTACTATCGGTGCAGTTATTTAGATGAAACCCGGAGGTTTGGCCCTCTTTCAGAGATCATTATTTCATCATCATTCACTCGGAGCAGCATCACAACACAAATACTTTGTGATCATTGAGTGGAGCAGTTAAAGTGCTATTTTTCAAAGTGACCCTAATGGGCTTGTTCTGTAAGTACTGAAAGTCCCTCAAGCTTGTTGCTCGTAGATCCGACCGGTGGTAGTAAACAAAGAAATCGATCGACCAACTCATTGGCAAGGGATGCACACAGGGATTAAGTTAACTGATTGCTTCGTCAATCTTTTTTCCCCGTATGATATTTTTTGTGATAATATCCCCGGACTCTTTTTGCTGCTCGTGAGTTTCTTTAAGTCTCTCTGCTTTGTGTCTTTTAGCCCTGAAAGTCGTAAGTGTTCAGCCGCCCTTCAACCTCTGGGAGTCCCTGACAGCTTGCGTAACACATTTTTACTGCCACGGAGGAAATAAATTCCTGATGAGTGACAATGGCTGCTGGAACCCACCGGGGTCCGAGTCATCTGTCAAGCAGCCAAGAGCTGCCAGTGTCGCAGATAATGAGGAACTCGGGAAGACTGAAAAATGCGAACTGTCATTATGGAAACGTTTAAGAGAACAAAATATCTCTGCCGTGGCCACGGGTGTGTTCACATAGGTGGCCACGGTGGGTCTACCCAGTTCTGCAGGAATCCACTTCTAGACTGGTGTCTCCAGACCTGCAGTCACTGTATGAGTAGATGCGGGTTTTTGTGTTTTTTGATGTCGTGCTCGTCATCTGTTTGCTTAATTAAATACCTGCATCCCGGCTGCCTGTTAATTTCCAACGCAGATAAGACTTTTATGTCTGAGCTCTGCACCTGTCAGAGAATAATCAACGCTACTGAAAAGTCATAATCAAGTATTTGCCCACGCTGTGTTGCAGTGATATACACAATAACTGTATATAGTGACAATGACATGCAGCTCAGACAAAAGGTTGCTGAAAAATCAAGGGCAGTTCACGCTTGTTTATTTCACAGTGACGGATTTACCGTTTCTATTTTTGGACTTCCAAAGGCTATGTGGATCTATTGCAGGTGACCTTCAACAAATCTCATTACCTCTTTGCCCTGCATCAATACGTCTGACCTTTACAATCTAAACTTCCATCTACTGTGTGTGTAAACGTCGAGGCCACATGTGAGCACCAACAGTAAAGTGCCTGTAGGGCTAAAATACAGGAGAGGAGAACGAGTGAGAGACAGTACGATACGTACAGTATGTCTCACGTGACTCTTCTGTCCGGAGCTAGAAGGACGTGATACTCGGTGCTCTTTTCATCAGCTGCCTGCTCTTTGTCTCGATACGCTCAGAGGACATAATGACGTTTACACCCGGTCACTCATCCCAAAACGCTCACATCGGACACCTTTTATGTTTTTTGTAAGAAGCATGTGTATATTCTTCTGTCTGGGTCCGGTGGATTGCAGTTGATATTAATTATGTGTCCTTAATTGTGTTTGCCATCACGACCTTGTTGCCGACGATACTGATACTGCTGGATAAAACATTTTTTCTACCACTGAGGGATATTGATACGCTAGTAGAGGTCTTGTGGAAGATACAATATGAATTCAAATGTGTGAATATATCATTGAGTTAATGATTGCTAGAAGGATTCTTTTGGCACTTTCAGTCTCCCAGCAGACTTCCTCTAGCCCTCTGTTCTACAGTAGCTACTGTATATCATCTGAATCTCTTGAACTTTAATGGGAAAAGCTCCAGCTGTGATAGCGACACGGTCACCATATCATAACTGGAGCAGGCTGCTTTTCTTGGCCCGAGCAGCACCGCTGCTGCCGCTGCTACAGCCTGAATGGAGTGTCCTGAGAAGGTCTGCCAGCTTATAGGTTTGCAAGGTGCCTTCACTGTCAGCATAATAAAGACTGTGACTGGGCACTGGATGGAGTTCACAGCCACAGCTTTTCTTTCTGCTTCTCTCTTTTTTCCCCTTTTGGGTGAGAATAAAAAGCATCCAGCAAAGTGGTACTGGACTGAAAAAGAACCATTGATGTTCTTTGAGTGTGAAGGAGTTGCCTCCAGGTAATGCACAGGGGCACAGGCTAGTATTTAAAAAAAAAATGGTGGAACATCCTCTGAGTGGCTTTTCAGGTCATGTAAACCATTTGCCTATCTGGTATCCAAATCTTTTTAGAGAGTACAACCACTTGCTTCCAAAGGCGGTGAGCACAGCCAGTTCCAGTGAGTACAGCCAGTTCTGTAAATGGGGCAGTGGAGAGCGAGCATTACTGGAGTAAGTACTCCTCATGGTCCTTTCACTCTGTTGGCAACGCATAGTGACGTCACCCATTGGTTTGTGAATTGCCTTTTGAAGCTTGTCTGTCATTCTGGCTGTTGTCCTGATGTGTTTTGGGGCCAAAAGGGACCATATTTGGAAAAGCTGTGGAACAAAGGGATGGATGTGCCTGAGAACCCGAGGACACTGAGCCTCACCCACCTACAGTATAGCGGAAACCCAATGACACCAAGTTTGCCCCCAAGCATACCTCTTTTTGAGGCCTAATTGTGATTAATTAAATAACTATTTTCAGAAGGACCACCAAAACACTGATCAGCAGGAGGGAATTTAGCAAATGAAACAATAATGATTGTTGAAAAAAATATATTAACTTGATTTCATGAGAGAACCAGATGCTTTTTGAATGGGAATCGATTGGAGCCAAAGGTTTTTTTTTAAGCCAGCCCCTATTGGCCCTCGGTGGTATTGCATTTCAAGGCACTCAAGTTATTGGCTTCACTTTTCAGACTTGGAGACGACCTCCATTTTTATATATAGTCTATTGTTGAACCACAACAGCACTCGGCATGTGACTGGCTCACTGGGGACTGGATTTAAAATGGCTGCTCCAGAATGGAGTCCAGTTCAGTTTCCTTCAACAGATTGTTGGTCATCACACTTGCCTGAACACCAGCAGTCTAATACACTCTATCTGCCTTCCAGATATCTTCAACCGGTCACGCCTTTCATCCTTGTAACAGTGGCAGCAGAGACGGTGGCCTTAAAGGGCTCGATTGTTCGTCTTCAAACACATCTCCTGTTCAAACAGCAGAGACGGTGATGAGGAGAGCGGCAACTCCTTCCTTCGGCTCACTCTCACACACCTTGGCTTCAACAGGGCAGGGGAGCCCTGGGAAGAAGATCCTGCCTTTTGTTGGCTCTTCTATGTTTCAATTATTCTGAGTTGAAAGGTCCTCCTTTTCCTTTGTGAGCCTTGCCCAGAATAGAAATGATTTACCTGTTTCAGAGTTCGTTCTTAATTTGAAAAAAAGCGCCCTCTCATGTCCAAACCTGGCCATAGATGTGTCACATATGAACCTGCAAATGAAAGAAGGCGATGGTTATGGGCTTCCAAATAAAATGCAAATTGTAAATCTGTTCCAGTCAGTTCAAGCCAGAAGAATAACTTGAGCTCATCTTTAATTCATGTAGCGCTTAAAGTGCCGTGCCAGGGCAATCTTCCTCCTGCACCCGCTAAAAGCAGATCCCCAGAAGGGTTAACACTTCCGTGGGGAAACAGCCGGACCCGGGCCTCCCATTGGATGCCTCCCATTGGATGCCTCCCATTGGATGTCTCCCATTGGATGCCTCCCATTGGATGCCTCCCATTGGATGTCTCCCATTGGATGTCTCCCATTGGATGCCTCCCATTGGATGTCTCCCATTGGATGTCTCCTATTGGATGCCTCCCATTGGATGTCTCCCATTGGATGCCTCCCACTGGATGTCTCCCATTGGTCCTCATACTTCCTCATTGCATCCACTCTTCACGTGTGAAGAGATTTAATGATGCAGATCAGACATCTCCAAGGTTCTTCTTCTCTAGTGAGACCGTTTCAGTCAAATAGAGAAAATACTAATGCAAAATGTTCATGAGTGTTAGGAGAAATGTAATTTTATGTATTGAGTTTGGTGTGGAAGAGAAACATTGGCTGCCTGGTCTTTATCATGACACCTCAGCGATATAGTTTATTCATATGTTTCTAAATTAAGTATCGTTGTAAGATCAAAGAGTGACTGCTCACTGAGGGATTTTGGTTGATGCTGTTGACAGTGTAAAGGCATGATTTCCAGCTCTAGTTTCCACTGCTGCTGCATCTGCTGTGCACTTTGATTCAGAAAGCCTGCTCATGCGGCAACTTCCTGCTGCTTAATAAGATGTGGCATTAAAAAAAAAAACAAATTATCGGGAAGTTGATTCTTTGCTGAATTTTGGCACCATTAGGTCAAATTCACCATTTTAAAGAGCAGCTAAGGAATAGCACAGCTAGTTTACATGTGCCGTGTGTGCAGCTTAAAGCTGTAATCACCTCAAACGTTCAGGGATTTGTATTAACGTGTGTAAATGATCTACAGCAGATTATAGAAATAAAGGTGAATTCTGGTAAATAAATTCACTGATAATCCGCTCGGTTATCAAACCGTCATTTCAGAAGTAATTTGTTTTCTGCATTTCATTTTTTCGTCTCCTTCAGTTGTGACATTGCTCTTATCCTCGAGTCATGAATCAATGCTTTGAATTCCTTTTGATCACCAAAGTACCTTTTTTTTCCCCCTTTAAAATCAAAGCGCAACCAAATGCTAAATGGAAGAACATACTGTTCAAGATTCAAATGATGATGCCGAACATTTGTATCCTTCGGGCAGGTGAGACATTAAGGTGCTAATTCAGTGATGACACGTCATTTCAGGTCATTATGAGCCCTGCAAGAATGTAGCTTCGTAATCTAATGCAATCTAGTGACACTATTAAACATTGATCGAGGTTGGAACTGACAGAGAAAACGACAGATGAGTCGAAAAACAAAGCAACACTGGGATTTTCTTGTCAACCTGCCTGTCAGTTGTTCCTTTGAATATTTTCTTGTCAAGGACTCCTGCTCAGCTCAGACGAGGTTTTCGCCACTTGCCACTCTTGATTTTTCTACTCTTTTTTGCCAGTTTATCCAAGCTGTTCATATTTTCTTCGTCTCTGTATTCTGTCACTACATCTGTGACTCTAAAGGCAAAAAAAAAATCTGAAAGGCTAAATGATGAATGTGGGATTCACATAAATTCATCAATTGGCTCAAAGACTTATGCATGACTTTATATAGATCATCTCTGAGTCTCATAATTCCTGCATCATTAAAATAGTTTTAACATAGTATTAATAATGAAGGAATCAATGTTTCATGAACCCATTGCATATTTTGAAATGCATTAATTTTCCATTTGATCAAAACTACATCTATTCACTGACATTTACCCCTCAGATTTGAAAATGTCACGCGCACACCTCTGCTGCATCCGACTGTCACTTTGGAGCTTTTACTTTAAAGCCAGATAATGTTTTATGGGGCGTGGGAATAATCTGGGATGAATCTCCATGGTAACGTTCCCACAGCAGCTTCCTGACTGCCCCGTGTGTGATTTTTCCTCTCTTGTCTCGTCTGGCCCGGTCAGCTCAATGTGTGGCCAGTTCTCCATTTGTACCTCCGGACTGAACTATTTTTAATTTTTCCTTTTTATTATGCACCTCGAAGCTTTCAGAAGTTGACCATTAATCCTTCTGTCATTCGTTGCAAACGCAGAGGATAAAGTGAGCATTGCTTCTGCTGCATCTTTGTAGAACATTCACCTGCAACGCTTTCAGGATGTTTGAGACTTCCATTGAGATATAATACCGCATACAGCATGATGATGCTGTCGTACAAATTATTATAAAGGCCATTTGAATATTTTTGCTCACTACACACTGTGATTCACGGCTTCTCCGTGCACAGTGAGCATGTTGGAGAGTCTTGAAGGTTACACACAGCACATCTGACTAATGGTCCGGCTCTCCGTACATACTCATGCTAATCACTTCTCTGATTGATTGTGCTGCTCCGAAGCACTAATAGCATCATTAGCCGGAGCTGTTGTGGCAGTCTCGGCTCTGAGCTTTTCTATTCCCCCACTCAGATTTTCTTTATCCTTCCTATTATTGAGCACACGTATTGAGACAGGAGGTTCATTTCGACTCTAATTGGCTTTGTTTCTCGGTGAAGACAAACAGAAGTCGTCGCAAACAGAGAGAGCTATTTTTTTTTTTCGTTACGTCCGCCGTTGCCACACCCACTTCTTGCAGGTTCAAGTTTGTGTTACCATGGGAACCTCGGGACAAGTCCTGTCATTAACAAAAAAATTACAACACAATGACGCCAAGGATTCTGTGTGGGTTATTAGAGAAGCAGATACATTAGCACCTGGATGCTAATTGCAAATTTAGACACCGTATTTTATGAAAAACAAATGCAATTTAGTGAAAGCACTTACTTGTGATATAGTTCATGAAGTCGACACATTTTAATGCGGTCGTCTTACTTTGACTTTTATCTGGACCTCAACTAAATTGACTGAATTCATGCCAGTCAAAAACAACCTGCAGCTAGAAATGTGAGTCTTTATTTACTGAACAACATCCGGTACTTCCATGTGGCCTCTTCTTATTCTCCAAGTGTCAAAGTGGCACAAAATGTCCTCCCCAACAATCCTGAGATGAAGCCAGAGCTGAATCCTCCCGGTGTGGTCGGCGGTGGAGTGATGTCTCACATGAACAGTCGGCTGTCTGAGCTCACAGGATCGACTTGCTGAAACTCGCCAACTGTTAAACTCGTACAGCAAGAATTTAGCTGATAAGTACCGAGTCACAGTCTATCACACAGGAAGCTGTGAGTGCGGTGAGTTCTCGGACTTGTTAGAGGAAATAAGGAGGTTTTTTTCAGATAGCTTCACATGTAAATAATTCAGTGGGCGCTACTGGATGTTAGTATTTGATTTTTTTTTTTTTAAACAAAAGAAAGTGATTCCAGCTGTTGAAATGTTTGCAGATGATCTTCATGCATCTTTTATCCATTTACTTTAAGCATCATTTCATCTTTAACTTAATATGAATAATATACAAATGAGATTGCAACCGAAAAAGGCTCCCACTTTATATCATATGCCGGAACCCGTGTTATTAATATAATGTATAGCTCAACCTCCAAATTCTTGCAAGTGTTCACAGGATCAGAGAAGTTAATGTAAATGAATTAGGGGCTACGACTAGTGATTATTTTCACAAGTGATTAATCTGCTCATTACTTTTTTGATTAATGGTTAAAATATTTGGTGCATAAATTGTCATATTTTGTCCCAGGTTTTTCTGTCTGCTTCATTTAAGGGAGATTGCCCTGTTTTTTCAGGGGAACCAATGCAAAGATATAAACCTTTTTTTGCAAGCATGTGTTTACATACAAATGAATGAATGACCGAAACCAAATTGCTGACGAGGTTTATGAGGACATGTGCACCTCATGCGGCTTTATTTGTCATCTGGTCAGTTTCATTTATGAATTTTTCCATTAGAGTTCAAAATATTTCAACAGCCAACTATAAATCGTAACTAAAATAGCTTTTTAGTAAATGACTGAAACCTCAAAAACATTTCAGTCGGCTTTTCAAAATAAGATACGACTGAAAATATATTGATTTTGCACAAATGCAGCAATGAAACCAGCATTATTTCATATCATCCAGCAGACATTACACTTTAATAACATTCCCACATTCTTTTGAATAATTCAAACTATGTACCTTTTTTAAAAAATATTTTACTTAATATTATTCCTGGTTGCATCTGCCTTACTGCTTAATGCACTGGCCTGAAACTACCATAATAAAATAAGGTTGAACAGTGATATATTTAATATTAAATAGGCGGAGGAGTTGCTCTCCAGCATCTGTTTCCGTTATAACACCTACATCGTGACCGGGGTTTGCAAAGCGAATAGCTGAAGGGGAAGCTGTAAAGGGCAGGAGTGTGTGTGCAGAGTGCAGCTGGGACGCTGCCAAACTGTCAGACAGTGTTTCGGTCGTGTCAGCTGGGGAAGATTATTAGTATAACCGGAGCTGATGTTATAATCACAGTGATGTGAGCTGGACAAACAACGCACCATTTATTTAGGTCATCAAAACAAAGACACTAATTTAAGTCTCACTCAGACCTGCAGCTCCTGACCGACAGCACACACCGTTTAAGCCCCTCCCCCTTTTTCGTTGCGATTAGTTCTCTTCAAATTTTAAAGGGCCGTCTGCTCTGCGTAAATGTGATCCAGGTGTAGAGTGTGATCCACAGCAGCTGCTCCCTGTTCTCTTTAAATCAAAGAGGTGTTGGCGGTTTAATAAAAATTACTGCAGCATGAACATATATCTAATCGAGCATAAAATAGGAGTCTGGAAAGCAGCGGTAAAAAACTGGACAATTACAGGTTGTTTTCTTTAACTGATCCTACAGCACATCTCCGTGAACTGTACAGTTTGCTTCTCCTGCTGCTTTTTGCCTGCATAGCATTCATATAAATAACAACTCTGAAGAGGACGAATGGCCGCACATTATTATGGATATTGAGAAAATATAATCACCCGCCCCTCGTCTGTGCATGTGGCCAGCAGCTCTAAGCTACATTACCCTCTATTAGCATAACAAACCTGAGTCTGTGACTGAGCTGCCAGGGTCAATTTGAATTGTGGGTAATATAAGTGCCAGATTTTTGAAGTATGCGCAGACTAAAGAAGAGATCTCTCTGATTCTGCTGCATCAATTTTGATCTTAGTCAGCAGTTTTTGATAAAAGACAGCCCCATACTTTTTGTAGCATTGATTCATTATACTCAGAGGTGGAAGAAGTATTCAGATCCTATACGGGAGTATAACTACTAATACCACACTATAAAAATGTTCACAATAATCCAGAGAAACACACAAACATTAATTCTGCAGCAGCGTGACGCCACTATGAGATACAGATCCAGTCCAGGCGAGACACAACAAGCCTATTGACATCTCACAACATCAATTCATAATTTATTTGTTGAACAATGCAAGATTAATGTGATTTTAGTGATCCTGGAGATGAACTAATAACCTGTCAATATGTTCTCTAGCAGCAGTATGTTGTAAAAGGTGAGCTGGAGCTCTGCGATCATTCATTAGCTGCTGACCAGCTGGTAATTCTCAGTTATTTCCCTCTAATTGAGTTCAAGAAAAAGATGATTAATTGAAAATTAATATTGTGGACTTGTGAGGTTAAAATCGTACTTAAACAGTGCTGCTCCTCCTTTTCTTTTATTGGTATTCTCAAGATGTTTTCTTATTGGATTTGTTGCATTGCACTCTTTGTTACAGTAGACGTTTCTCTCAGCCATTAACTCCTCAGAGATCATTAAATCTTCACGTAATTGAAGGTTATTTGATCTCACCGTGACCCCGTACCGAGCCGTGTTTAGAGAGTTGTCGAGGTCAGCTGCAGTACAAGCTGAGGAAATCTCCGCTCACCTCGTGCTATTAAAGTAAGTCTTGAAATGAACGGAGCTCTTTTCCGTCTCTGTGCAACAGCTCCTGTGTGATTTCTTCTTAACTCAGTGATGGATTCTTCCCTTTTTCTGCCCTGAAGGCTAAATTACAGCTCATCTGAGTATCTCCATCACACTTAAATGTTCAGTTTCACCTGCAGAGGCTTTTTTCCCCCATTGTTGTTGTAATTTCCTTTGAGTCGTGTTACCTCCTGCCCAGACAGCTGGGCTTCCTCCAGGTAGAACCAACTCCGTCATGCTTCCTCATTGTTCTCCGTGAGTCGGAATATTAAAAACTACCGTGAAAACGAGTGCGCGGCTGCGTACGAAGGGAGGCGACTGCTGTCGTATTTGATGTGCAGTAGAACTTTGTTTCTGTGAAGTCGTCGTGTTTCTGCAGCGTTTTACAGACAGGTGGCTTCAAACAACGAGAGGTGACTGAGGAACGTGAACTCACTGAGAAACAGAACAGAAAACATAGTTAATGTGGAATCAAACGACTTGTCTACTCTTGTTTTATATCAAAGAATACCAACATTTATTTATCTCAGTCTTTGCAAGAGGAAAAACAGCCTGTGTAGTGAAGCTGCATAGATGCCATTGAACTCTTTGCAAAGAAAGTCTCTAAGATATAGACTGTCTTCATTTTGGAAGCTACTTAAAGCTGCACTAATCAATATTAATAATTGATCAGATGACTGTTGTCGCTCCCAGTAACAGCTCCACAAATCCACTCCATTGAAGTTCCTACGCGGCGTTTCAGCCTTTAAGTTTCCTGTTTTTGTTTGTATTGATTTACTGTTTCGGTTGTTCCGACAAACTTGTCTCGAGCTTCAACAGGCCAAATGATGGACTAAGATAATTACTAAGCTAGCAATTAACTTAGCAAGCCAAAGAGCTTCCTGTTTACCTCGGGTTGGTCCAATGAGAGAGAGTATTAGAAGAAAAGAAAGCAATCGTTTGCTCACGTTTGTCAGAATGAGGTGGTTATTCAACAGATATGACAGCATGTGATACAGCCGTCAGTCTTCTGCAGGAAACCGTGGAAGTGGCACGTCTTCACCAGGGCGTGAAAAGCAAGCTGACTTAGGTTTAGCCACCTAAAATATACGAGTTAGGTTCAGGAAAAAACGACTACTCGGTTACAGTCGGGAAAAAATGTCTTGAACGAAGTCCATATCACTTCGTGGCTTCAAACCCTGGTCGCTTGGGTTCAAACCATCCAGCGACCTTCAAACTAAAACTTCCCACTTTGACTTTAACACTCTCAGAACTTCGTCACATGATCTCCTCCTTCCACCCTGGTCATCTGTGCGTGTACTTTTCACACCTAGGCGATGCAAAATGTGACACTGACACGGTATCCTCTAGTGGACTGATGGAGTATTACACGCTTCGGCCTGATACCAGCCTGGTTTATTAGGAGTTTAAAAAAAAAGGTGTTTCATTCGATGTGTAAGCACAACTGTTTATTCAACAGAAAACTCCACAAGGTTCCTGTCAGGCTTAAATAATAGATAAATAGTGTTGTTGTTTTTTTTACACAGAACGTGGATATCTGGAGCAGCAACGAGCCAGCGACACTTTTCTTCTAAATGCTGCTGCACACTTCAGCAAACAGATTCTTTATGTTCATGCAGAGCCAGCAGTTGGTTTAAAGGTTTTAAAATCTTAAATAGAAAATTAAACAATGCTGACGAGCACCGCAGCTTTTCCTGCGTGTGTCTGAGTATATAAGTACTTTGATAAATAAGGTGGTGCTGATTGGAGTCGAACCACCGCTCCGGTTACAAAGAGCGCCGCGGCTCATCGGGTTATCATCGCCGACAGCGACTCGGAGATGATAGACAAGCCAGCGAAGCTCCACCGCCACATCACAAAGGAAGCCGTTTCTAGAGGCTTCTAAAAGCCCCGACAACAACTATTAGACGTAACGACGATTAAATGAGACAATCAATCTTTTGGATTTAAACCATGGCTACCGAGGGATTCATCCTTTTGTATTCATTTTAAAACTGATTTAGGTCCAGAGAGAAGATGGAAGGTGAAGCGGTGTTTCTGCCGTCAATTTAGAAAACTCATAAAGCAGAGAAAAGCCACTGATTGCTTTGCCTGCCGTCACTGTCATTTTAAATCAAGCCGGGGTTTTGATGAACAGCGGCCCACCGCGAGATCACTGTTTTTCTTCACCTCCCTCATCTTTCATCGACGCCGTCGTACCTGTGAGCTCTCCGACGAGGCCGGCGTGAAGACGACATCCTCGTTAATCATCCCGTTGCTTTCCGTGCGTTTTTGCAGAGGCTCTGCTGTTCTCCAAACCGTTCTAGGCCTCATTAACATGAATCTATGAATGTTTAATTGTGGTTTATATTTGCGGGGCACGACCAGTTTACTGCTTTGTGTCCTTTGATCTCAGACACGAAAACATTCAGGAATATTATACAGGAAATGCGTGCCGTGCACGTTGCAGCTACAGGAACGCTGTGTAATGGTATCTGACGCTCGTGTTGGCTACAGCCCGAATTAATCTGTGATTTCCGTCTGTTTTTAAATCGCAAATTGGAAAATGTTGAGCCTTTGAGTTGTTCTTTACACCGACTGCATAGCTGGACTGAGAAACCTCTTTATGGCTCCGAGCTAATTATTCAGCCTGAGGATCCGGGACCTGCAAGGCTGCTCTGACTCTAGCTGGGGGCTGTGTGTGTGTGTGTGTGTGTGTGTGTGTGTGTGTGTGTGTGGCTGTGTGTGTGTGTGTGGCTGTGTGTGTGTGTGTGTGTGTGTGTGTGTGTGTGTGTGTGTGTGTGTGTGTGTGTGTGTGTTTGTTCATGTGTATGTATACAGTAGGTGTTGTTGGAATAATTAAGTCAACATGTGTTTGACATTTCAATACAGCGCTCTTCTTTGTATTTTTGCCAGTTGTGCATTTTACATTTACCCTCCTCACATTTTCATGTTCCTGGTGCAGCTGTTTGGGAATGACGTGCCTCATTGTGTGTGTGTGTGTGTGTGTGTGTGTGTGTGTGTGTGTGTGTGTGTGTGTGTGTGTGTGTGTGTGTGTGTGTGTGTGTGTGTGTGTGTGTGCTTGTGTCTCTAATGTGTGTCGTGCATGGGAGCAGAAAATGCCCTTTTTGGGTTTTCTATGCTAATTTCATTCGACAGTGTGAAAGGTTTTCTTTAAACTCTCGTGTGGGCTTCGTGGTGCCGAGTTAAAAAAAAAAAAAAAGTATTTTCATTCCATATTCAGAGACGAGATCACAGGAAGTTGTCAAGACGTGTTGCAGAACATGAAGCCGGAAAAATGAAACACAACGTGTGTTGAAGTCAGAAAGCGCTGCCAGGGTGTCGGTCCTGCAGCCAAATGCGACATTTATCTCATCGTTGTTCCAAAACTGTTTTATAATAGTTCGGTCAGCCTCGGTGACTCATCACATACACATGCAGCATTCATCTGATGTTGCCGTAATGATTCAGACTTCCAGACGCACTGAGCAGGCTGTGACCAGATATGAAGAAGGGTTTTTATTCTTTCTGGGGAAACAGAGAGCCGCTTATTGGAGTTTAATTAAGAAATATAAAAAATTGAAAATGAAATAAAGAACCCTTCTTCATCACACAGGGAGAAAATGAACTCGTCTGTAATTGGAAGAAGAACACTGACGAATGCTAATGAGTGAAATCTTGAACTGTACAGAATGTTTGAGAGAACTGACGCCCGCTTGTCTCAAGCTTTCTGTTTACTGATGAAGCCGGTTTAAATCCACTCTGCTGGACGGAGATTGCTCGCTGACTGAAGTCAAATATTGGTATAAACGAATCCTTCCCCCATTGAAGAAGTGAAAAATGATAGAAAAAGTGGGCTTACATGAGGAATAAGAATATCATCCTGCTGTGTGGGTGGTTATTTTGTACACTAAGAACATGCTGAAAGATTGAAACTCTGCTCTAATCCAAGTTTTATGGAAAATAAATATGAGCTGTTGTAGTCAGGATCTTGGTAGCAGTTCGTTTTCTTTGCCCGCTTTTCATCTTGTAATCTTTCTGTTTTTCTACATTTTGATTTTAAAGTCTCGTGGGCGATGGTTGTACATCTTTCTCTTATAGAGCGGTTCATACAGAAGTTTCCTTTTACAGCAGGATACTGTATTTCAGTGTTTCCTGTTTGGTGTCAGAGGAGGAAATATGGATCCACGCTGGTTGTGTTTTGCAGTGAAACCACCACACAAATGACTTTACTGAAATCTAGACTGAAATTCAATTAAAACCGCCAAAAACAAGTGACTATAATTTGGCTAAAGGCTATATCCAAACCAAATGACAGTTTGCTGCATACTCCGTAGTACAAATAACCTTTTCCTAAACAAAGAGGGGCGCTGAGGAAGGCTTACGACGTAGAGATCATCTTTTATTTATAATCCCAACACCTCTTTTTATTTACATGCAGTTACTTTCAAAATGCACAGTGATAAAAAAACAAAACAGAAAGCAGCAGAAGGATTTGTCGTGCATCCGTTTGCGCGCCGCAGCGTTTGCGCGCCGCAGCAGCTCGGAGGCTCGGCAGCATGCAGCACACTAACGGAGGAGAGACGGACGCGCTCATCAGTGACGGACTCACCGGCTGCACGGAGCTGTGGCGCAGGAGGATGCGATAGGAGGTGCAATGGGGGAACAAGCTGCCTGAAAACCGGAGCTCCTCGGCGGAGCAAAGAAGGAGAGACACCGAGAGAGAGAGAGAGAGAGAGAGAGAGAGAGAGAGAGAGAGAGAGAGAGAGAGAGGAGGGGAGAAAAACCCAGAGAGACCACAGAGGGGAGAGAAGTCATTCAGAGCGAGAGAGAGCGAGCTGGATGGAGCTGACAAGGACACCGAGGGAGGAGAGCACACAGAGAAACCTTTACTGACGGGGGAGAGGAGCGACGGACTGCCGGCACGAAAGTGGAAAAAAAGAGGAGGAGGAGGAGGAGGCGAGTGAGTCCGACAGGAGGTCGAGCTTACGGGGCTTGACTGACACGAGCGAAGAGGAGGAGGAGGAGCGTGAGGGGAAGTTGATGGATTTGATTTGGGGAGAGTATTTTTAGAAGGAGGAGCAGAGACATGAGAGGAATATTGAGATGAGAGATGCTGCCGCTGAGTGGGGGAGCAAAAAAACAAACTCGGGAGGAAGAAGAAAAAAAGAATAACAGGAGACAGATAAAGGAGGAGGAGGAGGAAGAGGAGGAGGAGGGGGAGGAGGAGGAGGAGGAGGAGGAGATGTTGAGATCAGAGTGTGACAGAACAGATTATCTCTGGTCTGGTTTCCCGCAGGAAACCGCTGAGTGTACGTCGGCGTTGTGCCTCCTTCATGTGAAAGTGTGTCCGTACTATGTTTGTTAGTGTGTCTGCCGCCACCTGCAGGACCCGGTGACACCGGAGACACCGGAGACACCGGAGACACCGGAGACATCACGGAACAAGTGGAGGCATCTGTGAAGTGGGACAGAAAACAAATGAGCATGGCAAGACTTTTTTGTGAATTCAATTAAAGCTCCGTCGTTAATAGTGAGGAAGTGAGTTCTGCCTCCGGAAAAAAAACAAGCAAACACAAACACACGAGGAGAAACGCTCCTTATTCTCATCACCTTCCTTTATTTACTTTATGTCGGTTTTTTGTCCTCTCTGCTTCGCCCTCCATATTCTGTATTCCATCCTCCTCTCGCCTCCCCCTCGCCTTCTCTCTCTGCCCCCCCCCCCGCCTTCTCTCTCTGTCTCTCCCCCCCCCGCCCTCCCCCCCGCCTTCTCTCTCTGTCTCCCCCCCCCGCCCTCCCCCTCGCCTTCTCTCTCTGCCCCCCCCCCGCCTTCTCTCTCTGTCTCTCCCCCCCCGCCCTCCCCCCCCGCCTTCTCTCTCTGTCTCCCCCCCCCGCCCTCCCCCTCGCCTTCTCTCTCTGCCCCCCCCCCGCCTTCTCTCTCTGTCTCTCCCCCCCCGCCCTCCCCCCCCGCCTTCTCTCTCTGTCGCCCCCCCCCCCCCGCCCCCCCCCCGCCTTCTCTCTCTGTCTCTCCCCCCCCCGCCCTCCCCCTGCCTTCTCTCTCTGTCGCCCCCCCCCCCCCCGCCCTCCCCCTGCCTTCTCTCTCTGCCTCATCCTCTCTTGTTCACTGTCACACTAACTGCGGTGGATGCTGGAGTCACTCATGTAGAAGACACCTTGCTTGGAGCACATTTGCCTTGCTGATTTCTCTTCTTCTTCTTCCCCTGCTGAGTTGTATGATTGGAGCAGCCTCAGATTGAGAGATGACCAACAAGTGCTGCTGACTTCCTCTGAGCTGCCGCCTCACGGGGGGAGAAGACCACTTCACAACACTCAGCCAGGCGACTTTGACGCGTGTGCGCTATATTCTCGCCGCTGAGACCGCTTGGGTCAATAGTGCGAGGCCAAACAAACGTATCCACGTGTGGATTACAGTAGTGGATTTATCCTGGAGCTACATGTGGCCCCCGGCCCCGGAGGCCAGGCTGGGAAATGAAGCCTTTCCCGCGGCTGTAGGGGCACTGTGGGCAGCGATGGCCCTGGAGGGGCGCTGTCTCCGGAGGGGATCCCCGGCTATGATCAGAAAGGGCTGTCAGCGGCGTCACGTTAAGCCGACTCTGGCTCAGGTCACTTCTACTCTGCTGTCGAGGACACGCCTACACGGCCTGCGGCACGTTTGCGTCCCCGGTGGCTCGGTGGGCCGCCGGGCCTTCTGGCTGCTGGCCCTCTGCACCTCCCTGGGGTTGCTTTTATCTTGGTCCTCCAACCGCCTGCTCCACTGGCTCTCCTTCCCCACCTACACACGGATTCACAGCGAATGGGCCAAAGAGCTGGCCTTCCCCGCAGTCACCATCTGCAACAACAACCCCATCCGCCTCTACAAACTCACCAAGAGCGACCTGTACTTCGCCGGCCACTGGCTGGGCCTGCTGCTGGCCAACCGGACAGTGAGGCCTATGGTTCTGGACTTGCTTCAGGAGGACCGTCGGGCCTGGTTCAGGAAGCTGTCGGACTTCAGGCTCTTTCTGCCGCCCAGAAACTTTGAAGGAACCAACCTGGAGTTTATGGACAGGCTGAGCCACCAACTGGACGACATGCTGCTCTCCTGCAAGTACAGAGGAGAACCGTGTGGAGCTCACAACTTCTCCTCCGTAAGTCCAACTCACCCTCAATCCGTCCAGTATCTCCTTTTATACTTCCATCACATTATATTCTTGTCTTTATTGTGAAGTCTATCAGCCTAAATATCAGCAGCAGTGTAAAAGTTACAAAGATATTCGCATGTTGTTTCAGTGTATTATCTTTGAGGAGGACATTTTCTGGTGCAGTCGTTAACCTGAAGTTGTCAGGCTGCACAAAACTGTTTTAAAATCAGTGTTCAACCTGTCTTCACTTTGTTTCTTTACGTCTTGTTTCATAGCTTAGCTTTCTCTGAGCTAGTTCGCTATCATAACTGATGGTTAAGGCCCCCCTTGCCCCCCCCCCCCCCCCTCCCTAGAGGAGTTTACTGCCTCTGTGTGCGATCGCTCTCAGATCTGTCTTCTTTTTCCGTGGATGTTTGTCGTTGGGGGATTTGCGTGCCGGCTCTTCCTCGTCCTCTCTTTGCATGTTTTCAACCACGGCAGATGTTTTCTGTGCGACGGTTCAGACTGTCTTCTTCTTTCTTTAGACTAAAACACTGCTCACATACTGTATGTTGGACTCGATGTGGAAGACAACTGGTCATGAATGCAGTAATTACAGAAAACCTTCACAGGTTTCATACATCAAAGTATGTTTACAGGTCATAGGGAGTAATACAGCCTGTGAAACAAAAGCTGCTTTTTTCTTCTAAAAAATATCCTCTAGCAAAATCCCTGCAGTTGAGACTGAAGACAAGAAGTTTGTGAATACAAAAAACGGTTGATTTGGAGTGAATTTATCAGACCTCTGTAGCCCACTGCGCTTCATCGGCTGCTACTAGCACAGCAAACCGAATCTCAGGCCAAACTGTCAACAGTCAAGTGGCTTTATGGGAAGTGAAGGCTCCTGGTTTTACAAAGGAAGAGGAGATCATTGGAATAAAAAGACAATCAAAATATCTTGTTCTTCATCCATTTTGATCTTTTCTTTAAAAACAGCCCTTACTCGTCTGACAGCGTTACAGGACTGCAGCGTTAATTCAGGATTTATGATAAAAACACAACGTTTGATGAGTTCCACGTTACCTTATCGGACAACATTATCGACTGTTTTCTTCCATTGTGTTTCTGTCAATGCGACATAATCGACAATTTGTTGTTGAGAAGCTTTCAGTGCTCCGTAGAGAGGGACGACCAAGCTGAAAACGTATTGCTCCCTCATTCGTCCCCCAAATGTTTTACAGCATATTGAATGTTAGAAGCTCTTTTTGCTGCTTTGCAGCTTTCTTTTGTGGCTTTCTTCTCTTTATCAGCCTCTCTCTCGCTGGTGACAAAGAAAACGAGTTTTGTGTAATATGTGTTAAAGCACAGCCAGTAACACATCAAACCTGTACATTAAATATTAATATTAAGTGGATTTTTTACTAAACACAGACATTTATATACATTCGCAAGTGAATTTTATGCTTCAGAGATGTGACCTCGTTTGCAAAGATAGCGGAGGAAGGAGGACAGATGTAGGATGGCGGTGGATTGACCTGGTAGGATGGTGGAGGATTGACCCGGTAGGATGGCGGAGGATTGACCCAGTTGGATGGCGGAGGATTGGTGCGGTAGGATGGCGGTGGATTGACCCAGTAGGATGGTGGAGGATTGACCCGATAGGATGGCGGAGGATTGACCCAGTAGGATGGTGGAGGATTGGTGCGGTAGGATGGCAGAGGATTGACCCGGTAGGATGGCAGAGGATTGGTGCGGTAGGATGGTGGAGGATTAACCCGGCAGGATGGTGGAGGATTGGTGCGGTAGGATGGTGGAGGATTGACCCGGTAGGATGGTGGAGGATTGACCTGGTAGGATGGCGGAGGATTGGTGCGGTAGGATGGTGGAGGATTGACCTGGTAGGATGGCGGAGGATTGGTGCGGTAGGATGGTGGAGGATTGACCCGATAGGATGGAGGAGGATTGGTGCGGTAGGATGGTGGAGGATTGACCTGGTAGGATGGTGGAGGATTGACCTGGTAGGATGGCGGAGGATTGGTGCGGTAGGATGGTGGAGGATTGACCTGGTAGGATGGCGGAGGATTGGTGCGGTAGGATGGTGGAGGATTGACCCGGTAGGATGGCGGAGGATTGGTGCGGTAGGATGGTGGAGGATTGACCCGGTAGGATGGCGGAGGATTGGTGCGGTAGGATGGTGGAGGATTGACCCGGTAGGATGGCGGAGGATTGGTGCGGTCATAGCGGGTTAGTGCACCATCTTTTCCGTCACACTGCAGGACCTTCACATCACAGTGTGATCAAAAGAAAAAGTCCCAGTGACCCACAATTGTTGTGTTCAACAAGCAGAAATGATCACTACAGTCCAGAGCTGCTTTTTGTTCTGTTTGCCTGTTTTCTGATTCTCTCCACGAGGTTGTGTTGCACTAAACAGAGTAATTTACTATTTGGAGGAAGTGAGCAGAAAATAACTTTTGTTTTTGTTGTTGTTGTTGTCTCGTCAAATAACAGTTTTTCTAATGAGTTTAACCTCTTGGATGTCAGACCTATGAATCAGTGGACTCCCCAGTGTTGGAAACACAAGCTCATGATTAACATCTGAAGGCAGCATGATGACAGTCCTGACAGCAGCTAGCATAAAACTGCTGCTTTACTTTCACTGAAATACAAAATATAAAATGTTGATGTAAAAGGAGGTTGATGTAAAAGGAGGTTGATGTAAAAGGAGGTTGTGTGGAAACGATCCAACTGGATGATTTTTTGCAGCAGTGTTTGGTGGTAATGGCTCTTGACATCCTCGTCGTTCATCTCTGCGCCCTCACAGGTCAAAGTTCGTGACCTTTAGAGGAAACCAGTCTCACTTCAGCATGGAGAGACATGTTCCATATAGTTTGAATTTAGATGTCAGCGCAACATTGAAAATATGGCGTTGCTTTGTCACCTCGACATCTGCAGGTCAGCGGATGGATTCACTGGAAGGTGAAGCTGATGTGGAGTAAGCTCAGCTCGTTCATGTGGATTCGGGTGGAGCGCCGCAGCGGCCGAACCATTTTCCCGCATTCCTAATGTTTTGCACGTTGAATGGATCAAGCTGCCGACAGGAAAATGGCCCCTGAGAAAAACCGCTGCGCCAACTTAAACAACCCAATCTCTACAACCTCTTTGACAAATCGATAAATCGAAAACGGGGCGAAACCGTGAAGGCCGAGGTTGCAGCTGCAGCCACGACACAAACACCGAGGGGAACGTTTGCTCATTTCATGGACAGTATATGTTTGATACTGTCATGTTTACTCCTCAGATCATCACCACATCGATGCTCAGGCCTTCTTCCTCATCTCGCTTCACTACAAACAGAATCTCATGCCGTTAACGCGGCTTCGGTGTTTCTTTGCTCATCTCATTAGACTTCTGCTGCAAGTCAGCAAGAATCCCTGAGGACGATTCATTATCACTGAATTCAGAGATCTGTCACTCACACACCAACAAAGATAGAAGTAGCAGATGAAACAGGACACAAGGAACACACACACACTCTCTCACACACACACACACACACACACACACACACACACACACACACACACACACACACACACACACACACACACACACACACTCTCTCTCACACACACACACACTCTCTCTCACACACACACACACACACACACACACACACACACACACACACACACACACACACACACACACACACACACACACTCTCTCTCTCACACACACACACACACACACACACACACACACACACACACACACACACACACACACACAGATACACACTCTCTCTCACACACACACACACACACACACACACAGATACACACACACACACACACAGATACACACACACACACACACACACACACAGATACACACACACACACACACACAGATACACACACAGATACACACACACACACACACACACACACACACAGAGACACACACACACACACACACACACACACACCACACACACACACACACACAGACACAGACAGACACACACACACACACATACACAGACAGACACACACAGACAGACACACACACACACACACACACACACAGACAGACACACACACACACACACACACACACACACACACACACACACACAGACAGACACACACACACACACACACACACACACACACACACACACACACACACACACACAGACAGACACACACACACAGACACACACAGACACACACAGACACACACACACACACACACACACACAGACACAGACAGACACACACAGACACACACACACAGACAGACAGACACACACACACTTGTAAGTAAATAAACATGCGAGTACCTTTTTTCTGGCATGTACTTTTCTATGTTCGGAGCAAGTGAGAAATCCAGTTTTAGTAAAGGTTGGATATTTGGATAGTTGGATATGTGGATATGTGGATAGTTGGATAGTTGGATATTTGGATATTTGAATATTTGGATAGTTGGATATTTGAATATTTGGATAGTTGGATATTTGAATATTTGGATATTTGGATAGTTGGATAGTTGGATAGTTGGATATTTGGATAGTTGGATAGTTGGATAGTTGGATATTTGGATAGTTGGATATTTGAATATTTGGATATTTGGATAGTTGGATAGTTGGATAGTTGGATATTTGGATATTTGGATAGTTGGATAGTTGGATAGTTGGATATTTGGATATTTGGATAGTTGGATAGTTGGATATTTGAATAGTTGGATAGTTGGATAGTTGGATATTTGGATAGTTGGATATTTGGATATTTGAATATTTGGATAGTTGGATATTTGGATATTTGAATATTTGGATATTTGGATAGTTGGATAGTTGGATATTTGGATATTTGGATAGTTGGATATTTGGATATTTGGATATTTGGATAGTTGGATAGTTGGATATTTGGATAGTTGGATAGTTGGATATTTGAATATTTGGATATTTGGATAGTTGGATAGTTGGATATTTGGATAGTTGGATAGTTGGATATTTGGATAGTTGGATAGTTGGATAGTTGGATAGTTGGATATTTGGATATTTGGATAGTTGGATAGTTGGATATTTGGATATTTGGATAGTTGGATAGTTGGATATTTGAATATTTGGATAGTTGGATAGTTGAATATTTGGATATTTGGATATTTGGATATTTGAATATTTGGATATTTGGATAGTTGGATAGTTGGATATTTGGATATTTGGATAGTTGGATAGTTGAATATTTGGATAGTTGGATATTTGGATATTTGAATATTTGGATATTTGGATAGTTGGATAGTTGGATATTTGGATATTTGAATATTTGGATAGTTGGATATTTGGATATTTGAATATTTGGATAGTTGGATAGTTGGATATTTGAATATTTGGATATTTGGGCTCTGAAATGCCGAGCGGTGGGTGTTTGTGGAGATGAAGAAAGAAAAAGGTCCGACTGGAGGTTGGACGTGAGAGACGGAGTAGGACGGAGGCAAAAAGCATCTGCTCGGTCTGGTTGGGAATACAAATGGGTCCCATAATTCTGTCCAGTCTCCTTCATGTGCTAAATCTACTGTATTTCAGCAAACTCGTAGAAGGCCGGCTAATCAATAAATCTATTAGCTTCGTGCTGTAGTTTATGGCGGTCTATTCTGGCGCCCACATCTCCGATACTGATGTACGTCCAGCCACAGACCCAACAGAGGGGGATGACCGAGCCGGAGGAAAGCACTCCTTCACCGACCTCCATAAAAGCGATTCCTTTTCGCTAGCCGAGCGGTTTGAGATCTCCATCTCCAGCCTCCTTTTCAGAGCTCCGTAGAGGAGCAGATAACTGCACCTGCAATGACAAATTAAACAGTACTCAGAGTTGGAGAGTCGCACCGAATCACACTGGAGGCAGGGAATGAAAAAACAGCTGCACCTCTCTGTAATATATCAGCTGTATCTCCAGAGAAATCTCAGAACTGCAGAGTCACAGTGAAACCCTCCTGAAGCCGTCGGCCTGAGGAGGTTTGTTCACGTGCTTTTACATTTCAAACTCTTACATTTGTCAAATGAATGTTTTTGTTTTTTTTTTATTATATTTTGTATATTTTTTGTATCAGTAGCTGTTCAAATGACCACACGGCTTCAAAAGGTTTTGCTCAAAGTGATGGCCCAAGAGAGAATTCCCCCCCGACTGCTGTTCCTCTCAGCTCTGTCATCCATTTTAGCATCTTTCAGCTCATAGTTTTTAAAATGCACAAACGGGAACCGAGGTAGATAATTCATTCGAGAGTCAAAAGAATAACATTGGACTAAAATTGTAATGTTTCTCTGCTGGATGTTTAAAGTTAATTAAGATAACAAGTTGTTTTTTTCAGTGTAAAATGTGATGATACTCTACATGTGTAAACAGCTTGTTTCTGTTTCCTGCAAGTGGCCAAAATAATCTGGTCATGTAGGTTTATCTTCACTATTCTGTGCAGGTATTTATTAATCGTGTGACATTCAACTCTGAAAAATAAATAAATATTGGTTGCTTGCAGGAAAGGAGATTAAGAAACAAATCCTCAGCTCTAATGATGAATGTACGATCACAAAATCCCCTGCGATGTTTACCTGTAATCCGTTAAGCAATGGATTCACTTTTGCTTAATTTACATTTTATATTTTCCCCTTTGAATTGAATGATTGTGTTTCGCAGTAGTCTTACTCATCTTTTTACACATATGACAAACTTCATTCTTCCGTTGATCCGTTGTTAAAAAGAGATGTGCAGGGATGTTGGATGGACCCGAGCTGGGTACCGAACTTTCAGGACACCAACTGGATCACTTTGGTACTATTTAGTACCAAACAATGCTTTTCCATGTTTGTAAATGTTTTTAAAACGTATAACTTTTGCTCCATATGCATGAGTAAATCTTAAAGCCTTTACGTGAGCGTCTCGCCCACAAAGATAAAATCACTCGGTTTCAGCTTAGATAAATCTCCGGATACCATATTTAACTCTTTTAAAACCAATCTTTAGCTACATGCCTGTCTGAGCTGCATGAAGTGCAGTAACATAAGTATGTGTGCAGCCGGCTTGCTATCAGCCCCTACTGGTAGATTGTGATGCGTTTAGGGAACATCAGTAAATTGTAGCCTCGAGCACTAACTTCCATGCATTTAGAGGATATCTGTTAATTGTAGAAAACAATCTGAGTTACACTCTCCCCCTCTAAACTGCATGAAAACTAAAACAAATTGTAAAGTAATGTGTAATGCATTATCTTTTTCTTAGAATTAACTTTACAAAATTGGTATTGAAAAATCTTCTGTTTAGGGTAATATAAAGCACATTAATCATGGATAAAAGATTATCTACAGGCCTAATTCATCCCTGATTTCTCTCTGCTTTGTTCTGTCAGCAATCATCACTGGTTTATTTTCATCTGTATCTTCTGGGCCTAATTATGTGTAGTTTTCACTGTCAGTGCTTTGGAAAGATTTAAGATCTGCACCACCTGTTGACTCTCCCCTTTTACTTCCCACACAAAGCCCATAAACACAATGAAGACACTGATGAGAGTCTTATTTACACTAGGGCCCCCTGAAGCCAAGTTTAAAGCGCGGCCAATCAGCACTGAGCCTGGAGGCGGTGCTGATTGAGGTTTAAGCACATCCAGGAAATATTACAGGTCTCCTTCCTTTCCCCTTTTGTCACTGACCCTTTCAGTAGGCTTCTGTAAAGTGAGACCATAAGCTTATTGATTTGGCTTGAAATAAACAAGAGTGGGTGTCGGGTAGAAGCTGTAGCTCCAACCAGGCAATCTCATTAACACAGGTGGCCCCCGTGCTAACATGCTCCTCGCCCTCAATCCAATTTCCCTCCTCAGAACAGATGGCTTGAGTGCTTTCATGAGCTCCAACTCCCCGTTTTCTGTATGAAAACAGTGCTTGTGTCTTGAAAGATGAACGGATGCCGTCCTGGTTGGATGCAGCCAGCCGGCAGCCAGCCGGCATCACTGCGGCGGTTTGACAGCGAGCCGTGTAGGCCCCAACAAACAGTCACCTTAATCTCCCGGTGTAAATGCACACCCTGAATGCAGATAACAAGACTATACATGGTTAGCATTCATAAGGTCACGTCGACACATAAACCGCAGGACTTGTAAAAGGTTGGTGTTTGAAATAGAAAGCTAATGGATGCCGTTCTCTCCCATGAATACCATCTAATCTTCACGGCACCTTACGAGGGACGTGTAACTTACAGCCGATGAGCTCCACATACTGTACGTCTCTCTTTATTAACACTGTAAAGTGAATGAGCATTTGTTTGTTGTTGTTTCTTTAATGGGAGACATAAGTGATGACGGTGGTAGTGAGCGCGGTGGTTCACCAGCGTACGCGGACGGCTGCCTTAA
Organism: Embiotoca jacksoni; assembly: GCF_022577435.1. NCBI lineage: Eukaryota > Metazoa > Chordata > Actinopteri > Embiotocidae > Embiotoca > Embiotoca jacksoni. The sequence continues at coordinate 323,279 of NW_027185386.1, read as the reverse complement.
AGTTTTGCTCGCGGCTCATCTCCCTTACACACAAACACAATATGCAGTAAAAACATGCATACTACTACACCTACACTTCAAATCTATATGCACACTCAGGACCTATGGGCAGCAAACGCCCACCTGCGCTACCGTCTCTGTGCCAAGTATGTAAATGCAGATGGACAGTATAAAAGAAGGAAGCTTTACTCAGAGTACAATAGAAGACACACTCCAACATTAGAAGCGCCTCGGAGATTACCCCGCAGTTGCATCAACGACTCTCTGACACTTAAGTCAACAAAGTAAACATCCTCAGCTTCACAGCAGTGAGGTGTTACCGTTGCAGCGGTCTCCGATCAGATTGCATTACATTGCACCATGTTAACATGTTAATATCAGTGCACATCATGTATTTCTCAGAGTGGGATAAAATGGATTTAAGAGGTTCAGGAGACAGTTTGGTTTAATGTTTATCCCCGGTGCAATTACTGTGCCGTAACAACATAACAACACATTACCAAGTTCTTGTCAAAGCTCTTCACAAGTTCATATGACATGAAATTATTTTTAGTGAAAACCACCTCTCTGATTTAATGAGACTCAGTGACCTTCAAATTAGAACCAGTAATAAAAAAATGACCAACTCAGTTTGCACAATTTTTTAATGCAGGAAGCTGCTAACATTTTTATTTGATCATTATTATTACTATTGTTATATGTTTTTCTGTTCTGACCCTGAGCTTTTGTTAAAGAAAGTACTTGGATGACTGTTAATAACTAAGTATGATAAGCACGGCACCATTCATATAACTGCCCTGTTAGTTCTTGAAGAAAAGCACATTAACAGAGTCCACAGGACCAGCAGGCCTAATATGTGCTTCCCAGCATGTGATACCGGCTCTGTGTGACTGTCCTCATGTGACCGGGGCAACAATATGCCGTCATAAACACTTAAATACACAAGATGCTATTAGAGTGTGAAGAAAAATGGTGCAGCTTGATGATGTCTTCCTCACAGAAGCGGTCCAACATTCACTGCTTTTTTTTCTCACTTAATTGCATTGAATTCACAGTCTTGTTCTAAAAAGTATTAAAAGGCAGATGTACAGGAATTCATTTGGCACTGAATAAAAAAAGAGTTATATTTCATTTGGTAACACAGTGGAAACAAGCCAAGAACATATTTTCATCTCGTTATATCCCACACACTTTCTAGGCTTCTGTTTTCACGCTGGAAGATGAGCTCGTCGCAGCGCTGCAGGTGCATGAGGAGATTCAGAGTTCACCTGACGTCTTTGTGTGCATGATTTGGACCTTTTCTAAGGCTGCTTAGCTCTCCAGATCTGCCGTTAGGAGGTGCGGTTGCACTCAGGATGGATGTTGAGGTCAAACCGCAGCTCTGCATCAGAGGACACGAGTTTCGTCCATGTCGGCGATATCAGCCGTGCTGGTTCACTCTCACCTGCAGCTGCATCTTCCTCATCACGCCGTGCTGCCGCCATGAGCTTCTGATTGGATCAAAGCCTCCTGGATCATAACGTTACCGGTGTCAGCCGCCTCGTTTGTGAGCGGGGAAACGAAGCCGCCGTTTCATCATCTCCTTGTTTTTTTATCCAGGAAATGTTCCCGCTGCTCTCCGTCAGACAGACAGCAGCTCCTCTACGCACCACTAGTTTCTCTTTACCCAAATAAAGGAGGCGTCTCCAGGAGAGGCAAAAACTCGATTTTTAGCCCCTAACCTACGCTGCCCGTTCAATTACTTCTGCCCGTGTGCCTTTCAGCAAGCGCTTACTCCCCCAGCGGCTCCGTGGTGAACGGGATGCGGTTGTTGTCTGCTGCATGTCCAAAAAACGTCCTCCAGTCTGCAGCTATTTTGCCGCGGATCAGAATTCTTGGAGCGAACCGGTGTAGATCCGGTGACGCTGAGAGTGAAGGACCAGAAGAAAAAGGCAAACGTAAACAGACTTAAAGCGCCGACGAGGTGTTTGTTCTCACTGGAATCTCAGCAGACTGTGCTTCGAATGAGGAATCAGCAGATGCGGCCTCTGTAGTCTCCCGACGGTCTGCTGTAAGGACGTGCATCATGGATGAAACCCGGTTCCACTGATGCAGCTTTAGTCGTCACATCCCGCTGAGGTCTTCACTCACTCGGGCCGTCCACACGTCCTCGTACACGCGTCCGTATTTCCAACTTAACTCCTCGTTCTGAGTGAAGGACCTGCTGCGCATCATCGCTAGAAGTCAGCGGTTTCCAACTGGATGCTGTTGATGTCTCACTTAATTGATATTTTATACCTTTGTATCATGTCAGCTGCTCAGTTTTGGACTCTCACCTCGTCCTTTGGATCCGTAGCAGCTCGTGAAAATAAGTATAGAAGAGGCCTTTGTTGACTTTTACACACGACTGGATTAGATGCACCTAAATCAATCTCAATGTGATTCTGTAAGCTGAGAGGAGTCGGAGGTGCTTCTGTAAAGTCCAAAAGGAAAAAGAAGTAAACAACCAGGATGAAGGAGGCGGGCATCGAGAGACGAAGAACAGAGCGACACGCCAGATTGAACCTGAACTATATCAAAGAGGCGAACCTGTCGGAGATGTTGAGGATCCGTCAATAATTTAACACGCCCAACATCTCGCTGTTTGTTTGCGCTTCTTCTCAGACGTGAAAACGTTTATGAATAATGGAAACACGAGGAACGATTCATCCCGTCCGCTTGACAGCACGCTTTAATTCAGCTTTGCATTCCCACCCATTTGCAGTTGTACAGTATATATAAACACGTGAATAATATCCAGTGTTTATATGGACTGTGGATGGCACAAGAAATATTCAGGAGATTTCCCCCAAAATTCCAAACAGGTCTAATTACTGAGAAACCTTGTAGTCCTTATTCAACTTCAAGAGGGATTTACAGTATATATATTTGTATTATTATGTGTGTTCTTATGTCGAGTCAGTTTATGGATATTAATTGTGAAATGTGTGGGGAAAAAAAACAGAGCAGATGTGAAACATTGTCTGATTTCAGCTTCAGACGATAAAACAATGAAAATAAAAACACTTTTGTACTCGAATATAAACAAAACAACAACAATAAAAAAAAACTTGCAGGCTTTTTAACGGGACACTGTGAGGCTGAAACACTCCTGTTAGCGCAATGACCGAAGCGTCCCTCCTCTCCATCCACAAGTAGCAGAGTTCATGCTAATCGAGTCTGGCTGACTCGTCGATTCTTTATCTCTGAGGGTTGTGTTAGTTAGCATTGTTAGCCCTGACGATGGCTCTGAAACATCAGAACATCATGTAACTGTGCTGTAAATAGCTGAGTCGCGTTATATTGACAAGTGCTGCTGTTGGACCTCCCGCTTGTTTAAATGCTCGCAGTGGGTCGCCTCTGAAGAATCTCAGATTACCTGCAGGGTTGAACGTCTCTGCTCGGTCGCTGGCGCTCAGGCTGAAGATGTAACTCTTTAAAAACAGCTTACAAATGTGTGGATCCATTCTTAACCAGGTTCTGCATTTTCTCCCTCCACAGCTTTTAGGGAAACGTCCTCCAACTGGAAAAAATTGTGAATCTTTTCAGGGACTATTTTCAGCTGCAAGTTAATACACATTTGATGAGTTTTTACGTCAGCGAGACGTTTTATGTGATCCGGCTCAGCGGGAGCGTTCATGGTAAAGAAGCAACATGTCACCCGGAGCCACAGCGGCTTAATTATTGGCACTGAAAGTAATGTTGGTCAATTCTACTGTGGCCAAAAGTGTAAAACTGAAACCCAAGCTGTAAAACCTGGTTGAACTCCGTTTGTAATTCACATACACTGTATATTTGTAATCCTTTACATTTACATCCATCTGTCTGCAGAACTCGCTGCCTTTGGTCGTTTAGTGTTTCATGCTTAAAAGCCAGTCGTGCAGTCTGTGACAGCTAATTGCTGCTCCTTTAGCGCAGCAATTAGAAGGCCTTTTTTTGTTTGTTTCTTCCTCAGTAATATGATCGTTCCCGAGCACAGACAGAGACTCTGACAGAAAGCCCACATGAAGCTCTGAATACGCTCCCACACCGCCCTCCTCCGTAAACGAGACCCGGGACTCTCCTTCAACTTTAAACGCTGGTTTTCTTCAGTGTCCCGCTAAAGCTTTTAAAAACAAATGTGTGAGAAGGGGGGCGTCCAGCGAAGATAGGTGGAGATGTGAAAAGGGGCGAACAGTGTCACGTCGGCCCCTCAGAAGCTCGTCGGCGTGACCGTCCACGTCCCCCCCGGCACCGTCGCCACAAACCCCCACGGCCATCGTTCACGGGTAAAGGGAAATACGGAGTCCTATTAGCGCATCTCCTGCTGCGGCAATGCTGTATTGGTGTGGGTCAGGACTCGTGTGGGGGGCGGCAACAAAAGAAACAGCCAGGGGGGGGAATTGAGAAAATATCACGTATTTCAAAGGAAAAAAAGAACCGACTTCACAGCTTATTGAGATTTTCCCCCTCAGAATGGAGAAATCTGTGTTTCCCACTCAGTATAGACGGTGAAAGTAACACCAGCTTCAATAAATTAGATTCCAGATGTTGTGACCCACCAATCCGAACGTGTTTGAGTTGGGATTTATGCAGACTGTGTAAATATAGACGGGTACAGCGAGGCAGAGGAATAAACAAGCATCCAGGTTAAAGAAGATACGGAACACAGGAAAGAGGCAGAGAAAGCTCGCTAGACTGGCAGCCGAGTTGTCAGACCTGGCGAGATCAAAGCGGTTTTGTAGTTGTCGCTCTCTGTTTTGCTTTTGCAGACGTCCACGTGATGTCGTCGGGGACACCAGTAGTTCTGGATGCATCCATGACACATGACGGTAAACCCGGAGACGCGGGCGGAGAGCGAACGGCTTCAGGTTGTCAGACTGTAATCATTCCTTCCTGCATGATATACAGAAGGTTTCATAGCTCTCATAGTGATGCACTCCTTCACACAACAGTTGACGAGTCATCGCCCGAGCCACGAGCAGCGCCACAGTAATGAGCTGTGGTGGAACGATGTTCCCCAAAATGCAGAGGCCCTCCAAAAAACCTGCAATTACAAGTTAAAACGTGGACATAGTTAGCTGTAAAAGACCAATCCTTTTAGCTGGCTAAATAATTACTGTAGGAAAACAATATTTTGGCCTCAGGTGACCTCTTGCCCTCTGAAAGATGCACACGGTGCCTGTAGTTTGTCTCCAAACATGGTACTGCACTGACGTTAACATCCATTAAAAAAGGCAAAACAGGAAACCAAGACGGTAACACAGTGATCCCTTCTTTGTCTTATGCTCTGGTTAAAAGCGTCAGAAATAATATCCCATAATACTCACCGTCAAAGCTTTACAAAGGAAAGAGGGAATACGTGTCGGTGTGTTGGTGTCCTTCTCTTGTTCTTGGTGGATTCAGAGTCGCGGCGTGACGACGGCTGAATGACGAGAGAAGCTGAAGGTGCACGACCACATTTATGTACGACGCCAGCGCTGCTGAATGAGCTTCTGCTGTCATTACTCCTCGGCGACAGATGGCACTCGGGCATCCATTTTGTTTCGTTGCTGTTTGACTTTGAAGAGCATTTCCTCGTCATCGTTAGCAGAACCAAAAGCGAAGTGTGGCTTCTGAGGGAGAAGTTAATAATCTGGTGACACGGGAGTCAGCGACAAAACCTGGAATATAAAATAATGTAAATGGGTTCATATCCCTCCTTTTATACGGGATAAGGTTAGTTCAAAGAGTCTGTTAAATAACCGAGTTAAATCCACAGCGGTGGTTTATGCAGCATGTCAGAACGCTGCTGCCTGTTGTTACGTATTTAAGCCAACGCAATATGTTCACGCAGACATTGCAGGTTGTTCCCCTTCTACTCATCAGGATGTACAGCTGCATGTCCCACTTCTGTCCTGGTTCCCTGGACATACTTCACTTAGTCCATTAACAAATAGGAATCTACGCTGCTGTTCTGCACTGACTGTAAATGACCTCATCATGTGAACACATCACCCACCAACTTACCTGCAGCTTCAATTATTGTACCCTGAAATTAATGTAATTTTGTGTCCTCTGTTTAAAACACTCAATAAACACACTGATTATTCTGTCCACTGGAACAGAAACACTTTTGTGTTCAGGAACAGCTGCAGCTTCCTCAAACGCCTTCATTTGACAATCCTTGACGTCGGTGGCTCCGCCCCTTCCTCTACGGAGCCAAGATGGCGACCGTTTAGGGTGGAAAGTCTGTACTTGACCGTGAATGCAATTATGCACTCAAAATGGTGTTAGCATGTAAGAAGAGTTTTTCAAAAGTAATGAAATAAACAGTTAAAGGCCCTAAAAACAATTTCTCTATTGGATTATTCTTATTTAATGGCACACATTGTCTGCTTTTTGAATAAATATTGAATGATAATTGTCCAAAATGATGCAAAACTGCATTGTTTTTAACGAATACCTCCCAATCTCCCCGTCACTGACCACAGATCACCTGCGCCCTCCAGAAACTCAAGTAAAACCTTGTTTTTGGACCCCTGAAACTTTTTTCAGATGCTGTTTGTTTAACACAGTTTGTCTGTTTCCCTGTAAAGTGTTGTTTCAGTAGAATCTAGTACTGATCATACGCTGCTTCCTGGAGCATCATGTTAGTGTGCACCACATCCCTCTTCTTCACTCTGCATTTCAATCGTTCACCCTTGTCACCGCTTCAAACCCCCCCCCCCCCCCCCCCCCCTCCGCCCCCCACCACCACCAAAGGTGATGTGATCTGCAGAACGGACGCCAGGTCCTGACAGCAGGGCTTAGTGGAGACCGAGCTGTCCTTCCGGAGGACAGGTGCTCCGGGCCCCGTGGGGGACGTTCTTGGACAGAGGACAGGGGGAGGACATGCTGGGGGGCAGGGAATGACCAACCAAAGCCTCCACTGGCTGAACCCGGCATATCAAAAGTTTCTCTGTAATCATTGATGACCACAGGAAAAATTCACATTTTCAAAGTCAAGCATGCAGAAGGAGAATCTGGCGTGATGCCATCGCCGGTAGGCAGCTTAAAAAAAAAACGACCTCACTGGGTTCGTGTTTTGCCGACTCCACTTTTGCTGCTCTCCGTGATGTTGCCGGTGGAAAGACACAGTTGTCGTGGTGAGTTATGCACCTGCCATGGAGGCTCAGGTTCTTCACTCCTCCTGAGAGCGCCCGTTTTCTCCAAATATTGTAGCTGTACATCACCCTTCTGGTGCTTGTAGTAGTCATCAGGCCCTCTGGTACCCATAAGGTTTGATTTGCATCGTTATGGGACGAGGTTTTTATGCGTTGTTCTTTGCTTTTTTCCTCCTCCATGAATACATTTCCCTGCTAGAAGAATGAAAAGGTGCTAAAACGCAGAAGGATCGCAGAGTTCACGGCTCCTCGACAGCTGAAAGCAGCTTTGACATCCCGTCATTCGCTGCAGCTGCGATCGCATTTTACACTGATTACACTTGCGTGGCGAGAGCTGATTCTGTCGAGCTGCATAACAAAAGATAATTTAACCAAAGACGACACATAAGATGTTTTAATAATAGTCTCAGAGTTTAAATTGCATTCTTTTGTCTCGCTGGTTTTAAGTTTTGCTCTTTTTTTATGCAGATGGACTGAATATTTTATCGAAAAAAGTGACTTTTTTTATTTCCATTTTTCAAATCTTATTTTCTCAGACGAGAAAGCATTTGAACTTGGCAGCAAGGTTTTATTGCAACGTACATCTTCATTTATGCTTTGAGATGGGGAAACACTCCCAAAAGGCCGGAAACAAAATGCTAATTACGGATGAAAAGTTTGGCTGATTTACGTTTATAATGTTTTTTTCTCTGTTGGATTTTGGTGTCATCTTGTGTATCGTCACGTACACCCACGCTAATCTGTCTGTTACTCATCAGCTGCTGACAAATTCAATTTTGACTCAATTTGTATTTTCATTGTAACTCCAGTGACACGCGTTGTATTAGAAGTCATTTTCTTGCCAGATAATTAGGGGGGAGAATAAACGCCACTTATTTCTGGCCGGGTAATGAGGCTGATAAAAAAATTCCTTAAATTAGAGAACAATTAAAGGGCATGTCGAAAAGCTGCGGCAACCATGAGCCACTTCCTCTCCCGTCCTTAATGATACGATCAAAGCAGGCGCTCTGATTCAAGCTGTCACCTGCTGTATTTAACTGAAAGTCACCGCTTTCAGGGAATAAATCTCTCATCACAGCCTCTCACATGAAGGCAGGCGGTAATCTGTTCCTCCCTCGTTACGGCCGACTCCTGAACGTTTTCCCCTCTTTGGCTTTTTTATCATGTGATCTGATTTTCGTCCTCTTCTGTCTTTCGGTCAGCTGGAGTTAGCATCGCGTACGGCCGGCGTGTGTCTGAGCTGGTAGTACGAAAGGTGTTGTGTCTTGTCAGTCCTGTTTTAACATCACAGTAGAGCTTTTCTTATCGTGCCTGTGGAGCTCTGGGGGCGGGGCTATCTCCTGGATTTCCCAGCAGGCCCGGGGCAGCTGTAATGTGGGGCAGTGCTGGTGCGCTATAAGCAACTGTCCTCACTCGTCCTCACTCGTCCTCTCAGGACCATGTCAGAGTGATCAAAGACGCTACGCTGTCAAAATGTCTCCCTGTCCCGTGCGGTGGAGGAGCTGATCCAACTTGTGTGTGTGTGTGTGGGGGGGGGGGGGGATTACAGAGAGATGTGTGTGTGTGTGTGGGGGGGGGATTACAGAGAGATGTGTGTGTGTGTGTGGGGGGGGGGGGGTGGAGAGACAGATGCGTTTTCACTCTGTGGATACCATCTATCTGTTTAACAGGCCTACCTCTGAGAATAACATCTATTTTAGAAACTACTGATGCTGAATATCAGCAAAAACAGGATGGAAATCTTTCTGTGGCAAATAGAAATGTGGATTTGGGATTGGATGTTGCTCCTTCAACATACATGCAGATATTCCTCTATAACCTTTAGTAACATGCCTGGTTTTCTTTTTGGTAAAGAAGAGGATGATTGATTTGTTGTAAAGGCTTTAAACGGAGGCATCTTCTCATTTGATTCAAACAAAATCCAAACTACAGTTCAGGTGATTCACGGGCCACGCTAGGTTTGGGTCAAAACAGTTCAGTGGTGTCAATGCTAATCAGACGGGACTACTTCTGGATCAAGTGGGATAAATTTACCCCAAAATATCAGTGACGCCTGTTTTATTCTCTTCAGGTGCACGTAAAAAAAACACTTCATACTCAAAATATCTTGAAGACAAATAGATAAAAATCCGTAAAAAATAAAAAGCACACTGAAGTGCAAAAGGCTTTAATTGTAGAATAACGTGTAAAAGTGCTAAACTGTCACCTTAATGTTCAGTTGAGCCTGAGTTGAAATTAAACATATTTAAAGACTTACTTTGAGTTATCGTGCTCTTAAAACAGGATGTGACATCACCGCCCCGACGTGCTTCATCGAGCAGCGCAGAGCAGTTTGTATTCCAGTGGTGTGTTGGGACACGAATGGAATCAATGGACGAGTCTGTTGTCCAACAGGAGACTCATGGAGACAGTTTCTATCAGTCGATCCTCCAAACTATCAGAAGCGAGTTTAACGCAGTGTGACAGGCTAAAGTTGTCCGAGAAACTTTAGACCGCTGCACAAAGGATGAAGAACTTTTTACTCTTTTTAGATTCAGGTAACAACACGGTTTTTAGGACTTCACCCTCAGGAAAAATGAAACCATGTTAGAAATGTATATTTGTTTCCTCCATATTCCGTCTGTCCGACCAGTTGAACTGTTTTTCTTCTGGGCTTGTTATCGCTGCGTTTCTACTGCCACACTGTTCACTGCTTTCTTGGCAGTCTGCAGAGATGTGTTGTTTTTTAGGTTTAACTGCTCTTAGCATCATCAGCTGCCCTCATCTTGACCTGCATGATATTACCTCACCGATTTATTTATTTAGTTTTTGGGTAAAAATCCTAAAAATGTCAGTGATCCTGCTCCAGTTTTCTGTTTTGGAGACTCAAGGGCACAGCGTCCCTGCATATTCCAATCTTTTAGATGTCATTAGTCAAAGAGAGATCAATATTTTTTCCTTCCATTCATTTAGTCATTGTTAATAAATTTGGCAGATGATGAGGTGTTCTCCCCTTTAATACTTCCACCGGTTGAGCTGTGCATAAACGCCTCAGGACCCGGCCCATTTATTAGGTATTCTTTGTGATGTGGATGAAGAGTGCTGTGGTAAATAATTCACCTCGGATGAATCAGACTCTGCAGGGACTGGAAAAGGGAAACTTTTGCACATTTGAAAGAATGCAGTTCTTCACCTCCACCGGGTGTCACGTAATGAGGAAGTGCTGCACAATGCTCATCAGCCCTTTATTTAACATCCAGATCATTAATGGTACTCGTCACTCTGTTCAGATGGGATTCATCTCTCTGCCCGATCATTTTAATCTCCTGAGCCAGAGTGTAATTACAGCCCACCAGTTTCACAGCACCTGAACTCATTAATTAGACCGTTATGATGATATATGTGATTCTATAACGCTGGTGTTCCCACGCAGACAAACTGCATGTGGAGTAATATTTATTCACATTAAACAATAATAAATATATGTTCATATTGAGGCAGGCAGGCAGGGAGGGAGGGAGGGAGGGAGAGAGGGAGGGAGGGAGGGAGGGAGGCAGGGAGGGAGGCAGGCAGGCAGGCAGGGAGGGAGGGAGGGAGGGAGGCAGGGAGGGAGGGAGGCAGGGAGGGAGGGAGGAAGGCAGGCAGGGAGAGAGGGAGGGAGGCAGGGAGGGAGGGAGGAAGGCAGGCAGGGAGAGAGGGAGGGAGGCAGGGAGAGAGGGAGGGAGGGAGGGATATTTTTTAGATTTCCATGAATGCAGACCAGCTGAGAGACGTGTCTCCATAACTCTGGTGAAACCCTCTCGTCTCTTCGGCCTCATTCACAAGACGGACTGAAGTCACAGCGACTCTGCGGCGCGTTGAGACGTTCATCACAGCAAACAACCTCCTCGTTGATTAGAGACGTAACTTACATCCACTCTTCCTCTTCTGTTCAACGGCCTGCTTCCTCCGGTGAAGCAGTCTGAAGCCGAACGGCTCCGATAACTCGTTTGTTTTCAGCCGGGGAGGAGCGGCCGTGATGTTCCTCCTTTATGACCGGCTCCCAGCGTGTCGTCCCGGGAGGTGACGAGTGGCCGGCAGCAGACTCCGTTCAACCGCTGACTAGAATATGTTCTAATAACCTAAACGTTAAGATTGGCCTGAACACAGCGGAGACTATAAATCTTGTTTAAAAGCTCATAAATAAAAAAATCATCAATCTCCCTGGAGGATACATCCTTACCCGCACGGCGGTTTGTCGACTAGCAATTCTTTCAGGCCTTTATAATCATCATCTGTTTGAAGCATCATATTATCATGCGCTCTCTATTATAACAATTCAACACAAATAAAGAAGTCTTAAGGATCTGGCCATGAATATGCAGTTTAATTCTGAACATGCTCAGAACATCTACGGACACATGAATTCCTTATTTACAGAGAGTTGATGCAACACACTGCACCTGCGTAGCAACAGTGGTCGCCATGCATGCAGCAACGCGTCCGATGCGATCATCTGCAGGACTTCTGCAGCGCTGATAAACAACAGTATGGACGAGCGACACGCAGTTTCATACCACACGTCTTATTTTTGCAAAGTTTCTTGTAAACACGCCCCACAGACCAATAACTGACATCCTGATTGGCTCGTGCCCTCGTTTCCCGATAACGGTCACGACTCACATATCCAGTGATCGAACTGTCTGGGGCACGTCGGACTTTTCTGACAAGTCACTGATTAAACGTAACAAGCGACATTAATTCAAGCAGGAAATATTCATTAACTTTTATTCAATACAGAAACCTACTGAGGTGACCTTATCCGAAGAGGGCTGTGCACATCATCATATTCTAAATCAAGCGCAACACAGGCTTAAGTAACAGGAAGCTAATTTACATATAGCTACAGCAATGCTAATAAATCTTAATTCCACAAAGGGGTTGTGTCACACATCATCTGTCATACAGTCGACTGATGTGATGGTGTTAATTCAAAGCTTTTGTGAATTGTTTGAGAAATTTTTCTTTTGCTAAAGTATTTAAAGTTTTCTTTGTTTATTTATTTCTAAAATTATTTTAAAAATTACACCCGAAACTCAACTTAAACACACAAACACACAAAATTCATCCCAACCGCACGTCAAGGACACGATAGCTCATAATAGCACATCTCATTGGTGTTAAAATGATTGGCTTTGTTTGTTTATTTAAAGATTATTTTTGTGGTATTTTGTGCCTTTATTTCACAGTTGAGAGAGTTGAGAGAAAGACAGAGAGGGAGAAGGTCAGGACATCAACTGTCCCCCAGACAGGAAGTGAACTGTAGTCATCACTTCTGTGTTCGCTTGTTAACCACAAGCCCGGCGGACGTCTCATTGTTTATATTTTTAGCTATTTTTTATTTGAACTCTGGCGATTGTTGAGTTTCTTTCTGTCACATTCTTACCTGGTTTTTCATCGTGGTCTGTTTGTGTGCCTGACTTTGATTTGTCCTGTCTGACCCTAACCCTGTCTGAACCTGTAATTCTGCTACTATATAATAACAATAACAATACTTTTCTTCTATTTTTTTGTAAGAAGTAAAGTGTCTTTAGAAGTTTCCCGCACTTCATCTTTGCAGCCGAGAACTTATTTTCAAATATCTTAAAGCTCATTTCAAAAACTTCCGAGCCTTTTATCACTTTTATGCCACTGTTATTTTTACTCAGCTGCCTCGAATCAGGCATGATATTTCTGCTCTGGCTGTCAGTCTTGTTTATTATTTCCGGATTTTCCACGGATTATCTGGGAAACCCTCTAGACCCTCGCGCTGCAGTTATTTTGAATCGTGCATTATGCCCATTCAATCCAAATACCGTTTTCATTTCGTGCCGATCTGTTCGGCGTGTGATAAAGCTGCAGCAGTTTAACTACATGCAAGGCCAGGAAATGACTATTTCGCCCTCTGTGCCCGTCACCCAGTCCGACCTGCGGAGCGCTGACCTTCGCCTCCTTCACAGCTGCGAGCTTTCTGCCGAGTCGGAGGGCAGCGCCATCGAGGGATACCGTTGTATTTCCTCTCCCCTCCGAGTCATCTAGAAAACATGTTGCCATGATTCCCTCTCCTCGCATCTTTTAGATCATCAGAATACTTCTTGCTTTTAAAAAACTGATTTGGAGGAAACACAGCGGATATTGCTCAAGGTTATTGTCCTCATTATAATAGATTCATAATTAACAAATCGCCAGATCTGAGATGATGAAACAAGGACACGAGCAAAAAAAGGGCAGAAAAAAGAGGAAAACTTAGGAGTCGAAAAATCACGAGATGTATGAAAATGTGAAGAAATCACTTCCACGGTGAACCGGAGAGGAGAGAGGGAGTCAATGGAGGGAGTCAGTGGAGGGAGAGTCAGTGGAGGGAGTCAGTGGAAGGAGTCAGTGGAGGGAGAGTCAGTGGAAGGAGTCAGTGGAGGGAGAGTCAGTGGAAGGAGTCAGTGGAGGGAGAGTCAGTGGAGGGAGTCAGTGGAGGGAGAGTCAGTGGAAGGAGTCAGAGGAGGGAGAGTCAGTGGAAGGAGTCAGTGGACGGAGAGTCAGTGGAGGGAGTCAGTGGAGGGAGAGTCAGTGGAAGGAGTCAGTGGAGGGAGAGTCAGTGGAAGGAGTCAGAGGAGGGAGAGTCAGTGGAAGGAGTCAGTGGAGGGAGAGTCAGTGGAGGGAGTCAGTGGAGGGAGAGTCAGTGGAAGGAGTCAGTGGACGGAGAGTCAGTGGAGGGAGTCAGTGGACGGAGAGTCAGTGGAGGGAGTCAGTGGAGGGAGAGTCAGTGGAAGGAGTCAGTGGAGGGAGAGTGCACCGTTCACGGCAAAGTCCATTTTCTGCAGCTTTCTGGAGGTGATTTTCCCCATGGTGGGATTTTTCCTCCTGAGCCTCGAAAGCAGCTTTCAGTCAGTTCCATCATGAAGACGAAACACGGATGCATGTTTACATGTTTACATGTTTCCATGTTTGCATGTTTACATCATCAACTCATCTCCACAGATTGAAATCTTCAGAAACAACTACAGAATCCAATTATCTTATGAAAAAGATAATCAGTTGTTTTCCGTCGGAGATAAGCCTCAGCTGTCAGTAGCATCTGTGGTGTGTGTCGGTGGCAGCCTGGACGGACGGACGGACGGGCGGTGAGACGGACGGACGGACGGGATTACTGGCTGCTTCTCAGGCCAAAGATGCACCCTCAGGATTCAGATATCTTCTCTTTGTCCTACAAAATCTCCTCCTGCTGTTGTTTTTGGCACCGACGACAGCAGCTGAGATGGACGTCGTGAAGCAAAACAAAAACATGATGCAAACGACAAACTCCCTTCAGTCTCAGACCGTTCTGGAGGGAAGTGTTGATCCATGTAGACCGAACCTCTCGTCAGCTGCTTTAATGTTGATTTGAGGAGGTTTGCCATGAGGTGAACTGCTGCATCCACAAACACACACACACACACACACACTCTCTCTCTCTCTCTCTCTCTCTCTCACACACACACACACACACACACACACACACACACACACACACACACACTCACACACACACACACACACACACACACACACACACACAGCATGAAATTTGAATTACGGCATGGGAATATGACCCCCCAATGGATACGAAGCAGCTCCTGATGAGTTTGTTACTCCTGTTTTTAACGTAATGATGCAGAAAAGGTTTTATCAGAGTTTCATTCTGCAGCTGGATGTTTGAGGAGTTTCTTCATGTGACATTAAAAACGGGACATTTAGTTTAACATTCACGATGCGCTACAGATTCCTGCTCTTGTCATTAAAAACTTCTGAATCTATTGTTGGCATTTAGCTGCAAACGACCCAGCTTCCCTCTCTAATATATATATATATATATATATATATATACCTTCATCCACCTGGATTTTAAAGTCTAACTCCAAAAGCATGTGATGTCCTCAAGATTTCGATTGGATGACATTGAACTGCAAGCATTACCGTGTGACAGAGCCAATAATACGTACTTCAGTCAATATTCAGCTGCAGGAAGTTCTGGGTAATCTAGTATGTGAGGTCACTGAATGTTTTCTTTGATAAAACATTGTGGTTACAACAGAGGTACAACAGTGTGTCATCAGCAAAGAAACGGAGACTCACATTATGCCTGCGAATATCATGCCGGAGGGCTAGAGACAGAAAAAGAGTGGTCCGAGGACAGGCCCCTGAGGTACCCCGCATGTCATCTCCTCAGTGGTTTACCATGACTTGCCAATGGCTACACTAAAAGATCTATCTTGTAAGTGTGACTAAAAACGACATTAAAACCGAACCAGAGATGCCAACCCAGTTTTAAAAAAAAGCTCCAAACAGAATGATCAACAGTGCCAAAAGCAACACTGAGGTTTAAGAGAAGCTTCTCCAGCATCAGTGGCCACAAGCAAATCACTCCTCACTTCAAGGAGTGCAGGCACAGTGCTGCGCTTTGCCCCAAATCCAGCCTGAAATGTCTCAAAAGGTCTTGTTCTGTCAAAAAGAAAAATAATTGTTTAGCAGCAACTTTTCCTAGAACCTCAAAGAAATGTGAGTTTAGAGATCAGTCTGAAATTATCCAAAGTAGAGTCTAAAGAGAGTTTTTTTTCAAAAGGGGTTGAACAATTGCTACTTTAAAATTGTCAGAGACTGAACCAGTCAGTGACATGTTGATTATGGAGGGAATATATGTGCTGACAGATCCATACTTCTTTTGAAAAATCTCTGGCAGAATGTCGAGATCGCACGACGAGGGCTTCATTTTTTTAATAAACCTCAGCGAGAGTTTCAGTAGATATTGTGTCAAAGGACTCAAAGAAGAACTTTTAAAATAAATCGTTGCTTCCATGTGCAGCAGCGGAAATTTTCCTTCTTTTTCATTTTGTTCTGTTGACGAAAAGGTTAAAAATCCTTCACATTTCTCAGGGTGAGTCCATATTGACACTTGGAGGAGTTTTTCACATCGAGTTTTTCTGGAGTTGTGTTGGTGGTTTTTATTAAAAACCATACAGAGCTCTGGCATTTTTAACCACTGCATGAACATTTTCCATGAAATCTGAAGTGTAAAGGTGCACTGTGAGCTTCGAGGCTTTCCTCTTCCACTCTGCTCTCCAACTGTCCCTCCTCAGGGGACTATGGGGACTATATTTGTGGTTGGAAGCATCTTTACACTGTTTAAAAAAAAAATGTAAACACTATGAGAGGACAAGATCAAAGATGAGCTCCTCGTTGTGAGTTGGGCCTCTGACAATCCCACTTAAATTAAAAAGATTTATCAAGACAGAACACGTGTATGTTAAAATCTACTATAATCATAATTGAGACTCAGCGAATAACGCTCTGATTTCTACATCTTCTCGTAGTGGAAACGTGTCAACGTGTCAACGTGTGTGTGAATCAGAACACATTTTATAAAGGGTGACGTCCACTGGAGAAACGAGGCCAGAGATTTCAGACTTTATGAGACAACAGAACCTCCTGTCACACATTCACGTACGGTAAAGCGTCTATCGAGGTATCGATCGAGCAATAAAACCCTCAAATTGTGTTGATTAAGTTGATAGCTGTCTTTAGGTTTAGCACGTGGCTAAGAGTAAACGGACAGTCATTTTGTGTCGAACGGATCGAGACTGCTGAGTTCCAGTTAAGTGAAACATTAATGTTGCAGCAGACCAGATGAATAACCTTCATCTTCCCCTGAACACCGTCCGTCACGTCAGCGCCGCCATGTTGTTGTGTCGTCTACACGCTTCATATCCCACCGGGACGTTTCTCTTACTTCCTGATCTGGTCGTGTTTCCTTGATTTCTGTGCTTCTATCGTGGGTAAGCGTTGTTTTGTCCGTTTTGCATTTATTCTTGCAGCCGACAGACAAAGTTAATTCAAGCTGATGTGTTTTAGTCATTAAAAAACATGAATCCTCCTATTTATTGCGTAACTATTCCACGTACCGTGTCTGTAACGGGAGGAGAAAACATTTGTTGTCCAAATGGAAAGACGGCGAGGGTAGACGGCGATTCATGATGTGTTTTACGATCGGAGGTTTGCACATGGGTGTTTTATTTTGAAAATCTACCAGATTTTCTCCGCCTGACTTCCTGTATGATGTCTCAGCATGGTTGGGACTCATTGTATTAGAGCACAGGGATCCTGTGATTCTCATTGGTGTCACACGTTTAGTGGCTTTGTGTTTACACCTGTGGAAAGATGTGCTTTTAGATTTCAGGTGATGATGTGCATTCATTTGAATACTTTTGCATATAGTTTTGCAAAAGAGGGTTCCACATAGGAGGGAACTGGTCAGCAAATCTAAAAACAATGAAGTTATTTGCAGCCTGAACATGATCCATAAACGTGGTCCAGCGGTCAGCGAACTGAACTGTACATGTAAAACCAATAATACTCCAAAATATTCCGGTCTGCTGAAGCTGTCGTTTCACTTTTAGGAAGTCTTAAAATAGTCTGCAGTCTCAGGGCTCATCATTATCATTTCTCCCCTCACTGACTCTCTGAGCCGCTTCCCTCTCGCCTTCTGCACCCCCCGCCCCCCCTCACCCTCCCACCACTCACTCTGACTTCATCATCACCCCCCTCCTCCTCGTCACCATTTTTCTTGCTGACTTATTTATTCATACCCTGCAGTATGATGTTTTCCATTCAGGCTTTTTTTTGTATTATTCAAGCAAGGTGGAAGCAGATGTTTGTTGAAAGTGATCCGTCAATCCATCGGCGGGTGGAGAGAAGCCACCCTGAACTCTTCTGTTCATTAAAACCAGGTGAGTTGAGAAGGATGAGCACGTCAACGACAGCGATGACAACTCGCAAATATACAAAAAAGATCCTTATCATGAACGCTGCAGCTACGTACCAATCTGTGAGCAGCAGGGAGTTGTATTTTTTTCTCGTTGTTTTTTTCTTGCAGCTGTCACGGTTGCAGATTGGGGTCTATATTACAAAGTAAAGAAAAAAAGGGAGGGAATGAGCGAGAGAGAGATCCTTTGACTAAAAGACCTGAGAGGCAGCCGAGTTGGAACTGCCTTGACTCTACTTGTCATCCGATTGAAAGCTTTTGATGTAAAGAAACCAGAATGGTAGAGAAACCCTCCTGGCTAGACGCTGAGCTATGGGCTTACTTTGAAGACTCTTGAGCGCTTCTCAACTTTCTATCCGATCCCTGTGTGCGGAGGCAGTACGTGTTCTGTGTGCGTTCAGGTGATGACACACTTACAGTGACGCTGCTCCGCGTCCACACTTGGTGCTGTGAGTAGTTTTGGACAGACAGGAAGACGATGGAGATAATGAACGCTCCGGTATTCCCCTCGGTTCCAATGGAAGACGTGGATTGAGGTCACAATCGAGCACCACTGCAACACAAACATCAAACGGCCTTCCCGGCTCCATCCAGCGATGTGAATCCACGCTGATGATCTCCAGAGACATCTGTGCACTTTGTTTGTGTGCGTTTTGCGTGTGAATCTGACTGGCTGCGTCAGATCAACAGTACATGCCAGGCGGAGAGAGGATCAGAAAAACTCCTCTTCAACATTAATGGCTGTGTAATTTGAACCATTCTTTTTCTCCGAGGACCTCCTTATCTCTTTCTTTCCATGTCAGTAGCAACTCATGCCTCGCTTCATCTCGCGCTGCTACGTTTGTGAAATAAATCACTGTGTGGCTGACTGAGAGCTTTCAGGTGATCTGGTCCGGTTCATTCCAGAGGTGTTGGGTGGAGTTGAGGTCACGGCTCTTTACAGACTGGCAGAGTTCTTCACTTCAAACTAGAAACCCATTTCTTTATGGAACTGCAGCTGTGTGAATGGGGGGGCTGTCATGTTCAAATAAGGACAGGCCTTCATCCAACTGTGAACACTTTCCTTACGTTGTGTTGGGAATTAAGCAGCCAATGGCATTTTACTCCTGGTATCCACTAAACCCAAATTCATCCATGAGACAGATCAACCCGTTATCACGGCAAAGCGTGAAATAGACACGCCTTGCGCTGTCTAGGCGTGAAAGTTACACATTTTCCTTCAGAGGATGAAAATGAAATCCACTGCATGCTAAAGGGAAACTTTTTGCAAAAAGACATGGTTGGGGTTTGGAAACAAAAAAACAACTAAAAAAACACATCATCTCCTGGATTCAAACCTCGTCGTCCTGCATGGCAGTCTGACTAACGCTACCTTTTACCCCCTTATACTGACAAAAAATATCCTTTGTGTATGGTTTCAAAACCTGCCGCGGGATCTCACTTGATCACATGAGCCCACGTCACATGTCATTTTAGTGTGTGTAAGTTTCACGCTTACAGAACTTGTATGTTTCACGCCTAAACAGCCATAAATGTGGATATCTCACGTTTTGCTGTTGTGGACCAGCGTGTCTATTCCACGCTTTGCCGTGATACCGGGTTGGACAGACAGACATTGAAGCTTGATTCAGAGTCCAGTCCCGGTGCCCGGCCTGGTGGACAGTGATCTCAGGCTTGTCTGGTTGCTGCATCCCCATGGAAACCCATGTCATGATTCTCCCCAAGGAGCAGGTTTTATTTTTGTGTGCTGATGTTGCTTCTGGAGGCTATTTGAAACTTGGTTGTAAGTGGTGCAACCAAGGACAAATTATTTTTATACGCTGTGCGCTTCAGGACTCAGCAATCCCTGACTGTGAGCTTATGTGGCATAGCGCTTCATGGCTGAGCTGTTGTTGCTCCGAGGTATTTCCACATCACAATAACAGCCCGGTTACAGATGACAGGGGCAAATCTGGAGGAGCAGAAATTTGACAAATAGACTTATTGAAAAGATGGCATCCTGTGACAGTGGCAGTGAGCTCTTCAGTTTTCATCCACTCCATTGCAATTTGTCGTTTAAGGTTTGTCGTCAGAGACCGAGGTGGCTTTTATGGGAGCTGCCTGTTGGTGATGGGTGTGACTGAGGCAGATGAGTGCAGACATTAAAAAAATAAAAAATAAAATCATGTCCATCAAAGTGCAACAAAACGGCTGGCAGTGATGCTTCTCCTGACATTTAGGTGTGTTTGTATTTATATTTGTTGAGTGTCTTCGTATCCTGACGTGAGAGATCACAAATAGTCTGTGTTTGTTTGCTGTGGTTGTTTTTGGATGTTGGATGCAGGAAAAAAGGTTGATGCTCATCGGGCATTCCCGCTGTGTTCCAGCATGTACGAGAGTGTCTGCACTCTGTTTACTTCATCACCGCCTCCTCAGTCGCAGTGCCGGGCTGACAGCGGAGGTCAGGGCTGCTGCTCCTGGACGGGCCATAGGAGGATCAACTGGCTTGAAGTCACCCCCCCCCCCCCCTTTCTTCTGACTTTCATTCATCTGCTTGAAGCTATTAGCATTAAAATCTCATCTTCAGGACGCCACGTGATAAACCTGATTTCTCCCAAACCGACAAACCAGCTCTGAAACTCGGCAGCGTGATCCAGACTTTAGTTTTTTCACACACTTTGGCTGAGATTGTCAAAGCTGTTTCTCTTCGTCTCTTGTTTCAATGATGGATGTGCGTGCAGAGCCCCCCCTCTCCTCCCCTCTCCTCCCCTTCCCTTCCCCTCCCCTCCCAGCAGGCCTGTTAAGCCATTATCGGTCCTGTCTGGGCTTTTATGTTTGCCTACCCAACACGACTGGCGCGCCTCTGGGACAAAACTGCTGACTGCCACAAGCTCACAACCTCAACCTAAAAAAAGCTTATCACTGTTCAGGCAGGGATTATGCAAATATAGAGACTCAGGTGAAGCATCAAACAGGCCTGTGGATTTAAGGACAACTGCGCTCAACACGGGGCGTCTGACGTTACCACGTGAGCAATGTGACAGAGAGTTTCTATGACTTTCAACATATCACATGTTCAGGTTTCACTTTATCCGCTTCCTACTTTCTTTGCATTCTGCCTGTCGATGCTATTTTCTAACCTTTTAGCCTTTTTTGCAAGCGTATGAGATGATGAATTTTAATTAGGTTTGTAGCTGCTAAAGCTGCAACTGAAAACATCGAGGTCACGTCTCTGTATTTATTTCTAGAAAATATACTAGTATTTCTTTATATCTTCAAATGTGCCCATTTCTATGGAAAAATAAATTGGCTTAATATAAAATGAAGGGGATTTTTGCACCCAAGTTATATTTCTAGCACAATTTACAGAAAATATTATCAGAAAGCTTCAGTTTTTCTGGTGAATAGTCAACCTTTCTTTGGCAGAAGGGGTTGTGTGAGGAGACGCATGAATCATAATCTCAGTATTTCTAAAAATGTAGACTGCATCCTGTGTCATCTGCACTGCTCTTGCATTATATGCTATTTTATTATAAAAAATAATTTCCCGAAAATAGCTTCTCACAGTTAGTCTTGCTGCTCGACATGTTGCCTGTGGTTCCTCTGGTTTCTTGAAGCAGTTGTTCTATGTATATCGATTTGGCAGATAACCCAAATAAGACAAAACAACAGAAATTATATTAATGGTATTCCTTCCTATAATAAACTCCAAGAACAAGCAAAAGCCTAGAGCTTTATAGGATTTTAAGGTAGTAGGAAATAAAGAAAACAGTATAACCAACCAGATCCAAGCGATCCCTCCCAAAGATCCATTTAAAGATGCATGAGGTAATTGAATTAAAGATTGACACAGTTCTCACATCAGCCTCAAGTCAGTGACCTCATCACGAAGCTCACCGGCTTCATTAAAACGTTCCCAGCTGACGCTCAGTGGCGTCTCGTCTTCTGTCTTCATCAGACCAAGTAATGCTACAGCAGCATCCCATCGTCTCTCCAGTGGAAACATACCAACATAATTACATGTCCCTTAAAAACATGTTGCACCATCTGTAGTCAGTTGGGAATCCAGTCGAGCACAGTGAATGAAAACAAAGACAAAAGATTCAAATTGAAGGTTTATTGGTGTCTTTGGTGATTTTAGTGATTTTTATATCGTTTTTTTATTCTTTTGTTGAGTTTTCTTTTAATTTGGTAGAATATATACAGTATATTGTGCAGCAGTCAGCAGATTTTAAGTTTATGTTTATGCTGAAATCCATTTGCTGTAAGACGTGAGGTGTTTTTGAGGTGTTGAATTATTCGAATCACACTTCACGTTTCCTCTACATTCAAAGGGAGCGTTAAGTTGCCTCAGCTCTTCTGAACACTCAGACTTCAGGTGAGGAGCGCTGCTGAATGTTTGTTGGAGTAAAGATGCTGATGCTGCTCCAGCCGGATCCCATCCCCCGCTGCTGGGATTATTTTCTGAAGCCGGCCTTCCCTCTGAACTCCCTCTGCCTGAACTGTGGAAACTCCAATTTACAAAGTTTACTTCTGTTTTCGTGAGCCGCCCCCCCCCCCCCTTTATCTGAAACTCTTATATTTTATGTACCATTTTTAGAACATGCCCCTCTTTTAATCTCCACTCAGAAGAAGAGACAATCCCTCCTAATCAAGGCTTTGCAAAATTTCACACGGCCTCATCCCTGTCAGGAGATTCTCCTCGGCTCCTCCTCCTCACACCTCCACATTGACGCTCCCGGCTGGTTATATTCAAACTGACCGTTTCTGTCACCCATTTTAACTTTGTACACAGGCAGAGAAATCTAAATCCAGTGGAAGTATCAAGCTTTCTCGAGCTACAGTCAGCTGAGACGAGCTCCATAATGACCTCATTGATTTCCAGAATAGGAAATGGTAAAATGTGACATTAAGCCTGCAAGGTTAGCGTCCTGGAAAGAACTAAGACATAACAAGATATTGATTTTGTTTATGCGATCAAATGAAATGAAGGAAGCTGCTCAGACAGGTATCGTAAAAACAACTTTGTTTTATCATAACTGCTTCGGGGCCATTTGAAATTGTTTTCCACGACATAATGAGAAGGTCAAGTTGAAAGCTGCAGCGTCGAAAATGAAGCAGGACATTTCCCGAATGGCTTCTCAACAACAGGCCACAAAAAAAAAATGTTTGGAGATCAACAGAAAATGTTGGACTGCGGCGCTCCAGGCTATAACATGAATTTATCAGGACATGGGCAGCTGTTGTAAATGTACACGACTGCCTGAGATGAAGCCCTTTAGATGCTGGTTCAAAGCCCAGATCTCCCTCCCTCACATTGGGGTTAAGGGGCTTTGAAAGGAGCCACTCAGGCAGCGATTACATGGAGGCTGTGCAGCGACCCCCAAAAGGCTCCACCAGTCAGAAGCTCATGCTGAATTGAGAAAGGTTATAAGGTGAGGTGGACTTTAAAATAGGACGAAAAAGAAATGCTGTTGGAGAGACCAAACATGGGGCCCTTTAAACACGGTAGACAATGTTTTTATTGCTAATTTGATCTTTTAATCATATTGTTATCAAATTATTATTCGGTCCTAGGGGTCAGGTTGGGCCCATTTTGTGTTTGTTTTATCAATTAACTGATTGAGTTTGGTCTCCTGTTGATTTTAATCACAAATTAGAATGTTTAGTGTATTCAGCCTACATAGCTAAGTCCACTTCTTTTGGCATTTAAGTTAAATATACTTAAACAATACTTAATTAATTACTTAAATCATTTAAGTGCAATCATTTGCCTCAAAGTAATTAAGTAATATCAACTTGAATACTTAAGTTCACTCCTTTTGGCATTAAGTTGATTCTACTTAGACAAATAATTCATTCATTCATGACTTCAATCAGTGCAACCACTTGCCTCAAAATATTTGGGTAAAATCAACTCATCCAGGTTTACAGTGTAAAACAGGAGAAGGAGACACAGTTCAGAAGCTCCATCACAATTTCCCAGATTTTAAGGACAGGCTGAAATGATCAAATGGTTGAAGAGCATGAAACTATGAATGCATTGATTAGATTAGATGAATAATCAGAAGAATTTTAGCTTTATTGGTGTCAACCTGTTTGTTTGGATGAGCTTGATTTTGGATATTAAGTTCTGCTTGTGTGGTCAGGTTGTGGACGGCTTGATGTGTCTCTAACACTTTTCCATAACAACTGTCATCATCTCGTCTTCACACTGCTGAGCAGTTTGTGTTTGGAGGAATAAGGGGAAAAAAAGAGAAAAAGAAAAGTAGGTCACGGGGTGTGTTTAAGAAAATCAAGTTGTTTCGGTTGTGTGATAGGTGCGTCTGTTGGCATCATTTTGAGCGATAGCGCGTCTCCGACTTTGTCTTTGTGCGTCAATAACAGCTGCGTTTGACAAATGATTTAGGACAAGAGTTGAACTATTGACAGCTACAATCTAAAAAAAAATTAAAAAAAGGCTCAACAAAAAGGAGAAAAGCAAAACAAAAGTAGGAGAGAAAACAGCAGCACATGTTGAGGGAAGTCACTGCTGTCATAATTCAGTATGTAGGTCACGTTTCCCTTCTGTTTCCTCTCTTATCCGTGTTTTGGTCTTTTAGGACCATGTTTCACTGATTCTGTTGCAGGTTGGATTGTTGAGTTCATGCACATCAGCCTTGTAATTATTGAGTGAAAGCATTTTTATTTTTTTTACACTATGCAAGACCAGTGTGAATTTATCAGAAAGGACTTTGCAGCAGGAACAAAATGAAAGCAGGTCTTGGACCTCCTCCGTGAATGAGGAGGAACTCGTCTCCGTTTCTTCTCTTCTTTTTCCTGCTGCCTGCCAGCCAGAATCTCGTATCTCTCTTTTTCTTCTGAAGTCTATCGCTGAGGTTTCTCCACCATCTTTTAACCTCCTCTGCTGCACAACAAAAAAAAAGAAGAGTGGGACTGCGTTTTGTGGCTTCAAGTAATATCTGGAGATAAAAGCATGTTCAGTATCAGCAGAGGTCAGAAAGGAAGAAACCATCCTCCATCTCTCCCTGGTTGTCTTTATTTTCTGGCATTTTTTTGTTTTAGTTTTTTACATTTATTAAGCTTATTGTGTTCGAACATTTGATTTCAAACACATGAGCAGATAATATTGACCAATCAAATTATAACCAACTTAAATGAAACCTCCTGTTTCTGGATGGTTTTCTGTTGTGTGAAAGTTTCAGCTTTGGTATAAATAGGTTTTAATAATAAAGTTTAGCTTCTGTCTCAGGTTGGGCCTCTATAACATGATATTGAACCTGAATCCAATATTGAATCCACGAATCCTTTCAAATCCCTTATTGCTCCTTTGGATTCAGCTTTCATCTTTTGTTTAAGAAAAAAAAAGAAGACGTTAAAACTCAAAGATTCAACTGAGATCTGTATTATTTTTTTCTTGACTGAGCAGTTTTAAGTGACAGCTTATTACCGGCTCACTATATACAGTACGTCTACAAGCTGAAAATGAGCCGCAGAAGATATTAAATGTTGATTCAATATGTGACCGATAGACTGAGAACTTATAACTGCAGCATTTTTACTTTTTCATACCTCATTTTTGAGCAGAACTTAATGCAAACACTCTGACGCACAACTACGAAGCTATATTTGTAGGACATTTTTAAAAATGAACCCAGCGGCCCTAAAGTCAAGATAACTACACAGTCAGTATTTTGGTGATAAAAGCAACACAAAAGACAAAAAATATCCCCAAACGCCAACAGTGGCTGAATGAGCAACAGTTACTGTGGAGAGCTGGACTTTCCTCGTGCTGCTGCCAGCGTTTTCCTGCTGTTTCAGGCTGCGTGCCCAGTTGTTTTCTGATTAAAAGAAAAAGAAGCTCTGTTTATTTTTTTTCTTTCCCCCACCGAGAGTCTCTGGCAGTAATACCAGTGTCACAGGGTTTCGCAAATAATTCATGTTGTTCCAAGGAGAGCAGGCGTTGTAATTACGCCAGAATATACGGCATTAGAGATCAATTATTAAAAGTGAGGATATTGTCCATGGTCCTGTTTTTTTGCCCTCTTATTTTCAGAGCACTTTAATAACAATCAAAGTTATGTGTTCCCTTGATTCTACTTGAATTCTGACCCGAGTTCATGCGTAATAAAAAGAGTCATTAACCCTGCCGGACGTTGCTCAGCTGTCCATCAGATGCTGTCGTTGGGATTGAGCTGCTTTTAACGTGATGCGTTTTCATGTTTGGCAGGTTTGGGCTTGTTGGCTTCTGTTTTCAGTCTAGTAAAGGTTTAGAAATGGAGGATGCCATTACTGCCTTTTTGTTCGTGTTTAAATGTGTACTTATGCCCGAGAACAGCTCTGTATTTGAATGCTGGAAATTTGTAATGCATATCAGTAAAAGTCCAGCAGTTATACTTATGGAAAAGAGTCAGAAGAGGAAGGAGAGAAATAAAAAAAAATAGCCCAGAAAAGCACATTCCTGTCTCAGAGGTTCAAAGAAAATCTTCTGTTGGTTTTGAAGCTGTGGGGAGTGAATGAGTCTTAATGCAAGAGCAGTTTCAGTCCAAATTTCATGCAGGGAAAAAAATTAAAAAAATCTGGCTTCTTGAAATTCATCAATCAATATTTAAAAACACAGATGGTTATGTGCTAAATAACAGAGACAGTTTGTGTGAGAAGGTCTTTAAGAGGCTCATAATTCCTTAGCAACATGAAATATGCTGTGCTTTTCTGCCAGCAGGCGTTTTATCTAATCAAACTAGATGCTGTTTTTCTGAAATGGTGGATTTTTATTTTTTTATTTCAGAAATTTATATTTTCACCTTAAAATGCACTGAAATTAAACAATATTTGGAAGATAGGCTGCCCATTTCCTCTATTTCAGACATGCGGACCCCTATCTACTGCAGGTTACACACCCACCATGGACAGACCGCTCATACGGACATATTTCAAAATAACCCAAAGTTGCATCATTCATTTGCTGCATGCCGCTCGTTTTCAATATATCCATTCTTTCACTCAGTCAGCCTCATATTTCATAAGACCCTCCTGACAACCAATCAATCTGACCTTGGATTAATACTAACAAAATATTGTAATTATTGTTATTTTACTGTACAAAATACTGAGAAGAACTGCAGTATGTGTATTTATTACTGACCACATCCAGTCCAACAACAACACAGCAGCAATAAATACAGCAGAGGGTTGAGTGATATTGACATATCATTACCATAATGCATTACTTTTATCAAATACTTTACTAGAATTGTATTATATCTAGTGTATAACAATATAGTACTGTGATAATTTGAGGGTACTTTGACTACTTCTATACTAAAGCTACGTTCAGCCTGCCAGCCCAAATCTGATTTTAATCATTTTAGAATTTATCTGCATGGATTTCAGATTTTTGCGTTCCAGATCCAAACCACATTTGGAGGTGCTTCAAATTGCGATTTCTTGATTCGTCGTGCTTTTCCGAGACAGCGTGATCAGGATCTCCGCTACCTCTGGCCAAGCGCTATCAGACCGGTGGACAGCGATAACAACAGTCAACGGACAGACGCCTCAATCAGACAGTTGTCTGCTGATACTCAGCGTGTCGGCAGCATCGTATCTTCACGTACGTCGTTACCACAGCAACCCCGTCTGGACACACCAAATCCGATCTGTTCACTTGCAGATAACAGTGTGTACAGTCTGTCCGAAAGATTTGATTCGAGAAAAACATCCAGATTTGCGTATTGAACAAAGCTTAAGAGCTTTTGAGGAAAGTTATTTATTGGTAATAAAATATGCTCATTTATAGTGTGATTTTTGCTAAAGTGACCCAGAACCTGTACAATCTCATAACTGTGATCTGACCTTTATTTTTTAAGTCTTCGCTGTTGTGTCCTTGTAATTGGACCCCACCAGGAACACAATCCTCCTCTTCAACGCTTCATTACAGACGGACTACCAAAACAATTCCACTCACAAATGTCAGCAGGGATTAGAGATTAGTCAGACTGAGACATCATTAGTTTTTCATTCTGTGTTGTGGACGGCTGAGTTCTCCTCCAGACGCACACACACACACACACACACACTCACACACACACACACACACACACACACTCACACACACACACACACACACACACACACTCACACACACACACACACACACACACACACACACACACACACTCACACACACTCTCTCACACACTCTCACCCTCACCCTCACACACACTCACACACACACACACACACACACACACACACACACACAAACACACACACACACACACACACACACACTCACACACACACACACACACACACACACACACACACACACACACTCACACACACTCTCTCACACACTCTCACCCTCACCCTCACACACACTCACACACACACACAAACACACACACACACACTCTCTCACCCTCACCCTCACACACACACACACACACACACACACACTCACACACACACACACACACACACACACACACACACACACACACTCACACACACACACACACACACACACACACACACACACACTCACACACACTCTCTCACACACTCTCACCCTCACCCTCACACACACTCACACACACACACACACACACACACACACACACACACAAACACACACACACACACACACACACACACTCACACACACACACACACACACACACACACACACACACACACTCACACACACTCTCTCACACACTCTCACCCTCACCCTCACACACACTCACACACACACACAAACACACACACACACACTCTCTCACCCTCACCCTCACACACACACACACACACACACACACACTCACACACACACACACACACACACACACACACACACACACTCACACACACTCTCTCACACACTCTCACCCTCACCCTCACACACACTCACACACACACACACACACACACACACACACACACACACAAACACACACACACACACTCTCTCACCCTCACCCTCACACACACACACACACACACACACACACACACACACACACACACACACACACAACACACACACACCCCCATCAGGGCCCCAGTCAGTTGTTGCCGTTGCCAAGCCTTTCTCAACGTCCCTCCAGCTGGAGCAGCGCTGCAGCGTCTGGGTCGCTGCGCCGCGCTGCGGGTGCCGGATGGAGGCAGTAGGCTGTTTATAACGCCATCTCACCGGGGGATAGGAAGCGTTTAATTGTGAGCCAGTTTACGAGCAGGCCCCGAGCGAGCAAAAAGGATCAGAACTCTGAGCATCCGTCTGCATGATGTTTTGGAAAAATACAGTATGACGAAACGCAGTGGTTTGCACCAAATCACATTACGGCCATTGAGGGACACGATGTAAGGATTACTGCAATTAAACTGTGTTCCCCCTGTGGCCCGGCTGTTAGACCCGGTGCTTATAATACACGCTGCTGGGATGCCATGAATATGCCTTCATTAATAATCCAGCTAATGGTTTTTAAGACACTTTTTCACTCTGCCCTGCAAGCACTCGGACTACTTAATCACCTGTGGGACTCCTCTGGTCAGGAGTCACAGGATACAACAATACAAACCCAACAAATGGATTCAATTAGCTCGGAGGGGGGGGGGGGCAGTGTGGGAGCCTCATTCATATTATACACATGGTACATTAATGATTTTAATTTTTCTCTTTCCAATAATCCCCTGCATGCTCCTTTTTTCTGTTTCCTGCACTCACTCTCAGCATCTCATGAATTATTTTCCGTCCACATCCTGACAGACTCGCCTCCAACTGATCCTCCGTGTCTTCGCTGCAGGATCAGAGCGCTCCGCTATCCTGCCGACAACTCCTGCATATGATTTAGACATTTTTCATCAGTGAGTGAAACAACGTGCCACAGGCAGCGTGGTAACTTCGAGGAGAGCCTTTGTTTTTTGTTTCTGCTGCCAAAAAAAAGGTGTACCCGATCTAAAACGGGCTTAAAAGGCAAACGACATGAAAGAGCAGCTACTTAAAAAAAAAACACAAAACGCTGGGCGACCGATCGACTGATCAATCGATCGGGTTTTTACGGGGTCTCAAAGGTGTTTTTTTCTGTGAACTTTGCGGCGGCCCACCGGTTCCTCAGCACACTTCACAACATCAACGGGGAGCTGCGGGTGTACGGCATGAAGAATTGATCTGCGTTGGACAGAAGATGAAAGAGGCGAGAAAGAGAAGAGCACAAGAGACGACAGACTTCTAATTAAATGAGACAGATAATAGGAAGATGAAAGGCTGCGGGAATAAGTGCCTCAAAAAAGGTTTGACTGTTTGAATGCAGCCGCACTTTCATACTGAAGATGTGAGGGAGGTAAGAGGAACACTTGAAAGACAAAATGCTTCTGGATAAAACGACAAAGTCCCACCGTTATTACAAAACTCTTCCCGTTTGAAGTGAAAAATGACAAAGAAATTTAACAATTTATCTTAACTGAAAAGGAAAAATACCAAAACATATAATTGTTCTTCAAAACAATCAGAAAGATGACAAAACGTTGTCATCTTTCTGATCTGGTGCCTTCATCAGCAAACTAAACATGTTTGAGTTTCTTAAAATGGATAAAGATTACTATTAAAACAATTATTCCAATGTGAAAATACAGATTTTATAATGTTTATGTAAAAACAAAAAAAAAATCCAAATTATCAAAGATTGATTAGACTGTGGTCAAGTTCAGTGTTGGACAACAGGATTAAAAACAGCCTTTTATTTTCAGGATGTAAACAAACCTCCGATGCTGAAGTTCTTCCGGTCTGTTTCTCTCCATCCACAAGAGAATAATTCAGATATCATCTTGTCACCAGTCATTAAGGAAACGGAGATTTAGGGTGTTATTTTATGGCCACTTTGAGAATCTAAAATAGCAGAAATGACGCGCCGTTAAATTTTGAAGATGACATCCATCTTCAAATTGACAAAGTCATTTGCTGTGTAATAATAATGGAATCCATTGCTTTTCCGCTGGCTGTTTAGTATTCAAGTCTTTAGTGTCACAGATTGCTGGTTTTTGCTTTTTAGATATGAAATTTAAATGGAATTTTGTTTTGATTGATCAAAGTAAACAAACTGGAGTTTGGTGTTGAACGTAGAAATGGTACTAAATACTCCTCCGGCTACAACTGTCAAGTACAAGCAGTTCCCAGTTTGAATGATAATCTCACCACTGTTAGACTATGAAGTCCTCTCGGCTTGTTTGATGTTGAACTTGTGTTGTGAACCATCTGAAAGCTGTCTGTGTTCTTGATTAGTCAATGAGGTCTTGGAGGTTTCCTCTTGTCACCGATTCTGTTTGTGATGTTTATGGTCTGAAGGTCAGAGGTTGGTCCGAAGCCGCGGTTCTCTCCCAGAACTCGTGGCACCGCTGCCCCCTGCTGGGTGGTAAGTTGCTGCCCCCTGCTCGGTGGTAAGTTGCTGCCCCCTGCTGGGTGGTAAGTTGCTGCCCCCTGCTGGGTGGTAAGTTGCTGCCCCCTGCTGGGTGGTAAGTTGCTGCCCCCTGCTCGATTGTAAGTTGCTGCCCCCTGCTGGGTGGTACGTTGCTGCCCCCTGCTCGGTGGTAAGTTGCTGCCCCCTGCTCGGTGGTACGTTGCTGCCCCCTGCTGGGTGGTAAGTTGCTGCCCCCTGCTGGGTGGTAAGTTGCTGCCCCCTGCTCGGTGGTAAGTTGCTGCCCCCTGCTGGGTGGTAAGTTGCTGCCCCCTGCTCGGTGGTACGTTGCTGCCCCCTGCTGGGTGGTAAGTTGCTGCCCCCTGCTCGGTGGTACGTTGCTGCCCCCTGCTGGGTGGTAAGTTGCTGCCCCCTGCTCGGTGGTACGTTGCTGCCCCCTGCTGGGTGGTAAGTTGCTGCCCCCTGCTGGGTGGTACGTTGCTGCCCCCTGCTGGGTGGTAAGTTGCTGCCCCCTGCTGGGTGGTACGTTGCTGCCCCCTGCTGGGTGGTACGTTGCTGCCCCCTGCTGGGTGGTAAGTTGCTGCCCCGGGTAGAAGGATGGAAACATCATGGTGATCTGTGATAGTGGAATGGAACGTTTGGGAGCTGAAATGGAAGCTTTTTGATTTACAGGCCGATTTGTGCTCCAACCATCACCAATGGTGACGGACTTCGGCTGGTGACCTCAGACAGTCGATGTGAGGAGCTCAGACATCCGGAGGAGAGCTGGGAGTAATGCTGCTGTGCTTTCATGTAGAAAGGGGGGCACATCCAGCTGACAGTAGACATCAGAGCAGACCCAGATCACTCTGTAAAGATCTCATCTGGACTGGTAACACCACAGGATCTCCCAGGAGCAGCTGAGAAATATTGTTAAGGACTCGACTCCAGAGAGGCAGCGGCAAAACAAAATGGGGGGTTATTTCTAAAAGTAGGAATCGAATCTTTGATTTTAGGTTTGGGTTCATGTTCTCTTTCATAGGAAGACTCAGCTGTTTGCAGCTAAAAATTCTGTATTAAATTTCATTCGGCTTTCAATTAACACAGAAGTGATCATGCATCACTCATCTCACTCATCTTAACTGTTAAACATCACATTCCCAGTATCAGAACAAAGCAATGAATCAGAAGCAGACACTCAGTCAGTCTTCTTCTGTGTCTGAATTCATTCATCTTCATCACTTGTTTCCCAGAGAGGAAGATTGGTGAGTTTTTTTAGTAGCGTTGGTTGACGGTTACAACAACTCCAGTATCTCGAGTGAAGAGAGAAACCCGTCACCCCTCCACACTTCAAATGGGCGAATGTAAAACCTCGCTGACGAGTCGCCGGCTGCTTCTAACGTTGAAGCCGTGTGCTGATTGCTGAGGGCGAAGTGGCTCTGTGCAGTAAATGAAGAGGTCAACCCGAGACTTTATGCTTCAAAGAAAATCAATTACGTACTTAATGAGGCCTGGATTGAACACCCTAAATAGCGTTTCATGCTGGGAAAAGTTCCCTATTTATTTATGCACCACGACTCTTCTTCTTCTTCTTCACTGTCAGTTTTCCCGAATCTCTCTATAAACTCATTTTGATAGCGTTTCTCTCATGTATCTAGTTTCCTTCCCTTCATGTCTTCTTTCTTGTCTATTTTCTTGAGAATTCACTCAGGTATTAATGTGACTTTTCCATCATCTCTAAGTCTTCATTCCCCCCCCCCCCTCCAACCCCCCCAAGACATCATTGCTCGCTTGTCATCCCCACTTTTTCTTTCCAACTTGTATCAACACACCATCTTCTCACGCTGAGTGTTTCCTAGTTGCCTAGTTGAGATGAAGGGGGTTGCAGCCAGACGGGGGGAGATGGGGGAGGAGGGGAAGGGAGGAGGGCGGGCGGGGTGCTAGATAAGGCGAGAGAGAGAGTCGGGGGTGAGAAAGGAGAGCGGGAACAGATAAAGCTGAGGATGAAAAGGAAATTTAAAATGAAATTGCGAGAACTTGTGCACATGACTGAGTGTCTCAAAGGTCAACTCAGTGAGCTAAAGTGCTTTATAATGTTCTTCCTTACTGTTGCACAACAGCAGCGCTGCAGAAACAGTCCAGTCACCTCTACGCCATGCTTTACCCTGTCTGGGAAGCATGGAAGTCCACACATTTGTCCCTACAAAGAAATGCTTGAAAAAAGATTCACCAATTTGACCAATCTTCATCACTGGAGGTAAAAAAAAATAGCACAATTGAACTATATGCCAGCTACAATTCACCATTTTCTTTATAGAGTTTGTTGGCAACAGTATGAAGCCTGGTAGGAACGGCTAAAGTAATCCTTATAGATGAAGGGGGGGTGGGCGGGGTGATTCAGATATTAAAGCATTAGCCTTCATTAAGATCAATCCATCATTAATCCATCATCCAAAAACATGCACCTCAGGTCAGGTTACCTGGCGCCGCGCTAGTGGCAGCCTGCTGCAGCAGCTCCCCCCTGAGAGCCCCCCTGCTGTAGCGAAGACATTTCCCCTCGGGGATTAATAAAGTGAAATAAAAAAAATAAAAAATAAAAAAAAGTAAGTATAGAGGTAATCATCAATTTTTAGTCCCTCCCAAACATGTAAAGTGTGTTTTAATTGCTGAGCATCTATTTCAGTTTGCTTGTTTTATGTATTCGTAGTGTTCTGTTTGAAATGCTTTCTTTATTTACCACCCAACCAATCCTCTTCACAGACTCCTGGAAGAAGCAACGCATCCTCACTGAGGAAACTCTGATACTAAGCTGCTCTCAGCTTCCAACAGCTTTTTTTCTTTTCGTCTATTGTTTCAGACTCAGAACTGTTTTGCTTTCTCAAATGTCAAAGCTGACGGAGCTCCAAAAAAACGTCTCACTGAAATCCTTCAAAACAAAAGCGACAGAAGGGGGGAGGGGGGGCAGCAGGTAGTGAGGAGGACAGCATTGACAGTCGCCCTGAGCAGCAGGGCTATCAAACTAACAGTTTTGTTGTAACAAGAAGCGCTGAGCTTCCTGACACTCCGTCCTCGGCGCCGCGGTTCAGACTGTCAGTCAAAGCCTCCGGGTTCAATACTGAAACTCTAGAGACACATTTAGGAGGTAATCTGTGCGTTCTGAACAAAATTCTGTACGTGGAAGCGTCAATACAGATGATGTGCCTTTGATATTTACATGAAACCCTACGAAAACACGTCAATCTTTATCGAGTCATTTTAGCACTTAGTTCTTAACTGAGAACTTTTAAAAACAAGGAAGAAAGAAGGAAAAATAAATATTATACAACCAGCAGGTCCGACCCAGAGATCTGATTGGTCAATCTCCAGAAAGCAATAAAACGGACTAGAAAATGTCTGTGTTGCTAGGGTCATTGCTAAGGGTGGGACTACTTCTTGGAATAGTAAACGTTGCATATATTACATAAGAGTCCACTTTAACGTCATTATTGGCACGACAGTGATGCGGTCGTAAGCGTTGCTGAATGACGTTAAAGAACACCCTCTCGGTTGATATGGAGATTAAAAATAACCCACTGAGGTTATTTCATTGGAAGTAGAGCCATGAAGAACTGTTTTTAGATTTCATCTCTTGTTTTATGGGGGAAAAGTCAGCATTACAGCCAAGCTTCAAGTTAAATTTTGGATCCCCCCCCACCCACCATGTATCCTCATGGTAGAAGGATGTGAAAACGCCAGCCTGCCTCTGAGTACTTCCAATCGCCTCCAGCAGAGTCTGTTGTCACCCACAATTTGAAGAACAGTTTGTGACTGCTTGGGCTCTGTGATGAGGCGGGCCGAGCTGTAGGGACAGAACAGGCCGAGACACCCGAGAAAGAGAAGCACACGTTTGGAGATGTTGGAGGAGGGAGAGGAATATATCTGATTTATGTTTTTATTTGTGCAGAGTAAAGCGAGGAGGTCGGTGGCTGTAAAGGAGGATCGTGTGGCAAAGAAAAGCAGCGTAAGAATCAGGCGTTAAATAGCATTTTTTCTGGTCTATTTTAAAAAACGTACAAACTGTATTTTATGAACTGCTGGTGATCAAACCGCCTGAAACCACAGGTACTGCTAAAACATTTATGGGGTGATGTAGCGCTTGCAGTTTTAGAGTCTTCTTGGGAGTATATACAAGGAATTACTGAAGTGCATTCAAACTCCCATCAGCACTATAGCGGTTAGATCTCAACGCAATAAGCTCAGGGACACGATGAGCAGATGTGAGGT
This sequence comes from Embiotoca jacksoni, assembly GCF_022577435.1. Classification (NCBI taxonomy): domain Eukaryota; kingdom Metazoa; phylum Chordata; class Actinopteri; family Embiotocidae; genus Embiotoca; species Embiotoca jacksoni. The sequence continues at coordinate 287,715 of NW_027185386.1, read as the reverse complement.
TAGAGGACGAAGCCAGACCACAAAATTCATTAGCTTTGTCTCTCGCCGTCCATCTGCTTATGGAGGATGAAATCTGTGCACTGGAGGATGCACAAAAGGCCTCAGGTAGACTCGCTGTACGACCAGAACTGTTTCTGCTTTGTCTTTTTTTTCTTGTCGATCACAAATTTTTAAAGTGAAAAAGCAAACAAGTTCAGTTTGATAGCAGGAATGTAGCATGCAAATGTACTTGTGTATATATATTTATATAAAAACTTTGCCAATTAATTAGGAGGAAGCTGATTTTACTTCTCAACACGACTCAGACTTCAGTGGAAACTTTATGCCAGAAGTTTGATCTGATTTGATTTTTTTGCTGCATAAATTTGCTTCTCGATGAGTTATGATAGATTGTTTGGGCTCTTCTGTCAGCATTCGGACATCTCATCAGTCTCGGTTTGCAGCGCTACCTGACTACTCTGACTTTTCATGTCTGGGAATTCAAATGATGGCTTCATTATTGGTTCTTCAAAGAAATGCCGTAAGAAAGAGGCAATATGATTAAATGTGCATTTGGAATTTCAAGTTAAATTTTTAGTGTGTTTTGTAACTTCAGAGCGATTGCCCCTTTTATCTTTTCATATATTTTTTGGGTGTTCTGTGTTTGGAGAGTCCCTCCGAGAGGTTTAGTGGTGTGTGTGAGACTGTGTAGTTAATAACTTATGCAGCAGAGGTCTCTGAACGGGAGGTCGTTTTAATGATTTAATGGGCCACTCAAAGGATTCGTTCCACCGGGAGCCGCGGCGGCTATTGGAAAAGATACGAAGCTGCCGTTTTATAGCTGGCGGGGATTCAGCGGGACTCCTTTTCCTCACACCACGTTGCATCTGTGTTTCCCATGCGTTCGCCTCCACAACACTTATTACATGTCGCACGTCGAACATTGCACCTTTTCCAGGGCTGGAATGCCTCAGCAGAATTTTGTTCTGGCTTCGTTCCACATTTTGACATCTCCCTGAAGGAATTTTACTTCCTCCTTAAAAGACCTCACACCTAGACACTTCGACTTCGTGGAAAAAAAGACTGTTAGATTTCTGTCTCGCTTCTTCCTTTGGGAGTTCATCTCGTCCTCCATCTCATTCCTCCGCTCATCTCGTGGAAGAGCAGATGGTTTGATACCAGAAGATCACTTCTCCAGTTAAATGTGGAGATTGAGAAAAAGGTGTGTGGTTCCTGTGAAATCCCTCCAGGGTACCTGTGCAGGGCTGCTAAGTGTAAGAGTTGCTTTTGATGATATTCAAGTCTTATACAACTTTTGAAAGTAATTTTGGAAGCTAAACTGTGACAAGTATTACCGGGCAGCATTTGAATCTCCAGGTGGCAGCAAGCTCCACATATACAGTACTATAGCTACTATAATCACATTTAGCTGTGTTTGGGCCTGATACTACTGGTATTAGATAATGTTGTTTGATTGGCACCTTTAAATCACTTTTTTCTGGAAAATACAAGTGAGTTCAGTCGCTTTTTCGGCCGTAAGTAAGAATCTCCAGACCTTCTTCTCAATTGAGTTCTGCCTATTGATGATCTGCAATTGTCAAAGGGTGGTTTGTAGCCAAGAAAACTTAAGACACAGCAAAAAGCAGTCACTGCTACTTATAAATCTCAATACAAACTGATTCAACATTTTTTCTCAGAAACCGTGTTTTCTTCTACATTGGTATAAAGAATAATAATTAAAAAAAAAAAAAAGACCTACTAGCTGTGAAGAGGAACCCAGTACCCAGAACCAAGTACATATTTTCTTCATTATTGTAATTTGGACCAAAACATTGCCCCAAAGTTGCCAAATCATGTTCAAAGTTGACCCAGATTTTAAGTGAGCATGATTGTTAGTGGCAAATCCAAATTTTAATACCACTGACTGGAAGTTTCTACCAAAATGATCCATGGGAGTTGTAGTTAACTTCAATTCTTGCTTTCTGTAGACACTGGCTTGTACTTTATAACTTTTTGATCAAAGAAAAAAAGATGAATTCTAATCAATCCCTCAAGGAAATTTTTTTTTTTATTTATTTCTTGCGATTCCATTTATATAATGCAACATTTGCAACAGCTTGCAATTTTGCAATTTTCCCACAATTCCTCTGCAATAAAGATATTCAGTAGAAGCTCTACTGAAGGCTTTATGGCACAAAGTGAGCCTTTCCAAACAAAACTGGCTTTATCAACAACAATATCTCCTTATTTACCGTCTCCTCTGATCAGCAAAACAAACCAACAAAACCGAAATCGAAAATTTATTCCTTGACTCGCAGTTTTTGTCAATTTAGTCACTCAAAAAAAAGTCACCTAAAAACTTTATTTGCAACAATCACAGGGATTGTTGCTCATCTTTTGTACTGAAATTCAGCGAGAAGGTTTTAATGCTCCAGCTGTGAGTCAGTCAACGAGCACTGCAGATAATGAATGGACTTCACCTACTTCTGGAAATAACTCATCCTACTTTTGAACTCTGTTCCTTTTTGTCATATGATAACCAGCTCCAGATGAGAAATACCCTGCCGGTGGAAAATGAGGCATTGGATGACCTTTAGGTACAGCGTTTGATCTCGACCTTTCATGATATCACAGTCATTCAGCGGGAGTAGATGCACCCGGTGGCAGAAGTATTTTTCACATTAAAAGATGTTTGCATTTCAACATCTCCATCGACGATCACCCCGGTTCTGTGAAGCTTCCTTCTCTGTATAGCAGATTAATTCAGATATTAATCTACAGCTGCACGTTGCCTCACATTTTCCTGCTGTGCTTCCTCGCCGAATGTGCCCGCCGCACCGTGATCCCAATCAGAGAGGAGAGCGTCCAGATTTCTGTCGTCGCTGTGCTCAATAGAGTGTCTGAGTCCCCGCGGCCGGCCGTATCATCAATCGAAGCGCAGATGGCTTTTTATCCCAGTCAGAGTTAAATGTCAATGACACTGCTGCCCAAGGTGCAGCGCTCGCACTGGGAGACCACTGTGCCCGTTGACATTCGCCTCGACGGAGAGCATAATCACACTCAGATCATCAGATGTGGATGATTCATCTGAGCCCACATGAACACCTGGCAGTGACATCATCTCCTTCTGTAAACCACCAACAAACCTCTTATTTCCTCGTATTTTTACACATTTTACTGTGAATTCTTTTGCTTTGTTGGGCAGTTCGTGTCCTTAATTTAAAAGAAAAAAAAAATCCCATCCCATCCTCTCTACTGTATTCCACTCTCTTTACTTCCTTCCTTTCCACGTCCCTCTCTCCTCCATCGCCTCCTCAGAGTGACTCTCAGGACACGGAGATGACAGGAAGCTTCACCGCCGTCAGGAGGCCGCGACAATCTTCACATTACATGTTATTATACAGACCTGCTGCTCTCACCGCCTCGAGTGGCGATGAGACGAGAGGACGAGGGCGAAAAATAGACATGAAGACTAAAGGGGAGTAAACAGGGAGGCAAGCAGGAGTTTCACATTTGAGAGCAACTCTGAAACATCAAAACTATGAAATGAGACGTAAGGAATTATGTAGTGAGCACAGAAAGAGAGCAATTTTCAAGGTAAACACCTTTTGCTGTAATAACAGCTTTTACATAGTCATGGTTTTCTCAACTTACCGTACAGGTATTGTGTTGTTTTGTACGCAGAACAAAGAACAGCATCAGCTTCAGCTCTGGGGCTCCTTGACTGAACATTCAAACCATCGACCCTGACGGCCTTTCTGTGACACGCAACAAAAGTGCAAGTTTGCCGTCATTACGTCAAAAACACACTTGTCTGAAGTCCATTTCTGAACATCCGCTGCAGATGAATGAACCCTAACTTGGACTGAAAGCTGGTTGAGACCACAGCAGCCGTTTGACATTAAGCACTGACGAAAACGTGGAAGTGTAAAGAATCCTGAGCAGCTTCCAGTAAATGGAGAAGAGCGCATACAGAAGACCTCTCGGCATGACAGTTCAAGGATTTTCCTAAATGGTGGAAATGTAGTGGTGTTAAACCTGGGTGGAAACCCGGCATTACTACGTCCCGCCCACCGTTAGCTGTAACCTGACTGCACCACAGGCCTGCCAATCAAACAGACACGCCCCCAAAAACAGGTCTTCTTGAATCTTCTTTTCTAATGAATGAGGGATTATTTTCAGATGGACCTCCAGAAAACTAAGAAGAAGGAGTGACTTTAGCTAACAACACCGAGATAACTGATGGACACATTTTATTCACTTTGGATTTGATGAGAGAAGTTGAATGGGAGTCTATGGAGCCGGAGGCTTTTTGGAGCCGACCTCTAGTGGCACTCGCTGGTATTGCAGCTGAAGACACTTCTGGATCAGAACCATTTTACAGACATGCTTCTACTTTTATACAGTATACAGTCAATGGGTGGGGCTTTCCATATTATCTAGCTGCCAACTGGAGGTGCAGGTGTGTGATGGAGGGGTAGGTGGAGATAAGGGCGGGACTATTATGCTAATAGATCTGTGAGGATTGAATGGAGGTCCAGGTGTAGAGTTACTACCAAGCCACTTTTAGGCATTAGGGGAGTTATTTTCTTGGAAAAGATTTCTAAATATGTCATTTTGATAATAAGGAATGAGTTACAGGTGTTTAATCATTGGCACAAGAGGGACATTAACGTAAACTTCACTGTTCACGAGCTTCTTTAGGATGTAAATGCTTTCATTCAAGATCTTTAAGTACTTACCAAAGAAAAGTAGATGTTAAATTTGGCCTTTTTCTGTCTGTAAAGATTTTGGCGTTTTTATTTCATTCACAGTCAAAAGGAGAAGTGAGAGCTGTTTCTGAGGTACAAGGTACAAAGTTCATGAATTAGTGGTCCTCAACACTCCATGAACACAATGCACGGCCATTAAAACTAGCATTTTACAAGGTAATTTAAATCCCTGAAGAATTAACGCTCTACGTGCTGCTGGTGTCTCATTTCTGAGCCAGAAACCTCTTCAGGTGCGTAACGCAGTTCATTACTGCGAAGTCACACGTTTGATGGTGAAGGACATTTGGTGATAACCTCGTCCCAGAGACAGCAGTGAGCGTCGGCACGGTTGCATGTGTGTTTGATCAGACACTAATTAAAAGTCAATTAGCCTGCAGCCCAGTTGGTGACCGACCTCTCCAAACACTGGAGGGACTGGGGATATGAAAAGCTCCCCGAGATCATTATTTACTGTGACACTGTCTTTATCCTTCTATTTACTGTCTGTCCACTGCATCTGTCTCTCTGTCTGCGTCATTATACTGTACGTCAGACTCTTCAGCGTCGCCGCAGCTGAAACCCAAACGAGAAGGAAAGATCGACTCTGCATCTACTGACCGTCACAACACGGTAATTCTTGACTCTAAATAAGACGTAGGAAGTGTCTGCACCATCTCCTCCCTTTCCTCAGTGAAAGCTGTTTTTCTCCCCCCATCTTCATATTGATTGACTGAAAGGCTCCCTTCCTTGGGTTTAGAGGTTGTATTGTTATCTAAAATAGAGAGACACTCCATCAAAACCCTCACCACCATTTAACACTAACACTACTTAATACTGCCATTTATTTTCCAGTGGAAGTAATTATCGGCTTCCGCTGTGAAAGTTGTCAGGAAAGTGTTGCTAAATCCTGTCGACAATCTGACCGTTTTTCTTCTCCTTCGGTAGCCTGGGACCAAATGTTAGAGATGTGCATTAGCACCTGGACAGCTCAAGAGAAATCAGAAACCAGATTAAAAAGGCTTTAAGAACTGATGAAACTCAACAGAAATGAGTTTTAAAAAAGGAATAGAACAGACCATAATGAAGGACCAAACTATTGATATCAGCTTCACAGACCACAGGTGAGTTCAGCAAGAGTCAGACTAAACTTTGGGACAAAAAGTGTTGAAATATGAACAAAATATTAAATTAAACAACGGCAAAGTGAGACTTAACGAAGCCGGAGATTTACCGAGGAGCAGATTCGATGAGTCAATGACTGCAGTCCCAACTGGCATCACAACAAACAGATGAGGGTCAGTCTGGATGGAAGGAAATCAAAAGTTTACTCCGCAGCGTCAAGCTCGACAGTGAATGACTCATCGCAGTACAGTTTGTTGAGGACTTGCAGAAATTTCAGGGGAAACTTTCCCCCTCCGAGATTGAAGAAAAGTGCCGAAAAGTAGGACTCAGCTGAACAAGAGCTAAATAAAATGTCATACAGTTCAATTAAATAGTAAAATATTCTTAATAAATACACTATATTTTTTTACTGTTTTGGGGGTTTACCTCAGGTGGCAACTCACCGTGATGTCGCGGTTTAAAGTCGTTTTGAAACTCTCATTCTGGCATTTTGGCCGTTGCCATCTTGTATTTTGGGGGGCCAGTAGTGACCATATTTGGATGAGCTGGGGAGGAGCTAGAGGTGGATCTGACTAAGAATAGGAGGACACTACGCCCTCCAACCAATACCGACAACCTGTCTGCATCCTAGGCCTGTCAATCAAAGCAGGCATGCCTCTCTGCCTTCAAACATACGTCTCTTGGAAGCCTAATATCTATTTAATTACAAAATCATTTTCAGAAGGATCTCCACAGCACTGATCAGGAGTGAATTTAGCTAACGACATCATAATGACTTATTAGTTACAGCCAGCCCCTAGTGGCCCTCAGTTGTATTGCACTTTCAGGCACTTCTGTAATGACTTCACTCTTTTGACCCAGAGACTACAGCAATTTATTTTTTAATATACAGTCTATGGTTTCACTTTGGAGTTTGAAGGTTTCGATCTTTTGTGCCTCAGCGGTTGTTTTAAAATAAGTGTAACCTGAGATGAACACAGACTGCATACATTTTCATCAGGCTGGTTTCGATTTGTTTTGCCACCGTGCCATCACAATGTCAGAAGGCACATCAAAATTCTCCTCCAATGTTTGTTTTTAAATGTTTGTAAATTGTTTCAATCCAAACTGTCCAGTCTGTGATAGAGGAAGACAGCAAATGTGGGGGAGTCTGTCTTTTTCCAGGGAAGTCTGTCTGTCTGGGAGACAATTTGGTGCCAAGGTGACGCTACATTTTCATTTGAGGAAAATGGATGAAGGCAAAAAGAACTCATTTCCAGCCAGGAGGGTCCAGTAATTAATCCATTTTGCATCATCAAACATGCTATAGTAAAAGGCTAAAAACATTTATTTGTGCTGGTTTGACTTTTAATTCGTATTCAGGGATAAAAGAGAAGATCTTTGTGTTTATGAACGCGCAGTGATTGGTTGCAGTGGTCTAATGTGTTGTAGGAATTGTAAAATAGCTGTTTATAGCGCTGACTTATGTTCTTTTTCAAGGCTGAATTATACAGAGAAGCATGTGAATCAGGTGTCATGAGATTTAACTGGAAGGAAATACGAACTTCACTCTTTATATGTGCAGTATAAAATGATGCAAATCAGCCATTGTGAATCATGACAAGAGATGTATGTTAATGGCGTCTACACACCAACATAAAAGTGTCCTCTGTGCCCTCGTATTGACGTCCATGTGGGGACTGGAGGGGAAAGTGCTTGTTAGATCCATCAGGCCAAACATTCCAGCTGGCTTCAGGGTTTCGTGTTCCCACTCTCAGAGGTTGTGAGCGGGCCGCTAGCGCAGTTCCCCATGGAGATAAGTGGACAAATTGAAGGACACTCCCCGATGGGTTGCAAGCAAAGGGAACAGAAGTGGATCAGCGCTTCTTATCACTTCAGGATTTCACTTCAGCGCGACTCCCTGCAGGTCTGCTTTGGGAAACGATGGAACGTTTAGCACTTCCCTTTATGCAGAAAACATATCAGAGGCAGAGTCTCTGAAAAAGTTGTGAGCCAGCTTTTCGTCCTCCCGTCCTCCCGTCCCGGAGCTGCTCCGTGGGACTCGCCGGCACTCTCGTTGGGCAATTACAGCCGAGAGCGAGAGTGACGACAGCTGGAGGCGAACGACTCCACCTGACTGTCTTTATTAAAGAAGCTCCACCAGGGGATGAAGGTGGTGCTGGAGATGTACAAGGCGTATACGTTTTATATACATTATTATTATTATTATTTTATTATACATTTTATAAGGCGTAAATGCAGCAGAACAAGAAATATAGTATTTGTAGTCCATATGTTCTTCTTGGTTGCCGGAAGCTCTTGCCTACATTACCCACAATGCCCTTTAGGTTGGTGACTGAGGTTTGTTGATCCAGTTTTCTTTGTTGTTTGCCTCCCAAGTGGAGATGAGGAATCACTTCTTTGTAACTCCACACCTACAGATTTAGTTTTCTAACTCAGTCTTCATCTCCAACTGACCCCGACTCAAGTGACTCTTACATACAAAGGGTTTTATAAAGTCTTTCGCTGTAAACAGAGTTTGATGTGAGCACTTTTTAAATCTCCAGATTTGTTTTGCAATACTGTTGTTGTCGCAAATTTTCCACTGACTAAAGTTACACCTCATTTTTAAACAGGATTTATATTGATCGACGGAATAATTGCAATTTAATGTCAACTTATTGGCTAATAATTCTGAGGCTTCTACCAGACCCGTGTGGTCTTCAGCAGTGGATGGAGATGAATGATTGATGTTGGACGTGTGGGCTTGAAGGTTCAGCACTGAGGATCATTCTTGGTTGTCTCGCTGAAGAGAGCGGAACATCCAGAGGAGTCGTCATGGTTTATTTCCAGTTTCCAGTCAGTCACAGTTGGGTTTCATTGTAACCATGACGACGAATGCCCCCTCATCTGAACAACGTAGTAATTTTAGTCCAATTAGGTTTTACCTTAACGTAATTATACCTTAACAACAGCGACGTTTGATCATAAAGCATTGAAATGATGGCATCACATCAGAAAATGCTTTTGTTTCATGTCTTGTATTGTTAGCTTAATCATAGGAGATATAATGTCTAAATACACATAAATTAAACATGTCTACTATATCAACATCTATAAATGTCTCCATCTTTAACTATGACCTTCCAGTCACTCATCTTAAAGGATCAAATTCTCACGTTTTTGTTCGACAGATAAAAGTTCTTTTAAAAACAGACCAGAAACTCGCTTGAAAACTGGTGTTGGATTTTTCATTATTTAATAGGCGAAGGACAAATCGTCATATTTGACAACACCCGTCCGTGTTTTCTCTCTCGTACAATCAGGTAATTGGGGTCAACTATGAGCCAGCATCTGAGACAGCATGACGAATGAAATGGACTGCGGTGTTGGCCGTGTGTCTGCACGCTGTCACAACGCCGGTCGCTCCTTAAATGATGGCCGTTTTAACGAGTGACGATAAGACAGATAAACGGGCAGACGGAGAGAAATGAATGGAAAGAAACACGGAGAACTTTAAAACACGGTAGATGTGGCTCACGTTTCTGCGTCGCAGGCAAATGAAGACTTTGAGGACTTCACTTGTGAAACGGTGTGCGAGAATAATTTGTCCCGTGAAGTTATCGGCTTATTTAAGTGTTTCTATTTGGAAGTCTGATCTGTTTGAGCCCAAATCTGTCTGTTTTCCATCTGACTTCTCTGCCAAATGGCCCACTAACTACACTTGTCGTATCCACACACATGCACAGACACACAATAAACATCCATGCATCGCACACAGCTGCTTGTACCCCGGACACTTGTTTTTACTTAATATAAGCAGGCAACCAGATTTGTGCTCCATACAGTCAGCAGTGGGAAGCTCATTAATCATGTTCTTTTCCAATAAAGCTCAGTGTTCATCACATGGAGGCTTTGCTCCGCCCACATGCACAAGGCAACACTGTGCATGTCAGCCAGTCGCTGCCTGGTTATTTCTTTATTTTCTGCATCATGTTAAACGCTACCGGCATCCATTTTTCTTGCTTTGCCTGAGCGATGCATAAGTGTAATTAATGTTGGTGTGCGGAGGCCCTCTGGCACACCGTCCGCTGATGATAAAGGCTCCGTGGAGGGCAGATACGCCGCAACAAATGCTACACCGACCACTTCACAATCCGTATCGAAAGAATCTCTGTTGCATCGGAGCGGAAACCCAGGACCTCCATTTACTCTTAATGTAAATGCACTTCAAATACATTTCAAAATGTTCCTGCTGTAGATAACAAGACAACAAATGGATCACCTGCAGGTTACAGAGAGACTCGCATTTACTCATGAAGTAACTGGCTTCCATCCTTTGTTGACACAGCATTGTGGTTTGGCATCATCCCATACAATCACTTGAGTTTATACCATTTCCTTTCAGGGGATTTATTGTACAACAAAAAGGTTTGGACGCTGTGTAAAATGGAATTAAAAACAGAATGCAATGATTTGCAAATCACAACAACCCAAATTAAATTGAAAATAGACCAACATATCAAATGTTGAAACAGAGAGATTTTATTGTTTTATGAAAAATATCTCCTCATTTAGAATATATTGTCATTTGGGTCTTTTGTTGCTGCCATCAAATTCAAAATAAGCACATATTTCTCCAAAAACAATACAAATTTCTCAGTTTTAACATTTGATATGTTGTCTCTGGTGTTTTTGTAATTAAATATGGGTTTACATGATTTGCAAATCATCGCATGCTGTTTAAATTTTTGGCTTTTTTGGGGCTTTTTGGGAAACAGGGTTGTGCCATCTTTCATAGAATGTGGACCCTTTTCAATTAGCTTTAGTGCAAGCGGTTGGTTACTAATCCTCATGTTTCCTATGAAAAATGTAAAAGAATGACGTCAAAACTTCCACCACCTTAAGGATTTACTGCTTTTTATTTCTCCTTTTACCTCGTTAACTGATTATCTTTGTCCCAGTTGTTCACTTTCAAATGTCATTTTTTGGATTAAGAGTTGAGAGAGATAATTCCTTCTTGTAGTTGCCGTTCTGGAGCTCGCCATCGAATCACGAGATCTACCTCAGGACGCCGCTGACACACGTCAATGCACGGCATCCATATCAATTTAAAATGTCTCTTGGAGCAGCTACAAGTAACAACGACAAAGTTTCAGGTCCAACTTACTGACTTACTGGGAAAAAAATCCATCCAATTCAAAGTAGGACCAAAAAAAAGTAAATGTCACACTCAAATTCACGCGACCACCAAGAGGCTGCCAGCTCGGCCTGTCGGGATTTGATAACAGAAAATGTTTCTCAGGCTAGAAAAGCGATGCAAAAAAATGCAGTCTTGTACTTCCAGAATTAGTCAGCAGACTTCTTCGGTTAGTTCATTACAGCTCGATTATATTGTGAGATGTAAAAGCCAGTTATCGGCCGGTGGAGATGGTGCTGTAGATGGAAAGGAGGAATCTGCAGCAGATGGACATGTACACAAGCAGATGGACTTGCTCTCCACCTCTGAGCGCTCACATGTCTTTTGGGGAGAAGCCTTCTGACTTCGTAGTGCTGCAGTGTGGATTCAGCCAGCAGCTCGGGGAGGCAAGGGGGGGGGGGGGGATCAAGAGAGATTTCATTCAAAATTCAGTGCTTGTCCTTGATTTAAGAGCTAATGTTGCGTACTGACTGCTTCGTTTAGTGAAGGTGATGTACCGAAGGTGGCAGACTGTTGCTTTGCTCTAAGAATCTCTCCGTTTCTTTGGTTTCCTTGTTTGGAGGTGAAGCAGGTGAAGCAGGTAAAGCAGGCGAAGCAGGCGAAGCAGGCGAAGCAGGTGAAGCCGGCTCCTGCGGTTCTGGAAAGGCCAGCAGCTAATAATTGAAGGTGTCACTTGACATTTGTCAGTTTCTTCCACGTTGAGGGTGGAAGCTGAGGGACTACTTGCCCCGTTGCTGACATTCTCCCGGACTGATCCAATTTTCTTTTGTTTTTTCATGAAAGGCATGAAGAGGTTGTCCTTTCCTGTCCGACCGTTGATAATGTCAGAGGAGCGGCTTGGATATATTGACGCTTTCCTGATATAACTACATGACAGATCAGCGTCACCGAAGGCTGTGAAGATATCCGTCCTAATCTACGCTGTTTAACTGTTTAACTGTTGTTTCAGCTTGTTTTGCAGCCGTTATTGTTGCAGCGGAGGCCGATAAATCACAGAGGAGAAACTGAAGCAATATTTTTCATACTGGCATGAACAGATGTGGCCAGATGTAGCTGCCCCAGTTTGCTGTGGTTAATTATCTCTCTGGATATCTCCCTCAAATTTATTTATTTTCTGATGGGGTGGAGTGCAGCCTGGTTGCAGACCTTCAAATCAGCAGCCAATAAATGAAGTACTTTTTACTTTTAAAAGACAGATCGTTTTTTAATATTTAGTTTCCTGGAATTTGAAATAATGAAAACACATTTGTTAGACGTAAACTCCCAAAATCTATAAAAATTTCATTTTTTTAAAATATATTTGTGGTCCAGGTCAGTGATTCTCAAACTGTGGTACATGGACCGCTGGTGGGACGCAAGGCTCCAGCTGACGAAGAACAAATCTGCACTTATATTGTAGCTTTTCACCTCAGTGGTCTCAAAGTGTTTTACAATATCTCCCATTTACACACACACACACACACATACACACACACACACACACACACACACACACACACACACACACACACACAGACGCGCACACACACACACACACAGACGCACACACACACACACACACACACACACACACACACACACACACACACACAGACGCACACACACACACACACACACACACACACACACACACACAGACGCGCACACACACACACACACAGACGCACACACACACACACACACA
>NW_027185386.1:247500-270000 GCF_022577435.1 Embiotoca jacksoni | reverse complement strand
GAGCTCAACACCAGAATACAAATACGCTCGCAGCGACAGTGTTAATGTGCTTATTTCTAATGAGCGTAATATTTACCATGTTCTTAATTTACCATGTAATCATATCAACATTTGCTAATTAGCAGTAAACAGAAAGTACAACAGAGGCTGATGTGAATGTTATTATGTTTGCAGTGATTGGACAAATTAAGAATTTGACCCGTTTGATGATTAAGACCTAATCAGAGTATTTGCATTTTCCTCCTGATGAATGCATGAACCAATCTTTATGACAATGCATCCAATAAATGGCGTTTTCCTCAAAAATACAAATGTCAACCTGCTTTTGGTACTTTCCTGTGAAGACTGCTAACGCTACATTACAGTAACGGTAGCGCGTATGAAGAAAAATGTTGATATTCTGTGTTCATGAAACACAGCAGAGCAGAGAAACAGACATTAGCGTGACTTTTAGTGCACGATGAACTCTCACTGAGCGGAAATGAAACGGTTGCTACGGGAACTAAGTAAATAAATATAAGTTACTGGCCGTAACTGCATTTCTGAGTACGTTTGTATTTAGTTTCTTTCAGGGTTGTTTCTCCTGAAGGGGAAACTGATGAATGTCTTTTTTTAGAGCCATGCTGCTGGTGTGGCTAATTTTTTCAAAATTTCAGACCTTTAATTTGACACAAACTGCAGTCTTCCATGTGAAGGTCCGGGTTGTTTCACTAATCCACCGCTCGACCTCCACACCTTCGCTTCTCTGGCTTGTTGGTTTGTAAGCTGTGTTGCAGATTCGTCTAATATGAAGGTGAATCCAGCTGGTTTACAATCCTCATGCATCCGTAGAAATGTGTGTTTTCAGAGCACATGTGAGCGGAGCTGCTGTCGTTCCCACATTGAATGAATTAATGGATGTTTTGTTTTGAACCTTTTCGTCGTCGTTTGGGAGCTGAACTGCAAGCCTCATTAGATATTAAGGGATAATGAGGCTTTGTTGCTGGTGTTGACCACGTCAGGGTTTCAGGAAGCTCCCAGGTCCATTTATAGGACAGCGCTGATGGGAAGAAAAGTCTCACAAACCAGGAACCGTCCTGTTTTTAAAAGGTTCCTCTCGAAATGCTTTGACTTTCATACGATCTGCCCTCTTTAAGTCCTTTTCATGCCACCAATGACAACGACTGTAAATCTCAGGAATGTATTACGCAACAATGCTGAACTAACGTCCTCTCATTGCGAGGGAGACATGTCACCCGGTCAGATGAGTTGGTTTCCTGTCTGTGATTAGGACCTGCCACAGGTCCTCACACCTGGTCCATTACTCAGCCGAGCCCCAGCGGCCGTCACTGAGAGGTGACTTATTAAAAATAATGAGTCGGCGTGTGTGATGTGATTGATGAGTGTGAGGTGACAGCTAGCAGTCCACTGCTATATCCGGACGCCTTCTGCACACCGACATGACTGACGTGTGAAGTTTTCTGCTCCTGCAAAGACGAGCGTGTCGTCGAAGGGAAGGAGAGCAGCGCAATTATTATTCAGGCACAAGATGTTCGACCCAAAAGTAACTTTCATTTTATTTGATGTCTCTGAGACCCGAGGACCTTGAGGAGTTCAGACTGTAATGAGGAAAGGAGTGTAGTGGCGCAGGGTTCGAAGATGAATACGTTTTAATTCACCTTTCCTGCTTCTAATACAGACGTGCTGCATTGGAAGCTTTAGTGCTTACAGAGCAAACTTTTTTAAGACCGGCTGTAGAATGCTGAATAAGTGGAAGTTTGATATCTTTTTTTTTTTTTTTTTTTTTAAACCAAAGGGGTAGATTTTCCTTTTTCACGGTCAGCAGTAAACATATATATATATTTATTTATTTTTAAACGGTCCTGACTCGGAGTTGGGAACAGAAAATAAACCCATTGCTTCACTTTTTGCGTTTTTTTCTATGTTTTCTATCTGTCTGTCACTTCCTTCGCTCATATTCATGTGATGAACTTCCAAGGACATCATAGCTGCTGGACTGGACTCTCACCCGCGTCATGTGACGTCCCTCTGTGACTCTGCAGGTGGTGGCAGCCACCTGGCTGGGGCCTCCACTGGTTTTGGCCGGTGCCGTTCCTCTCTCGATGAAGGCAGCTCAGGTTTTTACTCTGTGGTTAAAAGGGTGGATGGCAGAAGTTCAATTTGTGGTCGAGTCCAAAACCAAAAAAATCAAACAATTTACCATTTTGGGATAATTTCCCTCCTGACACCTCTCCCGGGTGTTTTTTTTTATTTTTTATCTCCGGTCAGTAGCTAGCTATGCACAGATCCGATATGCCAGATCCGGTATTGGCCGCCAGTATTGATGTTTTTAATGTGCCATTATGTGACCAGTCCACTTCAAATACAGCACTGTAAAAAAATCAGTGTTGCCATCATTAGTTGCCATCACACTATTGTGGGTCACAGACTTATTAGTTAGCTCCCCTAGAAATGCCTGAACTCTTGTCATGTTACACAGAAATGAACCCGGAGAGCTTTACACTTTAATTTAGTTTGAATAATTATTTTTTTTAAAAAGGGCACTGGTGTTCAATATTGGAAGCTACTCTGAGTTGAGGTATTGGAAAACAATCCCGACTGATATCGAGTCAAACCGACTGTCCAAGATAGATCATAATAATACTCCAGTTTTACAGGTGTTGGTGGACATATTCTCACTCTGACAGCAGAGAAGCTTCTTTCCTGCCTCTAGTCATCATATTAACCGAACCCCCCCCGCCCCCCCTCCAATCCCTCATCCCGACTCCAGCCCACACACACACACGTTAGAATCACATCAATCATCTGGTGTCACTTTTTGAAGGCAAACAGCCACATTTCCTTAAATATTGAACTGCTCCTTTAAGGTTTGTCCTTCTGCATAGTGGTGAGCCAGAAGCCTCCATACATGATGATGATGGATGACACTGCAACGCTCCTGTCAGCTTTCTGTCTGTCCGCATGCTCTCCTGTTAACAGCATCCATGTGCCTGTAGCTCCATGATGGGTTTGACATGAAACCGTGAGAAGTCGATGTTTAAAAGATGTTTGCTCTCCATAGAGAATAGTTAAAAGGGGGGAAAAGATGAAAGGCATCTCTGATGATGATGATGAATAAGACAGGAAATTAAAAGTGAAGAGCTTCGCTGAACAGACCAACCGCCTATCCATAGAACAGCATCGTAATCGATCGGGTCCTCTGATTCTGTCCCTCGTTTGTTTAAACTCTTAAGCTCAAATTTTCTTGAACGCAACCCAGAAACGCCGGTTAAAGTTCACCAGGGATTTCATTCACTTTTTCATTCTTGCGGTGTTTGTTTCTGGATGACCGATAAATTCCTTTTACTTTCTCTGTTTCCTTCGTCTCATTTTATATCTCTCTCTTGCTCTCTTGGTAGTTTGCATCCCCTCCTCTCTCCAAACACATAAATATCTCGCTGGCAGCAGTCACTGGAGTCCTTTGTGTCCTATCGCAGCCCTGCCTCACTTATTCACCGCCTTGTAAAATAAAATATTATAGACTGGCATGGTAAAATGACATTAGGGTGCAATGATAAATACGTTCCATAAAACTCCCAACATGTCATGTAAATGGCAGGATTTGTTTAATGTGACGTGAAATACGTCCGGCGATGCGACAGCGTTTTAAGTTGCACGGGAAGCTAGCTTGGCATGCAGGTAGTAGAGTGGTGTGCACAGAGCATAATGATGAGTGAAGCAACTGTGTGTGTGTGTGTGTGTGTGTGTGTGTGTGTGTGTGTGTGTGTGTGTGTGTGTGTGTGTGTGTGTGTGTGTGTGTGTGCTTAAACCCCTCCTCTCTCATGCTCGTTGCCAACCCTGTCACTAACTCAGCAGCTCTCTGCATTATTTATCCCCCCAGCAGTACAACCACTTTTACTGCCGCCGTGCAGCGGAGAAAGTGCACACCTTGCAACTCAAAGACCTTTTTCATAAACTTCACTCCTTTCCTTCTTCTCCCGGTAAGCCTTCGGGATAAAAGGGGCCCTCTTTTCTTCACCCTCAAGCTCCCTCTCCGATTGGGTTTTATCATAAAACGCCTGCTAAATTCTCCCATAATGGATATTGATTTGTCAAACAATAACAGCGGATCACGATGGACAGCTCGTGCAAGAAGTGCTGTAACCTTGAAAAGTTTGAGGCGAGAACTGATAAAAACCCAGTTTGGCGGACTGCTGTTTAACATTTCAATTTGCTCTTCAGTGCTTTTCACTTTATATCCCGCCTGCCAGCAAAAGCAAATGTGAAGAGCCAGACAAGTGTCTTATTACCTGCTTATTCTGTAATGGAAAAATACAAGCGGGTTAGCAAGTGGTGAGTCATCCAGGTACAAACCCTGAATGCAGCTCTCGCCACTTCCTCCTTTGGTTTTGTTTGGACGGGACGTTTCATAAAGGTGCGTCGACGCCACAACTGACAGAAAGTAATAGCAAAGTCAGCGTGCAGCATCTGATGAACAAGCTCTTCAGGAAGGAGCTCAGTCCAATCTCAAGCAGACCGTGATATTACAAATGCAAAGTCCTCATCATTTTGTCTGTCTGTTTATCGATTTTCGACGGAAAGCGGCCCGCCTGCATCGCTGAATCAACTCCAGTAATAATGAAAAAGATGTTTGAACGGGAGCCAACACGGCAGATACGGTAAAACAAGCTGCTTCTCGTGGTAGATACCGCTTTGCTGCGTCAGCAACGTTGAGAGCGGTTGCACTTCGGGGTGTTTTGAGGGCATTGGACACCACATGGACAGAAGGAGATAAATTAAGGTGCCAGCGGGGAATGAGACAAACATAAAGAAAAGATAGCATCCCCCTTTTTTCTGGAGAATTAATCTGCCAGTTTTTTTCTTTTTTTTCTTCTTCTTTCTTTCTTTAACTTGGCATCATTTCAGCGAGTCGTTTGCAAAGCAGTGATAACGAAATAGGTTTGAAGGAAGAAAGCAAGATGAATTTAGAATAGTAAAAAGGTCTGTGACCATCAAAATATGAGGAATTTAAGCGACTACTTTAGTCAAGGTCAGAAATTTAGAGCTTAAAACTGTTGCACCTCATGAGTACATATAACATGTGTTACCCAGGAGCATGTTTAAGTGTGAACAACTGACCTTTGATTATGACAGGAATGTACACTGATGCCGCCTCGTCTTTGACTTCCTACACTTTGGGAGGCGCTACGCAGCAAACAGATGAGGTCACGGCGTGTTTGCAGCTCTGCTCTTTCCAGACATTCACACTCGCGGCTCTGAATGCTAATGTGATGTATTTTGTTGGTCAAAAGGCATTTTAATTGGCAGCCGAGATACGCGTTCTCTCGCTCGCAGGATGCCTCTCAGACCCTTTGGCCTGAATACACTGAAACTAATGTGCTATTGGCTGCAGGCGAGTTCGACTACTCTGACATTTCATACAGTAGCCCGACTCAATTAGTAATATAGCAGCAACAAAAAGAACAGAGAACAAAACAAACTAGTCCCAGCATGAATTAAAACTTTGCTATCACAAGGCATAAAGTTAAAGCAACATTAGTTATCTATTGAATTAATTCCATTTTGTAGCAGATGAGTCTCACTGTAAACAAACACTGACCTTATTAGAGCCATTTAATTTTAATATCTAGAAGTAAACTCAGTACTGAGTTAATGGTTTAACATTATTCATATGCTAAGCAACTATTCATAATGATTTGCTTCCATTAATCTCTTAGGAAAAATTTGACTGGATGGCTGTGCATATTTTTTAGGCTTGACATTTGTGATGTACTTCAACGTGTGTACAACACAAGATGCAACCAACAGTGACATCACAAATTGGTTTTTGAACGGCCGTTATGAAGCCTCATGTTTGGAGTTTGGCCGGCACCATCTTGCTAGTTTGAAAGAGTTTGGATTCGGTAGTGACCATATTTGGACGAGCTGGGGGAGGAGCCAGCGGTGGATCTGACCGATCTGATTGGAAACCTGACGATACTACGTCCCGCCCATGATAGCCGCAACCTGAAATCACCACAGGCCTGTCAATCAAACAGACACGCCCCCAAAAACAGGTCTTCTTGAATCTTCTTTTCTAATGAATGAGGGATTATTTTCAGATGGACCTCCAGAAAACTAATAAGAAGGAGTGACTTTAGCTAACAACACCGAGATAACTGATGGACACATTTTATTCACTTTGGATTTGATGAGAGAAGTTGAATGGGAGTCTATGGAGCCGGAGGCTTTTTGGAGCCGACCTCTAGTGGCACTCGCTGGTATTGCAGCTTAAGACACTTCTGCATTGACCTCATTTTTTAGACCCAGAAGCTGTCTGTGGTACAACATAAACTTTGGGAGGAGGTCAAAGGTCAGAGGCCCAGTTTTATTCTGTACATGCTGATAAGACTTTGCAATGATATTTTCATCCGACTTGGAAAAAGGGTCAATAACCAGCAAGTGTTTCATGTCTTTATTTAAGTGTGAAGCCGTGTCGCCACCACATATTTCCACACCCAGTAGACTTCGAGCTATTAGCTTTGACATTATATGTTGTAATTTAAGCAGCTGTTTACATAAAAGACATTGATGAGAGCCGCTTTAAAAAAAAAAAAGAGCTAACTCCAAATTAAAGCAGATTATCTTGACACTAAATCGACCCCAAATAATCAAAAACAGATGAATATCCCAAAACGACAGTCGAGAGCAGTCTGTCATGGTCTCGTTTATTACAGACAACTTTTCCCCTGGGACAGCTGCAACAAACTTCCTAATGCAGACACTGATATTAGCTATTTGTCTTTCCGCTGCTGCAGCTCACTTGTTAAATGAGAATTGATAAGCCTTTTTTCACCATAACACATTTTTCAGGCAGAGCAGTGTTTCCTGTGCTACTTTACATTTCTTGACAGGTTTGAGAACTCATTACCTTCTCCCACCTGACAGCTCTACCTGAGGTGGCGGCTCAGCAGAGAAGTGATAAAGAGAAGGGAGACAAAGACAAGGTCAGCAGAGAGCTTCTGCAGAATAACAGAACCCCGCTGTCAAGGTTCTGTTAGTGCCTTTGTCATCCAGCGGCTGAAGAGGAGCCTCCCTGTCTGGTTGAGGTCTAATGGGACGTTGACCCGGCCGTGGTCCTGTCTGTCAAACATCATCAGTCTTGACATAAGGAGTGAACGAGGGACGAGCAGTGTCCCCCTGAAAGCAATTCTTTCCTATATGAAAAAAAAAGCCAGGGGCTAAAAGAGATGTTGACAGTAGACGTTTGGGAACCAGCTGCCCTGAAAGAAAATATTCGGATCAATCCGTGCTTGCATCTCACACACACACACACACACACAAATGTGTAACAGAATAACAAATGACTGCTGAGTAATTCATTTTTAACAGTACAGGCCAAGTAGCCAGCGATGGTTAAAAGGAAATCTTCAGTTTCTGGAGGGTTTGGACAATTAAATTAAGTTCATCTAATTCATCTTTAGAAAAGGCTTTCATTTAGAAGAAGTCAAGGTAACATGCTGCAGGTCAACCACAGACTGTATATAAAAGAGTTCGTAGCTTCAGGTCTGTAAAATGGTTCTGATCCAGAAGTGTCTTCAGCTGCAATACTGTACCACCGAGTACCACGAGAGGTCGGCTCCAAAAAGCCTCCGGCTCCATAGACTCCCATTCAACTTCCTCCACGAGTTATCTCGGTTTTAATCTCATCATTAATTATAAAAATAAGCTTCGAAAAGATGTGTTTTTGGGAGCGTGTCTGTTTGATTGACAGGCCTTTGGTACAGTCAGGTTAGAGCTATCAGTGGGTGGGACGTAGTATCGACGGTTTTCAAATTAGATTGAGTCAGCTCCACTGCTGGCTCCGCCCCCAGCTCGTCCAAATATGGTCACTTCCTGCTCCGAACTAAGAAGAGGGTGCTGACCAAATTCCGAACTGGAAGCTTCATTACAGCCGTTCACAAACCAACGGGTGACGTCACTGCTGGTTGCCGCTTGATGTCAACACAGTTTCTGCAAATACAACTGAATTCTGTGCAGTAAAGTGGAGCCTTGCTGTTTGATGTCGGACCACCACCATAGAGGACTAATGAGGTGTTGCTCCTCTCTGTCTGTGCAGAATAAAAATGCCTCCACTTCTTGTACCAGCAAACGAGGAGTGATGGTTTCCCTGAATATTTATCTGCTGTCCTCGTAACTTCGCTCCATGCAGCCTCATCTATTTTGTGCAGACGCATATCTGTCAGCAGCACCTCTGTTTTTCAGAGGTGAATGAACCTCTAACGCGACGCCTCATATTCCTCTGATCGGCAGCACGGCGTTAGTTAGTCGATCAATCACGTCTCTAAACCGTCCATAAGAGGGCCGGTGTCAACAAAGGAGGAGGAGCATGAAATGAAAAATCCATCTTAAAACACTGCAGCAGTGAAAGAGCAGCTATCAGCTGAGGACTTTTTTTTTCACAATATAGAACATTACTTGTCAACATCAGGTCTGATTGTAGCCCCTTTAAAAACCCAATGACAAGGTGTTTCTTTCTTGGCTGTGAATTTATAACCAATCTTGAACCATCGAGTGGGAACATTTTGTGCAGAAGAGGCCAAGATTATTAAGAACTGGTCGCCTTGATTGGCCACAATACAGGAAAATCAAGAAATAAGACGTTATTGTAAAAGTAAGAGACGTAAATCCTGCTTTCTGTCAGCTGGAGTGCCTTTTGAGCTTTATTAACATGCAGAGGATCTATAATGAACAATAACCAAGACGTCTTCCTCTCATCTACATAGAGGACAAACAGCTGGGTTCAACCAGCCCACTGCCCTGTTAATATGAAGTGGGATGGGAAGTGGAAGAGGAACATTTCCCCAGTTTTATGCCTCATTAGTCAATTTGGAATGACTGCATAATTACAGTAAGCTATATGAAGATATAGCTTGTCACAGCGCTATATGCTTTGAACTTGAATATAATTGCCTCAAGTAAAGGGTTCACTGACATTATGATAACACTGTAATTTCAAACTTGAGTTTCAAAGTCAGAATTGTGACTTCCCGTTGCCACTGATTTATTTATAAGTTAGAAAGTGAAGCATACATTATCTTTCACACGACATCAATATTTCTTGAAAGCTTGTTGAAGGTATTTTGAAGTGGGTCCACCTGGAACTGCGTCTGGATGTTATCCGGATGGCGACTCGTGATCGCTGCTTCTGACCTGGCGAATGTTGTTTGTCCCACAACAGAAGAAGCTTGCTGGGTCTCTTCCAAGCTCGGCTCGTTGTGTGATCCTTTAAGAGGCTTCTGCATTAGCTCTTTTTTTCTTTTTTTTCTTTGTAGACGAAGGGTTCATCTGCAGCTCCTTCATGAGATATACAGCTTAAAGATATTACACCGTTTATTATCATTCTCACAAGATGTCAGGATATGCAGTCACAGATTACTCCAAGCTAAAACTAATGACATCTAATTAAACAGACCTGCACTACATTTGACCTTCATGAAGATCATTTTTGATATTTGTCGAAACAGACTGATAGTTTTGGAGGCTGCAGTTTGTGGTGCTGCTGAACTGTGTAGGATCATATCAAGGGGGTTATAGTGTTTATACTGTCATTGATATTAACATGCTGGACTAAATATTAAAAATAATTCCTAGTACGATGCAATTAAACAATATTACCCGAGAGTGATTATTATCACGTTAAAACAAACCATCGAAATAAAATATGTAATCAAAATGTTTTCATATTGTGGAGCAATTTGCTCTCAAAATACACAACTTTTTGTTAGTGCGATCTTCATTTCCATGGCGATGCATGGGGTATGACTTAGAACTGGAAAACAATCAGTCGCGTCAGTAGAAGCGAATGTAATGTATGCAATGTTTACTACTACAGGAAGTAGTCCGACCCCTAGCAACGAGCCTAGCAACAGAGAGGATTTCTAATCCGTTTTATTGCTTTTTATAGAGATGCTTGCTCAAACTGAATGAATACAGAACATAGAAACACTAAACTGCTCAGCTAGCTCAGTCTGGTTGGAAGTAAGATATCCGCTGTTTTGTTTTTAAGATTTTAGCACCGTATCATGTGTTAAAAACAAACCTGTCCAGCTAGCCGTCCCTAGATGTGTGGTTTTACGATACGGATGCTCGGAGCAACAAATAAGGACCAAAAAAGACCAGACTTCGCCATATGGGTCACATTAAGATCAACATTACATCGTATATTATATGTAAAAATTTAGTGATGAGCAGGTTGTGCTGTTACGCTGATTTGAGCACGTTCTGAATGTTGACCAATCAGATCTCTGGGTTGGAACTACTTGTTGTATAGTTCAACTTAAAAGCAGCACAATCTGAAGCCTCCAAATTATTAAATCAACTTGTAAACTGTTGCAAGAACAAACTGGATGTTTACTGCCAGACAGTTTCATAAAGCTGGAGTCCATTGCTTGAGAATAGCAGGTGGAAATGATTTTACAACACAGACCCACTGCTGACACGGCAAGATCGAAAACATCGCACTGATGTTTAAATTTTCATTTCGTTGATCGGGGTCCGGAGAACGTTGTTACTCTTGATTTATTAAAGTCGTCTTCATCTATTACTTCCTTTCAATCAGTCGTGGCAGCGTCGAAGTAGACGGTTGTTATGGTGATTACTATTCATGAGCGGAGACCTCACAACTACAATCTCATTTACATGTTTGCTTGTGTTACATGCGCACTGACACACACACACACACACACACACACACACACTTACTTCCCAAACCGGCTCACTCCACTGCAATTTTGACTCAATTTATTATTCATGAATGTCTCCGAGCCATTTGGCGCCTCTTGGTGAGGTTGGTGGTGCAGAGACATTACTGGAGAATAAATTGTTGTCCAGTATCTCTAATAGGAGTGTTACATTGCATTGTTAACACACACACACACACACACACACACACACACACACACACACACACACACACACACACATACACACATATAAACAAGTGACAGGAATGGAAAGTTTCTGATTTATTTGCTGAAGTTTGGTCCAGGTGCTTTCTGCTTTAAGTGATTACAAATGGCCCCTGTTTTTTTTTTTACTTGTTGTTCATGTGACTGAGTTCAGTCCTCCGGGAGGAAGAAAGATGGAGGATGTGAGAGTGAAGGAAAGTGTCTCTCTGGCATGCTGCACTTTATTGTCAAACCTGTCCTTCACCGAGGGAAACACTTAAATGTGTGTGTGTGTGTGTGTGTGTGTGTGTGTGTGTGTGTGTGTGTGTGTGTGTGTGTGTGTGTGTGTTAAACATCAACAACATTCTTTGTTCAGAGATGTCTATTAACTGTCCATTGAGGATACATATAAAAAGGATGCTGCTCTGAACTTCACACATTTGCAATTATCATTTGCAATCAACATTTCTTGCAATATCCAGTACGATCCAGGTTCAAAGGTGTTCTTGAAGCCTGGTAATGTAACAAATCTAATTATAGCTCATTATTATTCTATAAATGTACAGTTTAATTTCTAAAATGCTCGGGGCCAAACCGTCATCCGTTGGTTAGCCTGATCGGTGTGCAGTCAGGAGCCTGATTACGACCGACAGTTGTTTTAAAGTTAAGCAACATCGAGCAGGTGTATGAATAATCATTTCAACCAAACTTTTATCTTCTCCTAACCAAGTGGCTTCGGTGCCTGAACCTAAGCAGGGTGCTAGTTTAGGAAACACAGTTGTTAACGAGTCCTCACTGATCAGTCTCTCTCCTCTCAGGTGTTCACCAGGTACGGGAAGTGCTACATGTTCAACGCTGCAGAGGAAGGAAAGACGCTCCGCACCACCATGAAGGGAGGAACAGGGAACGGCCTGGAGATCATGCTGGACATCCAGCAGGACGAGTACCTGCCGGTGTGGGGGGACACAGGTAGGTTCTTCTTCTTCTTCTTCTTCTTCTTCTTCTTCTTCTTCTTCTTCTTCTTCTTCTTCTTCTTCTTCTTCTTTTTTAAAGAGTTAACCTTTGTGTGTTTTCTATATTTGAGCACCAGGATAAAAAAAGAAAACCAAGACGACAGCAGTCAGCTAAAGCGATTAAACCTTTTAGAATATTTCTGATAATGAAGTCAAGGATGCTGCATTTCTTTTTCACTGCACTTTTTTTTCCCCTTCAATGCTTCTTTGTCTTTATATGTGAAATGATTTGACCAGTGGTGGTCAGTTACCTTGACTGACTTCTCCCTCTGTCCTTGATGTTGGGGGATTACATGCGTTGTGTGGACCCATGCAAAGCTGACACTTCATATTTATCCATTTATGAGTCCGTGCTTCCTGTTCTGAGCTCATCTCCAGGCTAACACACTATTGGTGGACCTACTTTTGTCATTCCCACAACACTGTGTTGTTCAATGGTATCATGTAATGTCACATGAAAGACATGTTCACCCAGGTTGCAACACGTTTTTTTTTGCTTCCCTCTTACTTAAGTTATCTTTCTTATTTCCCTCTTTCATTTTCTATTTAAGCTATATTGACATGTAAGGGGAATATTTCTAACTCAATTTCAGATGATGAAAATCAATGAAGTATTTAAAACTTTATTTCCCCAGTTATTTCCCCAGCTAAGCCTTTGGGCTGGGAGTATTTATATTTTTTGTATTCACTTTATTTAATTTAGCCTTTAATTAACACAGAAACGATTTAGTGTCATCCTGATGAAACCACTTCGGGGACGGTTTCACACCTTCCAAATCCTAAATCAAATAAAGCTGCAGGAAATTGAGCATAAGGTTGTTGTTTTTTAGCTAAGTGAAATGATTCTCATATGCTTGTGTTATTTATTTAATTGAAGGAGCTATAAATCTCTTCTTAACTGTACATCAGGTGAAAGTTGCTTTTATTATTCTTGCCACTGATAGTTTTCTTTTTTTTAAGTATCATATTATACTGAGCTCAGTACTCAAGGATCTGCACACAATAAGTAAAAGGCTTATTAGAGAACATATGGACTTCTCACTGATCATAATGCACAAGTCGCTCCACATTTGAAGCTCATTGAATTGCCGTCTCACGTCCAAACCGAGTGGAGGACAGACAGGGGAGTTCCCAGCAGCTAGCCAAGGAAGGAGCGGCCCGGCAGATGGACGTCTTTTACTCCAGGCTCAAAGTTAAAGAAGATCCATCATCAAAAAGTCCACGTCCGATCAGTCGTCCGTCTTGTTCTTCTGAGGACGCCGGCGCCCGCAGCCTTCGTGTCCTGAACTCCTCCCTGGTTTCATTTCCATTTGAACTGACTCATCTCCAGCCACCACCTCCGGCAGCATGCAGAGCTCCATCTCCCAGCAGGTTTCCAGATTTCAGGGCTCTTGTTTATCCCCGTGTGGTGTAATTATCCTCGATGAGCTGAGTCAGCCTCAGCGGGGGGAATTCACCGTCTGAGCCGAGTCGTTGCTCAGTGCAGACATGATGGCAGCACACAGGAACACATTCCCCATCTCCGCCCATCAGTTACCTTTTGTTTTCCCGATCCAATCAGCTGACTCTCTCCCCATCCCGGTCCTTCTCTTACTGTCCATCATCCAGAGGCCAGCAGTCGGTCTCCGGGGTTCTATTAGCACGCTGCTCCGTCCAGGAAGCTGATACTCCTCCTCACTTCATCACCGTGGAAAAACATGACAAGTCACACGTTTCAGTCTGTGAAAAATGAACAAGACGAATATCTAAGTTTGATTGGTTGGAGAAAACAGATGGCCTGTTGCCTGGATACACAGCTTTCTCCTCGCTGTGTTGCTGACCAAACTGCTAAGTGAAGGAAATCATAAATAAATTGGATGTGTCTGTCCATATGGCTGTCTAGATGTTTTCTCAAGTAGGCCTTAAATAATGACATGGAAAGCACCAGGAAAACAATCAATTCAAGTGCTTAGGACTGAAAATCAAGCCATCATTTCCCTTCTAGTGTTTTTCCTTCACGCCTCTATTTTCTGGATACAGCTGAGATTGAGAAGTGCTGGAAAGTGTAACCTGTGGTTTCACAGTTGCCTGTTTGGGTTGTTGGGTTGTAAGTAATGCACGAGCCATTCATTGGTGTCTCCACCAGCTGCCCGTCAGCTGCAGCTCCCACCATTGAATCAATGAGTTTCTCTTTGATAACGGCCATCAGTGTTGAATTTTCGAGGTCCGTCAAGTGAAGAGAAATAAAAGTAAACCTCTTTTTTTTTTTTTCTCTTTGTAAACCAAGCACGCAAAGTTTTATGTTTTTTTTATTTTATTTTGGGAGGCTTTAAAAAAAATGTTTACGAAAGTATTTCCTTTCTTTAAAAGTCATTCAATGTCAGTCAGACCTTTAATATTATCAGATTCCTCAAATCGGTCTTGATCAGTCGTGCGTTTACACACTCAGCAGCCGTTTTATCCAACAGCAGAGCTTGAAAGTGTTTGCTGGATGAAGAAAAGCCTTTTAAACACATTTAAACTGGGTCCAATCTCGTTTTATATCAGACTAACATCTTTTGCTTTTAATTGTATTGCAGGGTTTTGCTTTAGATAAAGTCATGCACAGAAACTAAAGTTGAAAATTTGATATTCAGAGTTCCCAAGCAACCAATTACATTGTTCTCACCCGCTGTTTCTTTTTTTACCGGCGTTATTGATGGAGCGATGCAGATTGTGAGCGCTATCGATAGAATCACAGAGAACTTGATGCCTGTTTTATCATCTCTGAAAGTAGGAGGAAGGCGATTGTTACATCAAGTTTCTTTAATATCTCCCTTTTGTTCACTTTGCTTTAGACCTTCGTTTTTTTTTTTCTTTCTCTTTCTGATTGCTGCTTTACTTTGTACAAAATGTTTATATTGTTCCCACTGCTTTTTCTTTTCTCTCTGACAAAGCTGCCACGTTTTATTTCATTTACAGCTCCAGATCGTTGCAGGTAAACCCTCGTGGGACCATGACCGGTCTGAGGGTTTGGTCTCCTCTTGTTTTCCATTGTCCATCAATTCATCATTTCAGATTTTCCCGTTTTTATGTGGCACACAGGCGAGTGAAGCTCGACAAGCATTAGAGTGCACTGCTGAAATCTCTGTTCTGCTGTTATTAAATCAAAGCGATGGTAAAAAGCACTCTGAGAAGCACATGAAAAGAGCAGAAAGAGGTTTGTTCAACAACAGTTTGAACCGAGTGCAGAGCAGAAGTGGAAAGTCCTTGATCTTTTTATCTTTTTCTACTTGTGTCATTTCCTCTCGTGATGTTTGGTCGGAGCGATGTTCACCTGTGTGCGATCTTTTGTGTTTGTGATCTGAAACTGTAGAGAAGACGAGCACTGAGCGAATGATTGAACAGGAGAGCATAGACACAGACAGGAAGTCCTTCAGCTGCTCTGAAAATATGGAAATTAGAATATTTTCATGACAACTGGGAAACTTTTGTATATAATATATGTAGATATATACTGTACTGTATATACTGTATATACTGTGCATTTTATATTTTATATTCAATATTTTTTACTGCTATTTTACTGCTATTTTATTGCTTTCTATTATTCTATCATTATCTTATTGCTTCCTGTATGCTGCTGTAGCGAAAAAATTTCCCCTCGGGGATTAATAAAGTAACTACCTAACCTAACCTAACCTAAAACTCCTGGTCTGGCGATGATCAAATGAAACAGCTACTGAATGGACGTCGTGATGATATTTTCATAGGTCAAGAAATAACTTTAAAACATTAAAGAATGGGAAATATACCAGATTATTAATGTACTATGACGGGAAGTATTAATGTCAACAACTATATGTCTGTAGTTGTTTTATACATCAGCCAATCACTTCCACAAACAAGCCTGGATGTCACTTTAATCCACATTCATCTCTTCCTCTCCATCAGAATCGCATCACATCCATCACAAAGCCTTTCAGATCCCGGTTCTGATTGGACCATTGATTACGTCATCATTTAGTCACGCCGCCTCTTCCTTTGTTCACTCATTTTCCTCCATTGTGTGAGTCTGTGTGTGTGTGTGTGTGTGTGTGTGTGTGTGTGTGTGTGTGTGTGGAGGAACAAACAAGAGAAACACACACTCACACACACACACTCACACTCACACACACACACACACACTCACACACACTCACACACACATTCACACTCACACACACTCACACACACACACACACACACTCACACACACATTCACACTCACACACACACTCACACACTCACACTCACACACACACACACACACTCACACACACTCACACACACATTCACACTCACACACACTCACACACACACACACACACTCACACACACATTCACACTCACACACACACTCACACACACACACACACTCACACACACACACACTCACACACACACTCACACTCACACATACACTCACACACATACACATACACACTCTCCCACACACACACACACACAGACTCACACACACACACTCACACACACACACACACACTCACACACACTCACACACACATTCACACTCACACACACACACACACACACTCACACACACTCACACACACACACTCTCACACACTGTCACACACACTCACACACACACACTCACACACACACTCACACACACACACACACTCACACACACTCACACACACATTCACACTCACACACACACACACACACTCACACACACTCACACACACACACTCTCACACACTGTCACACACACTCACACACACACACTCACACACACACACTCACACTCACACACACACTCACACACACACACACACACACTCACACACACATTCACACTCACACACACACACACACACACTCACACACACTCACACACACACACTCTCACACACTGTCACACACACTCACACACACACACACACTCACACACACTCACACACACATTCACACTCACACACACACACACACTCACACACACTCACACACACACACTCTCACACACTGTCACACACACTCACACACACACACTCACACACACACACTCACACTCACACACACACTCACACACACACACACTCACACTCACACATACACTCACACACATACACATACACACTCTCTCACACACACACCTCAGTGAATCCCTCTGAAAGAGTAATTCATTGTGTAAATATAATCATGTGTTTCTTGGTGTTTGATTGATGTCTTGTTGAAGGAAATAAACATCTGAAACAGAACAACTTCAGTGTTTTACAGCCAAACAAGAATAATCTGTAGGAGGAGGATTTTATTCCATTCCATTATTTATTTATGTTTGTGTCATCACTCACTTGATGCGACCACTTGACATCGGATCTCACTTCTCCGCTCCGGATGAACACGTTGGCTACAGCAGAAGAACAGGAAGCTGAATGCCAGAACCGACGATTCGGGTCAGACTAATTGTTCCAGTGCGTCTCCTTTGCTGTGGATCTCTCAGAGCTGATGTGTGTCGGAAATTACAGGAGATAAACTAAAAGAAATAAAATCTTCCCCGAGGAGGCTTCGGTGAAACAGCCTCACGGAGCAGCACGGCTTTTAAATTGTTAAAAAGCTGCTTTATAGCACGAGTTTGCAGTAAAACTCTTCTGCTGTGTGTCGAGTTCAGCTGGAGAGTTGTTTCTGTTCACAACAACCAAACACATGAAAGAGGAGCACCAGGCATCGTTAAAGATTAAATGGAGGAAAATAAAACTGACGAACCTGCTGAGTCGTTGGTCTTCCAGGCCGGATTGAGGACGCGTTGTGTTTCCACTGCTCAGAGAACGTGGAGAAACGTCTGACCAACATGTGGATGCAGCAGATCGGATCTCAGCAGACCGTTTCCACCGTTTCTACCGGCTCTGTTGCATCGTAATCACATCACACCGCGACACATGATGCACGCTGGAAACAGGGATTATATGAAGCGATATGAAACTCAGTAAATATCTCTGGGTTTTATATTTATTGCCAAACATAACAACACTTGATGGGCGTTATTTGCTGCTTAATGACATTTAGACCAAAAGATGAACTGAGGACTTCTCGGAAGATGAATCTTGAAGATGAAAAGAATCTTTATTTACAGAAAGAACTGGTGGCAGAAGAACACAGACTGTAGAAACGCTGCGTCAGCGACAGATCTTCCCCGTCACACTTTATATAGTTTTGGATCGGCCCAAACCAAAATCAGATTCCCCGCACCCCCTTTTAATTTGTCCCCACAAACTGCAGCTGTGTTTTGTCCTCGCATGCCTCCTCTTGCTTCCTCATGCTTTATGTCGAGTCGCTCTGACTAAGAATGACTTGACATTTTCACAATGCATTTATTTCAAGATACATTATCACACATTACTGTTGACGGTTTGAATGTCTCTGTATGATAACAAGCTAAAAAAATTGTCTCCAATGCAGCCTGAGAAAATGTGTCTGCTTGATATCGGTTTTCGGTTGTTCTGATATCACCCAGCATGCATTGCAAACGCTTGATTAGGTCCAATAAATTCAGCCAATATATTAGCATGTGGATGTTTGTGTTTACAGCAACTGGTTTGTTTTGACAAATATTCTGCGCACAACAGCTGAACAAATAGATAAATCGCTTCTGCAACGGAGACGGAACCGTTGAAAGAGGGACCGTATTAGTGCTGCTCATTAGTTACCAGCAAAATGACGCTTAACAGGAACCGCAGGATTTTTTGAGCTTCTGCCTTCACAAATACTAATGTTGAAGGTCAGAGATGGTTCCATTCTGTCTCAGCCCTTCACCTGTTGTACAATTCACCCTAAAACGCACATTATTTCACAGCATGATGGATTCCTTTATTAAAATAAAGTTAATGTCTATATTTCCATGTTAGCAGGGATCATTGTTCAGGCTCAGGATGCACTTCTTTGTTTCCTCTGTTTAGGGTTCATTTTAATGAAGGAATAATAAAGAAAGACTCCTTTATGGCTAAATGGCTTTATGGTATTTGGACAACAATGGCTAATTATATAAGATCTATCAGTGTTGTGGCTACTAATGGGGCATAAGTCTAAAAACTATTATGAAGACACATAGTTAAATATCGTGTTTTTTCACAATAAAACTTTAAAGATCATTTCAAAACATTTTAAGACGTAAAAATATTCCAATTTGAATAATTATCTGCATTTAAAATGTTTTTTAAACAGAATCAATGAATATGTAAATGTTGCCCATTTCAAAAGTTTAGCTAGTCAACATAAATGAATCCTGCTTCAGATTATCACATTACACTTGTGTAATTTTCATTTGAGACTGATTGGCTTTTAAATTGTCATCCATTAGCATCTCACATTAGCATTCAACCATTAGCAATCCATCATTAGCATTCATCCATTAGCATTCATCCATTAGCATTCATCCATTAGCAATATCTGCTTTATTGTGAACAGGGTCTGGATTCTGTCCCAGTTGACATGGGGCGAACAGTCTTCATACTATCACAGGCCCAACACACAGAGACAACCTGTGCTTTCCAATAAGTACCATCCTCTGGTACATTTGCCAGAAAAACATTTCGTTTGATCCAAGACGTGGTTTGACGTATTCTGCAGTCTGCAGGCCAACATGCTTCTCTGGCTGTTCTGACCCACAATCCTGTGCGCTGTGAAAGATACGTCACATCGACTGAGCTGCCAAGAGGTGGCGCTGACGAACCACCTGGTTGCAGTTTGCAATAGAAAGAAGAGACCTGAAAAGGAAGTGTACTCGCTCCAAATTGCATCTCTCATCTCCATGAAATACAGAACACCTGACTGAAACCCAACATGTCTTTAGAGGTGTTACGTAATGCACCGTCATTGTTTCATCATAATAGTCTTAATAGCTCAACTATTTTCACAAGCCAGAAGCTCAGCTGTGAACTGGAGGCGGTTTTCTGCCGAGTTATAAAGTGTTTGAAAGGACACCTCCCGCTAGCTTATTAGCTTCTATGAAGTCAGAGAGAAAACATCGTACACACTGTTTGGAGTTCAGATACTTTTCATAAAAAACAATCGGGGTTATGAGAAGGTTGTCTCATGTTAATGTACTTTGGTGCATGTTGCATCATTGAATTTTGCTCTATAAAGATTATTAAAAGTAGTCGTTAGCTGCTAGCCTGCAACATAGCTGGTCCTTTAGGCCGGTTACGTTCTGATGAGGCCTTAAAGATGCGTTGAACTCGTTCTGCTGATCATCTTAATGATTTGTAGTGCAGTTACACTGTAATTTAGTCCATTTTGTTTGTTAAATACGTATGTTAAGTGACTAATATTTCAATTCATGTTCATGTTAAAACGTAACGTAATGAAAGGATGTATAAAAGTTCTGAAATTATTTGTTACGAGTTTAAAGTATGAAAGATAAGATCAGAACAGAACAGATCAGAACAAATCAGAACAGATCAGATCAGAACAGATCAGAACAGAACAGATCAGATCAGATCAGAACAGATCAGATCAGATCAGAACAGATCAGAACAAATCAGAACAGAACAGATCAGAACAGATCAGAACAGATCAGAACAAATCAGAACAGAACAGATCAGAACAAATCAGAACAGATCAGAACAAATCAGAACAAATCAGAACAGAACAGATCAGATCAGATCAGAACAGATCAGAACAAATCAGAACAGAACAGATCAGAACAGATCAGAACAGATCAGAACAAATCAGAACAGAACAGATCAGAACAAATCAGAACAGATCAGAACAGAACAGATCAGATCAGATCAGAACAGATCAGAACAAATCAGAACAGAACAGATCAGATCAGATCAGAACAGATCAGAACAAATCAGAACAGAACAGATCAGAACAGAACAGATCAGATCAGAACAGATCAGAACAGAACAGATCAGAACAGATCAGAACAGATCAGAACAAATCAGAACAGAACAGATCAGAACAAATCAGAACAGATCAGAACAGATCAGATCAGAACAGATCAGAACAGATCAGAACAAATCAGAACAGAACAGATCAGAACAAATCAGAACAGATCAGATCAGATCAGATCAGAACAGATCAGAACAGATCAGATCAGAACAGATCAGAACAGAACAGATCAGAACAGATCAGATCAGATCAGAACAGATCAGAACAAATCAGAACAGAACAGATCAGATCAGATCAGATCACAACACAACACAACACAACACAACACAACACAACAGACTGCATGCAGCAGCGCCTTCTTTGTCAGGATATCTTCAGTACGTACTAAAAGTAAAAAGACTAATCATCTGCCCACTCGTTCACACCTCCAGCATCAAGAATCACCAATCAAGGTGGATGTGTTTGAACTGTAGGAGGAAGCTGCAGCAGCCGGAGAAAACCCACGCAGGCACAAGGAGAGCCTGAAAATCCTGCAAAAATAAAGATTCATAACGGGCAAAAACTGCTCATTTGAAAATGATGAATTTGAAGCCAGTATGTCAAACTAAATTCTTGCTAAATGATCTCAGAAATTAGGGTCTAAAAGCAGAGTAAGAACCCTTGAAATAGCCTCCACAAGTCAGACCAGCATCAGTGTCCGACCGCTCCAGTGGGCTGCAGCTTCATGTGTGCACAGCTGGATTCTGTCTGCGGTGTCTACCATACGCACAGATGTGCTACCGTCACGTGTTCATGATGCTAATCCAGTCAAAACTGGATGACAAAATGAAGGACATAAAACCTTTCAGCTACATTCAAGACTGTCACGAGGGGATGATATTTCCAAGGACAGACAGGACACTGCACAGGATGGGATGAGTTAACTCCCAACTCATGTATGAACACAGTCAGACATCTGTCACCATGTTTTACACATTCATATGTGCACACGCTGCAAACAGCCTGCAAATAGGTAGGTAGGTAGGTAGGTATTTACTTTATTAATCCCCAAGGGGGAATTTTTTTCGCTACAGCAGCATACAGAAGCAATAAGATAATAATAGAAATAATAGAATAAAATAATAGAATAGAATAGAATAGAATAGAATAGAATAGAATAGAATAGAATAGAATAATAGAAAAGCAATAAAATAGCAGTAAATAGCAGTAGAAAATATAAATATAAAATGCACAGTATATACAGTACATTATATATCTATATATAGTATATACAAACAAACCAAGAAACACAGTCAACATATATATATATATATATCTATATATATATACAGTACAGTATATATCTATATATATATTATATACAACAAACCAAGAAACACAGTCAACACTGTTATTGTACTGTGATGGATTTTGCCAGAGGTGAGTTATTGTACAGTCTTATTGCGGTGGGTAGGAACGATCTCCTGTATCAGGAATGATCTCCTGTATCTGGAATGATCTCCTGTATCAGGAATGATCTCCTGTATCTGGAATGATCTCCTGTATCAGGAATGATCTCCTGTATCTGGAATGATCTCCTGTATCTGGAATGATCTCCTGTATCAGGAATGATCTCCTGTATCTGGAATGATCTCCTGTATCTGGAATGATCTCCTGTATCTGGAACGATCTCCTGTATCAGGAATGATCTCCTGTATCTGGAA
>NW_027185386.1:210000-242500 GCF_022577435.1 Embiotoca jacksoni | reverse complement strand
ACCTACTCTGAGACAGCAGTGAAAGTTTAATGCTGCCGGCCAGAAAAGCAACACAAGTGGCTGTAAAGCTCTGCAGAGCTGAGGAAATTAGTAGTCATGTGATCCATTGTGAATATTAACATATTGATTAAAGCCCCCTTTAGCAACTGGGCCACAATTGACTTTTACCAGTAAGTCAATTTTTCACACATCGTTTAAGCAGGAAATCTGTCTTCCATAATTGGGGCAGAGAATTAGAGAAAGCTCGTCAACTTCGCTTCATTTCTTCTGGAAGAAAACTCTTTTTCACATACATGTGAAGAACAAACATTTTAGAGCTAAAAGTTGGTTGGATTAAACAGCTGAAAATGTAACTACTTGTACAATTCAAACCTATAATAACCTGTCTATCATCACCAAGACAGTCAAAATAACCATGGTTTGCAGGTGAGTGATGGAAACACACCCTCCTTGGTCTCTTGGTTTTTTTGAGCTCTACAAATACACTGAATAAGAGTGATTGAAATCATAGAAATGTCGAGTATTTCAGGCAAAATTTGGGGAACTTTTCTCCAACAAAATTCAGTTGAAGTGTCGCCACATCACAGCTCAGTGTGCTGCAGCGACTCACCTCAGCAGTAGGCAGGAAGGAGCAGAGGAGATCAATCCAGGGATGGTTCGGCCTCTCGGGTAATGAGCCTCCAGGGTTTCTGTCTCAGCTCATCTGTCAGCCCAGTTCTGTGACTGGCAGGGCGAAGACATGCCCTCCTCCGCCTGCCTGCCTGCTGTGAGAACACTGCCCCTCTCCGCAAGCCGGCGCAGTGGGAAACGGCAAATTTAGCTGCAGCTAATTAATGCAGATCTGTACTTTCCTATCAGAAGTCTGAGGAAAATCCCTCCTACTGCGAGAAGTTCTCACCTGTGTCCTCGAGAAACCTGGAGGCTATTTTTCAAACATGCTCAAAAAACAATCATGAAAATGATAATTGGGTGCATAAGTATCTGGGGCAAAGATGTGAAATGAGGCCTTGTGGAGTAAAAAAAATCAAATCAAAAATGATGAGTGGATCTTTACAATGGATACCAATCAGTCTGCCTGTGAAAATGACTTCGACAAAGAGTTTAAATGAACTCATTTCGGCTAATAATATTAGGCCTAGATCAAAGCGGCTTTAATCAAGTGAGCTACAGGCACAAGATACATAGCCTATGGTAAAGGCTGAATGGGTTCTCACAGGCAGGCAATTTCAGATTTAAGTTCTCCCGACACAGAAATTGCCCTTCTGCGGGCTTTTAACTGGAGCTGAAAGGGCATGGTGTTTCCTCGGTTTACACTCATTCTTCCCGAGGATAAGAGAGTCTTCATCATACTGTTATTCCTCTGCTGCCTCTTGATTCAGGAAATAGAAAACAATACCATAGATGACGGCATTTTTTGGAAGTTTGTGACTTACTTGTTTACTACAATTTGTTGTTAAAGCAGAACTTTAAAATGTATATTTGAGATTCCCCAATTAGCGCTAACACAATGACGTCAATGTACTATAATCCACCCTGTTCTCAACTTTTTTAACAAGGTCCCTCACTGATCAAGTTGTAAAGCTTAATTAAAGCATTGCTCTTTTATAACGGGGAGCGGAACATTGATTAATAACACACTAAGTGGGGCACAGGCCTCGGCTCTTATTAGATAGACCATAACAGGTCAGCAGGTCTCAATACACTGAAAAGTGATATTGAGCACCTTAGATTATCTGATTACAGGGGAAATAATCAGATGGCGAATCGGCCACAGCTGACTCTAATTAGGCCAGGAGTGAAGATTAGCTGAGGTGTGAAGGTGACTTTAAAGGTTAAGGCGTGCTGAGGAGCACCTTTCTTAAGTCTCTCACAAAATTAATAGCGTCTGGATGTCTCTATTCATTGCTTGCGCTCGCTGCTGGCGTCGCGGAGGGCATGTTTAATTATCACAGGAGACGTACCCAGAAATGTCTCCAAGACTTCTGGACACTGAAATATTCAGCGTGCGAGGTTGCTGTTTGGATTGTGTTTGAATTTATGGTCCTAAGTGTTGGTGAAGCGATTGTGTCTGCAGCACTAAAAAAACAAAAAAAAACAACACCCCCGAAGCGGAGATACGTGTGGGGGGTGGGGGGCAATTCAGTCAGTACTAACAAGCAGACTGTGGCCAAATCTCACCTGGCAGGATGTTGTGTTTCGCCTCATCCAAAAAGAATTGCTCTCTTGGCAACAGAACCTGTCTCACTTGTGGCTTCACTGCCATGACAGTGAAAGGAGCTAAGGACCGGTAGGGGGAGGGGGGTGATG
Organism: Embiotoca jacksoni; assembly: GCF_022577435.1. Lineage (NCBI taxonomy): Eukaryota > Metazoa > Chordata > Actinopteri > Embiotocidae > Embiotoca > Embiotoca jacksoni. The sequence goes on along the minus strand of NW_027185386.1, from coordinate 240,193 downwards.
GATACGGTACACAGCTGGACCTCCCTGCCTGTGTTGTGGAGCAGATGGGCCTCCGCACTGCTCGGCCCAGCGTCCCTGTTTTCTCTTCTGTTGTTCCCATCCTCGGAGCTGCAGGACAACATTTGGAATAGTTGTCTTCTCACCACAGATTGCTGCGTTTGTTTTTTTCCACCAGACTCTGGTTATCTGTTGAATTGTTTTCCGCACCGCCTGGTTTGTTGTGTAGCTCTTTTGCTTCTCGGTACTGGCTGGGTTTTGAAGACCAAGAAATGAGTTTTGGAGAGCTGCTCCCTCTGTTTGTCCAGATTATGGACTTCAGACGTGTGTGCAAGTCCTCAGAAGTTCTTTTATAAAAAATCTTGAATTTCTTTCGCAACAATTATTGTACTTATTGCTGGAGACAGAAATATGAATCAAAACTTTTTTTATGCAAGCTGTTCAGACGTTCTACTGCAGGAGGCCATTGAACTATTTTTTTGGGGAGTGACCACAATCACACCTACAGCTGCTTCTACCGTTAGCGCCGACAATCTTTGAATCATAAGACAAAATGATGGTGTGAAATGTCAAAATGAATTTTTAAATTACTGTATTGTCTGATCTATCCAGGATTTCCTGCTGCTTATATGGGTGCAGGTCTTGTTATTTGATTAACTATATTGCTAGGATGTATTATAATGTTTATCTGGGAAGTAAAGAAAGAAATGCAGTATGAATGTCAATAAAATCATGTACTTAATACACAATTAGAAACCCTATTGGTTTCCCGTATCAATGTGAAAAAGATATTTATATGCTCTCTGCAGTATTGCTGTAGTATCTGCTGTATTACAATGTTAAGATGTGTTGAACACTCCTCTGGTGTGTGTTTGATCTGCACTACTGCTTGCTCCGGGCCCGACTAACCCCCGACGTTCTCTCTCGCCTGTAGCTGACCTACCTGCCTCCCCCCTGGGGAGAGTGCGAGTCCAAAGCTCTAGAGTCGGGCTTTTTTCAGGTCTACAGCGTAACCGCCTGCAGGATCGACTGCGAAACACGCTACATCGTGGAGAACTGCAACTGCAGGATGGTGCACATGCCCGGTGAGCAAACACACATCAGACAGAGTAGAGGTGACGGCGAACTCGGCATGCATTCATAAAAAGGTGTTTTCAGCAAGGTTGCGGTGTTTTATGTGGGATTAAACAGCACTGAGAGGCCTCATATCAATATATGACAAGTCAATACTGGATTATGTGTTGGCATTTAAAAAAAGCTCCGGGATTATGTGTCTGACAGGAAAAAATGTGCTGTGCCTCGCAGATTGTTTTATTCGTCACCCTGTTTACACTTTATTTATTTATTCTTTCAAGAGTGTAATATTTCCACACCAGCATTGAGTCAACACCTCCTCTAAAGTCTATTATTCAAACTGTTTCTGTAGGTGATGCTTCGTACTGCACACCTGAGCAGTACAAAGACTGTGCTGAACCTGCCCTCGGTAAGTCTGCATACATGCACACTCAACATGGCGCAGGATTACACACGCATGCTGTATGATGGTTTACATGTGATTATTGCCTCAGCAAAGGATTAGAATCTTTTTTTTTTTTTACTGTTGGCACAGCTTTGATGCTAAACCTGCTTTAAAGATGAGCAATTTTAAGCTTCAGACGGCTCAAGCTAAGAGCATCTACAATATATAATTATGAATGCGAGAGCACAGCGGTAAGAAAAAGGTCTAGTTGACATCCTGTGTGTCTGTCATTGGACATCACTTAACACAGCATGTCGGCTCTGCAGGCACACCAGTTAGAGTTTTTGGAAAGTTCGTATCACCTCTGAACTTTTTGATTTATCAAGAGGAGTCATCTAAATATTTCTCTCTGTGTGTGAAGGGCTCATCAAGTCTGTAACCAGCATCAGAGCAGACAGCGACTCCTGTGTTAGAGTTCAATTTAATGCATGGATAGCCAGAAAGATAATGCGTCACATTTCCTGCATTGAGGTGAATTATACAGCCATGTAAAAGGTTTTGGCAGCCTGGACTCATTCCTTCAACAGCCGAGATTTTATATTAACTTTGACCGATTTAGTAAATGTAGGCTCATCCTGCCGCTCAAAGATAATGATCTGATTTTCTTATATTGACATTTTATGAAAGTGCCCTAATGCCTCAATATTTTACCGCACACAGAGAGAGAGAGAGAGAGAGATGCATGAAAGACAGATGAGACTCACTCTATGATTTTATCTAAATTAAATTCCTTGGAAGGCTTTAAAAGTCATGAATTTAGCCTGCTAAGCCAGCAGGATCATAAAGAGATGTTTTGTCATCTGTTTCCTGTGTTTGATCATCAGAGGCACAAAAAGGCAAAAGCCATGTATGGGCTGGACGACTGGACATGTTGCCAGTTTATTAAAAGGCAAATACGCTAAATTAATTATCCTCATGTATTTTGGGGTAATTTCAAAAAATACCGGAGGAAAATTAAAGCTGCAGACACTAATCCACAGCATGAATGCCATGAAGGACAACGACAGTCTGGCAAAGGGAGGTGGGAATGGACTTGAATAATTACAGAGAGAACTGATGAGGAGATGCTGAACAGGTGGCCGAGTGGGTGCAGTGAAGGAGGTGAGCTTGGACCAGTGAAGGAGGTGAGCTTGGACCAGTGGAGGAGGTGAGCTTGGACCAGTGGAGGGAAAACAGCATACGAAATGTATGAAGTGGGATGAAGCCGAAGGGAGGAACCAACAGGCAGAATGAACACAAGCACGGCAAGAATGGTGAAATCAAGACATTCCATTCACCTTCACTTACTCGGGTGGAGGCAGAAATCTTAAAAACTGAGCTAATTCAAACCTGAACAGATAAAACAATAACTCTCTGAATGACATGATTCCTCAAGTTAAATGTAAAAAATATGTTTTTATTAACTGTTGTTGTTGTTTTTATGTTTTTATTAATGGGCACCACTTAAGTTGCTAGAAGGCTATTGCCCATTTAGCATCATAAGTAATGTCAATGGTAGTGCTCAATAAATAAAGAGCTCTCCATGAGATTCATTTATTTTCTGGCATTGTATTTAAAAAATGTATAGCATACTTAAAACTATTACCTAAAGCTGCTACTTACTATATTCATTCTAATCTAAAAAGAAGTTTAGATAAATAAAAGCCATAAGTGAAACCATAAATAATAACTTAATAAAATAATAAAAGCTACTGAGTAATGATGCTCTTTGTCAACTCGACTGTTGGCCTGTGGGAGTTCCAGCAGCATCAGTACAACCTCCTCTCCTCCCACACCGTCCTCTCTCCTCACGCTGAATTATTTCTGGAAAGCCAGAAAGAGACGGAAAAAAACACAGCAGCAATCATGTAATCAGCTTTAAGGCTGCAGACATCTCGTAAAAAACATTCAGTGTAACTCACCAATGTCATTCGAAAGAACTCCAAGAATGTAGAAGATGCATATTTTCCTCTTTCTTTCCTATAATAGGCTTAATTGTTTTTGGATCACAATCACAATCCCAACACACACACACACACACACACACACACACACTCTCCCACACACACACACACACACACACACACACACACACACACACACACACACACACACACACACACGGCTTGGATCATTGAATGCAAATGTAACTCTAAGTGCTAATTTGCTCGACCCGCCAGAGAAGATTTCTCACAGCACAGTTTGATAGTTTTTTTTCGATCACTATAACTGTGTCACTCAAGTTTTGGAAGCAGCACTGAAAATACTTTTTTCCAATTGGAGACAGATGCATCTGTTGTCTGGGAACAACTTGCTTATCTCGTCATCTCCTTTTGAAGAAACACAGACGGCTTAAAATTTTACATCCAGACATTTATTCCAAGTTTTTGTTGAAGCAGCTTCAAAAATGATCCAATCTGCCAAAACTGTTGTAAAATCTTTGGTTTTATCAGCAGTCTCTCTTGTCATAAAGACATTTATTTATACTCTGTTCAGTTTTAAGTTAAGCATTAACATTTTGAAAAACTTATCAGGAGGAAATGAATTATGATAATTTGGTCTTTTAGATTTAAATGTGCATGAGAGAAAAATATTGAGGGAGGTGGACAAAGGTAAGAGGGTTAGACAAAGAAATAAATCATTTGAATGCACGCAGGCGTGCTCCCATCTATCCAATAGCGTCTCATTTGAATAAAAATAAGAGACCACTGAGAAGCCATATTGAATTTCCTCTTCCAATTACGTGACTGTGTGGCTGTGCAGGCTGTCAGTGCACCGTGGGGGATGTGTGCCTCGTGCTCTGTGATCGGCACGCCGGCCTCACTGAGAAACAAGCCTGATAACATTAACTTCCCCTTTCTTTTCCATTCTGGGAGTAATAGCTGGATGTGCAGGTAGATTTTAAATCTTAAGAAGTTTCACTCTGAAGGGAGAAGGTCTTTGGGCAGTGAGTAAAGGCTCCGAAACCTGTGGTCAAATTACATGAGATCAATTGAAGCAACTTTAAAAATGTGGACTTTAAGAAAGTGATTTGTTAGCAGCCTCGGTGCCAAAGAAGCTTTCAGTGGGGCTCTATTTGAAAAGCTTGTGTCGCTTAACATTACCATCACTGCTGCAAGAAAGTTGGTGTTGTGTAGGAGGCTGTGGGCTTCGCACGTAATCATCCAGGGCATTCAAGCTTCTTTTTTTTTCTTTACCCCTGAGTCAAACTGCCAAAGCGGAGCCTTGAATACAGCTTGGCATTTCTGCATCAGGACTCTGCCTCTGTGAGGGTGAAGGCTGTTTCACAGATGCTGCCGGAGGGCATGTTTGTGTCCGCTGCTTTACATCCTCTCCTGTGACACGGACCATGACATTGACTTGTACTGTCATTAGGGCTTTTATGGAGTAAACATCCACATGACTCGAGACACGCCATTAACGGGGCCGTGTGCGCACTCACATTTTCTATTTTCTATGTAAGTACAGTGTGTATGTGAACTCTAATTTAAGTCAATAAGAAAAGAAATGTATTTTTCTGTGTGTTTCTCTGACTGTCAAGATATATAATCCTGATGCCGCCGAGCACAAACTTCCAGAAGCTTCAGGCCTGTTGTTTGGTTTGAATGTGACCGTCGTATCAGGATCTCTCAGTGTGAACTGGTTCAAAGTACTTCAGCTGAGGTGGAAGTTTTGAATCAATATCAAATCTTCACATATTATTTAACTGTCACTTTGTTGAGAAATAGAAAGAAAAAAGAATTTCGTAAAAAAATGATCAGGAAAATAATATCGTGAAGAAATTATATTTGTAATTTGATGCAGTTCATACATGTTTTTGTTGGTGTTCAATGACATGAAATGATTATTGAGTTTATAAAATGACAATAACTTGTAAAAAAAACAATATCAACTGCACTTCCCCACAGTCCCAACTGACTTCTCCGGAAGTCTCGTTCTGTCGACCCAACAAATTAAGATGTAAAGATGTTCAATCTCCAGTCATATAAAGCAGAAAAAATGGCAAATCATCACTTAAAAAAAAGTATATATTAGTGAATTGTTGCTTAAAAAACATAAAACATTATCAAAATTGTCAGATCATTTCCTGTCGCTCAGCTGATTGACTGATCATTTTTGTAGTGACTTCAAAATGCTTCAAAGAAAAGCTTAAAGTCTTTATAGATTTTACATTATCTTGACATATTTTACATTTTTCATTTAACTTTTGAAACCACTTTACTATTATATTTTAATATCTCAATAGTAACTTATATTGTCAGCCTCTTTTTGTACCTGCTGACTTTATCAAATTTAGCCTTTTATCATATATTCTACTTGTAATAACATATATTTTATGGCCTCCACTAAAGGTGCATTTTCTCTCGCAGTGTTAGATTAATATATCGACTGTTTTAATGTGCAGATGACTCTCTTCCTGGACTTTTTTATTACATTTTGATATGACACCTGTTAAGTACAGGTAAAGGGCCTTAAAATACAAAGGAAAAGTTGTTTTGGATAAGAACTGCCACAGGGGTGAAAGCCTGAGTCAAACTGGCACATTATCGCCAGAATATTCAAAACCACATCAGGAGATTCACATCCAAATCAATCATTTAAATGGATGTCTCTGTACGTCTGGGACTGTTTAAGGGAAAAACTCACTGTGCATCTAAAATTTGTTTTCCCTTGCCGTCATCATCATCCTCCTCCTCCTCCCTCGTCTCGTTTTGATTTTCATTCCCAAAAATATTTCCTCTCCTCCCATCTCCGTCACCGCATCTTTGTGCAGCTAAACTGTCTGCCGTGGAGAGCAGCAACTGCATGTGCAGGACGCCGTGCAACATGACCCGCTACAACAAAGAGTTATCCATGGTCAAAATCCCCAGCAAGACCTCGGCCCGCTACCTGCAGAAGAAGTTCAACAAGTCGGAGAAGTACATCACGTGAGTAGACATCTCTACTTATCATTATGTTTGCTTAAGGTGCTGCAGAATGTTTTTGCTGTATTAAGTTTTGAAGAAGCAAACGATGCTGTGGTAAATTCTCTAAACTTAAGTATAATTAAACGAGAACAAGTCTAATTCATGAAATCATCATTGACACAGATTTAATCTTAATGTTTTGGGGAATTTATTATCACTTATGTTTTATTTTTTTCTGTTTTCGGGTAAACCAGACATTTGAGACTCCTCGTGAACATATGTGCACGACTTCTCATTAAGGCTTTCCATCTGTTTCCTAATGGTGAGAAAATATGAAGCTTCTGCAATCCTTCATGCGAATCACTGATCAAATCGAAGGATTGTTGGACTGGAAAAGTCAGTACAACAATCACAAATTGTTATCCGGTCCATAATTTGATACCATATTCATAGAACCCGCTTCGAGGCTTCTCCCAGCCAGACACCAGCACAAACCACGAGCCTCTTCACTGCCCACGTTGTTTCCCACAGTCCTCTCAATAAGGTTTCTAAATAACTGCAAGCTTTAACTGACAGAGCACGTCGAGCACGTCCTCCTCCCATGCAATGGTCGTGTTTCCCGTCTCGCTCAGCTTTGTAGGAAACAGATGGACTGTTGCTGATTGAGTTTTCTTCATTACCTGAAGTGGGACTCTTTAGGACAAATGCCCTGTTTTTTTACTTTTGCAGAGACAACATCTTGGTGCTGGACGTGTTCTTCGAAGCTCTGAACTACGAGACTATCGAGCAGAAGAAAGCCTATGAGGTCGCAGGCTTGCTGGGTAGGTTTGCTTGGTGGTAACCGTTGAATTTTTCCAATGCTGGATTCAATCGTTCAATCAATGATGCCTTCATAATTAATGAGACAACATTAACAAACAACCGATGCTGATGAAATTGTATGATTTTGCTCATAAGCAAAATCTGGCAGTTTTGTCTGTTTCTTAGAGACATGGTGGCAATTAACCTGCATGCAAGCGTTAACCGGACATAAAGAGGCCTCTAGAACTGGTTTGGTTTTATGTTGACAATGACTTTGAGTCCGGCACGGATACCTGAAGCAACGTACTGCTGTGCCCGTTGCAATTTTTAACACCAGGCTTAAAAAAATGATCTCCCTTTCTGCCTGTCAGCTGGGTTCATGTGTTGCAAGTAGATCAGAATACACTCTTTTCCTCAGCTTTGGCATCAAGGTCTGCTTCTCCCTGTGTGACTGAGTCTTTCCTTCTCCAGGTGATATCGGGGGTCAGATGGGTTTGTTCATCGGCGCCAGCATTCTCACCATCTTAGAGCTGTTCGACTACGCTTATGAGGTCAGTGTCAAGAGGCAGTCGCCCCACTTTATCTCTTATATACCTCTTTAAACACCTAATTAGTCGCACACATCACTCCTCTACAGACTCTCGGTTTCTGTCGCACAGTAAACTTTAATGACGATGAAGAGGTAGAGCATTGACCGTGAAAGCTGTCAACAGAAACACTGTCACTGATACAAAAAGCTGAGATGATATTTTCCATTCCCTTTGCTGAACTGTGCGCAGCTTTCTAGAGTTTCTCTTGCTGCTTTCAGCTGCACAGGGTTTTGATGAGCACATAATAGTCCTCGCCTCCCCTAGGGTTTTAGAAATACACCGAAAAAGCCATTTTCAAAAGATTTATTTTTTCTCATGACCATAATGGAGTAAAGGGGATAAGAACCCCTCGTGTTGCTGACATAAGCAGTTCCCAAACAACTTTCAACAGCTTTTATGCTGCAATTATTATAATGGTGTAGTTTGTTGCCACATTTGCCTGCGATTTACGTTATTTTTACTTTAAAGCCAAATGTTCCCTTACAGCCAGTGATGACATGGAGGTCTAATGCAACAGACTGACTTTTCTTTTCTGATCTGCAGGTGGTGAAAGACAGACTACTGGACTTACTGAGCAGAGAGGAGGAGGAGGAGAGTCATGGAGAGGATGTGGTAAGAGCGGCCTTTAACCCTCTTCACTTGTCAGTCTTCGTCACTGAAAGCTCCGTGTAAGTGGAGCGTGTAGATTCAGCATAATGTCCCTCACTCTGATCATGCATATCAAACCTTGTCCTATTCCTAACTCACACATAAGCATCTCGAAAGAGCACCCAAGCAGGATCGACTGTAACACGCCGACTTGGCAGGAAACACTCTGCTCCTTGAGGGAACTCTTCTTCAATATAAGCAGCAGCAAGGTCTCTGCTGAGTGAACTAATGACCTCTCAATAAACACATAAAGGAACAGTACATCGTTGTTGAATCGACAAAACCAAAAGCGACAGTATAAGGAGGAGTTGGTGGACGGAGCTGCAGCAACAGATTTGGATGAGGGTATCTTCAGAGTATTCAGGGAGAATTATCTGGTTTAAATTTTCTCCCCAAACGCCTGTATGGATATTATGGGAGTGCGCCATTTCATTAGCTAAGTGCCGATTACATTTCCATTCGAATGCACATCACTACAAATTATGTAATTTAGCTGTTAACTCTCTCTACCATGGTGAAATCTGCAGGATGATGACAGGTAGGTAATATTGCCCCCTTTTGCACTTACTCTTAAGTGTCACTTCCTGCCGACTGGGGTCTCTAAGATAGACTGGATATAAAAGTGGGCGTAGTTTACAGGTCTGAAAAATTAGGCAGATTAGGAAGTGCCTTCAGCTGCAATACCAGCGAGTGCCACTAGAGGTCGGCTCCAAAAAGCCTCCGGCTCCATAGACTCCCATTCAACTTCTCTCATCAAATCCAAAGTGAATAAAATGTGTCCATCAGTTATCTCGGTGTTGTTAGCTAAAGTCACTCCTTCTTATTAGTTTTCTGGAGGTCCATCTGAAAATAATCCCTCATTCATTAGAAAAGAAGATTCAAGAAGACCTGTTTTTGGGGGTGTGTCTGTTTGATTGACAGGTCTGTGGTGCAGTCAGGTTACAGCTATCGGTGGGCGGGACGTAGTATCGTCAGGTTTCCAATATGATCCAGTCAGATCCACCGCTCGCCCCCCCCTCCCCCGGCTCGTCCAAATATGGTCACTACCGGCTTTGAGCCGCTCCAAACTAGCAAGATGGCGACGGCCAATATCCGAACTGGAGGCTTCATAACGGCCGTTCACAAACCAACGGGTGACGTCACTGTTGGTTGCTGCTTGGTCTTTATACCCCGTCTCCAAAAACTCCCACTCTGATGAGCTAACTTGCCTCTTCATACTTTGTGCTAGCCTTAAAAACTCTTTCAAACTTTTTTCCCCAGAGTTCCTGTGACCCGGTGGCAAACCACTCGGAGTCCATCAGCCACACCGTGACCGTCCCTCTGCAGACGACGCTGGGCACCCTGGAGGAGATTGCCTGCTGAACTGCTCCGCCCCCCCTGTCCACCAGGTGGCGCTACATCCTTTGTTACGGCATCCCACAGGACCTTAACAGGGGAAGGGAGGAGACGAGGACAGGAACAGGGGTTGGTCACACCCCCTCTGTCTGACGCACTAATGGGGATTAAGGAGCTGTCAGCTGGATTTATCGGCACTCTGTCAACCTGCACTGTGTTCTGTATTCGGAGGGCAGCCTCAGCTGTGGCAGACCTGCAGTGGGCTCTGATCTCCACATACACACACACAAACAAATCAGACTGGGTGGGACAACGACCCATAAAGAGGAACTCATCCCTGTGCAGCATATCTATGTAACACATTCTTATGTCGCTCACTGCCAAATGAAATGTACAAAATTGGTTTCGAACTGTCCAAACTGCATGCGTCGATCTATCTTGCTCTCTTTGCTGATGCATACGCTGGACTGCAATGTTGCTTTACTGTACATGTGTGCCATTTGTCTCTCTATCCGCGACAAGGGCCCAAGGTGAGCTGTCGAAGACTTCGAATGTACAGATTGAACATATGGTTGTTTAAAATCATAGTTCAGGTGTGACCAATCCATCTCTGAAAATCTACTCTAATGAGCAATTTATTATTTCTTCGCTAATCACGGGGGAAGTAGGAGGGACCGCTGATGTATAAGCATTGCCGAGAGAAAAAAAAAAAAAAAAATGAACATTTTGTTTTGTTTACTGAAAACAGTGAAATCTGAATATTTCGCAGCTCACGTTTTGCATATTTTTTTGGTCCTGTCAGTTTCGGTTTAATCAGTTTACTAGAAGGAAAGTTTGCCCCGCGACTCCTGCAGCGTTAAGCTCTTCTTTATAGGCATCCTTAAAGGGATGTCATACTCTTACTGTTAATTTATGTGAATAAAGGACTGGCTTCTGGCTGCTGCTCCTCATCACAGCACCCAGAAAACGGAGGCAGAATCTGCCTGCCAGACCAGCAAAAACAAAACGCTGCAGTGAATGAATATGGTCGTGGTGTTGTTTCAGCATTATTTCATTAAGAGAATGTCAGGGTGATATTCAGACAGCAATTACCATTTCATCAAGGATAGCCCCATTTTGTCCTCCCAACAAAAGAAACCCATGTTTATTAAAATGATCAAAAAAGCACCATAAGGAGAGTTCAGCCAGGATGTTTTGTCTTTTTCATTTTAGGACACAGGGTCTGCTGATATGATGTAAATAATTATGTTAATTCTTTTTCTCATAAAAACGGGTACCAGGCAGACATATCTGAATTAGATCTAATTTAAAACAAATTTGGTCAAACGTGAACTCTGAGTCCAGAATTGGTGCATCTTTTTATAATTTTACTAAATCTGCAGTTGTCAGTATGTTATGTAACAGCCAGTAGCATCCTGGGATAGTTGAATGTCATGCAAAAAAAATGAAGGACACACTTTGCTATAGAGCACCAGACATCCATTACATATATATGGCTTTACACCAAAAGCTTTTGTGAGTCTATCTGGAAGATTTACTGTGTCAGAGTTTTCTATTTCTAGTCCATGATCATCCTAGCATGGTCTTCGTCATCATGGTAATGTACATTACAGGTAGGAATGAATTCAAGTGCTTTGTGAGGCTGTTTGAATTATGATTTCCCATCTGTGGCTCAACCTGCTGTCTGTGTACTATCTCATGTTGTGGCTTCAGACCATCGGCCTGGCCAACCTGCAGGGTGCGAGACGAACGCGTCTCGCTTCTCTCGGCGGCGACACCGGCTGCTTCTTCTCTCTACTTTGGCTTCTATTGTTATCGCAGGACAGCGTTTTCTCATTTTGTGATGCAGCATACAGTGTCTGTTTTTAATGTGAAACGATTAAATGAAAAAGTTGTTTTGCAGCGGATGGCGTGTTGTGGTGGTAAGGCCGAGCGAGACGAGCTTAATTGTGTCTCACCCTTCGACACCGAGGACATTTAAAGTGCTTGACACCCGACGGGAGACGAGAAACACAAAGCAGAGTCTGCAGCCTCGCTCGCTGCTCTGAGGATGTACTTTGATGCTCACAACAAAATGCTGCTGTCAGCAGACTAACGTGTTCACACTGACAGCAGCACGTAAAAAAACAAACATGTTTGCCATTTTAGTTTACCATGTTAACATGTTCACATTTGCTAATTGGCATTTAAATGTTTACAGCTGAGGCTGATGGGAATGTTTTTAGTGATTGGTCAGGAACTCCATTATTGGCTTAAAGAATTTTTGGCCCTAATGGGGGCACAATGTGAAAGCTAACGGACCACCACAGTTCTTACAATGCACTCTGAGGGGAACAAAACATTTCATGTTGATTCATGTTTTCAGATAATTCAGTCTGCATCGAAGTGAATGACCAAGACTGATGTTGTCATTCCAAAAGGCAAAAAGCCCCAAATTTAATTGAAAAGAATGCAGTTGTTGTGCGACTTTTTTTCTCCAGATATACAGTGGGTACGGAAAGTATTCAGACCCCTTTAAATTTTTCACTCTTTGTTTCATTGCAGCCATTTGCTAAAATCAAAAAAGTTCATTTTATTTCTCATTAATGTACACTCAGCACCCCATCTTGACAGAAAAAAACAGAAATGTAGAAATTTGTGCAAATTTATTAAAAAAGAAAAACTGAAATATCACATGGTCATAAGTATTCAGACCCTTTGCTCAGTATTGAGTAGAAGCACCCTTTTGAGCTCGTACAGCCATGAGTCTTCTTGGGAATGATGCAACAAGCTTTTCACACCTGGATTTGGGGATCCTCTGCCATTCTTCCTTGCAGATCCTCTCCAGTTCCGTCAGGTTGGATGGTGAACGTTGGTGGACAGCCATTTTCAGGTCTCTCCAGAGATGCTCAATCGGGTTTAGGTCAGGGCTCTGGCCGGGCCAGTCAAGAATGGTCACAGAGTTGTTCCGAAGCCACTCCTTTGTTATTTTAGCTGTGTGCTTAGGGTCATTGTCTTGTTGGAAGGTGAACCTTCGGCCCAGTCTGAGGTCCAGAGCACTCTGGAAGAGGCTTTCTTCCAGGATATCTCTGTACTTGGCCGCATTCATCTTTCCTTCAATTGCAACCGGTCGTCCTGTCCCTGCAGCTGAAAAACACCCCCATAGCATGATGCTGCCACCACCATGTTTCACTGTTGGGATTGTATTGGGCAGGTGATGAGCAGTGCCTGGTTTTCTCCACACATACCGCTTACAATTAACGCCAAAAAGTTCAATCTTGGTCTCATCAGACCAGAGAGTCTTATTTCTCATAGTCTGGGAGTCCTTCATGTGTTTTTTGTCAAACTCTATGCGGGCTTTCATATGTCTTGCACTGAGGAGAGGCTTCCGTCGGGCCACTCTGCCATAAAGCCCCGACTGGTGGAGGGCTGCAGTGATAGTTGACTTTGTGGAACTTTCTCCCATCTCCCTACTGCATCTCTGGAGCTCAGCCACAGTGATCTTTGGGTTCTTCTTTACCTCTCTCACCAAGGCTCTTCTCCCACGATTGCTCAGTTTGGCTGGACGGCCAGGTCTAGGAAGAGTTCTGGTCGTCCCAAACTTCTTCCATTTAAGGATTATGGAGGCCACTGTGCTCTTAGGAACCTTGAGTGCTGCAGAAATTATTTTGTAACCTTGGCCAGATCTGTGCCTTGCCACAATTCTGTCTCTGAGCTCCTTGGACAGTTCCTTCGACCTCATGATTCTCATTTGCTCTGACATGCACTGTGAGCTGTAAGGTCTTATATAGATAGGTGTGTGCCTTTCCTAATCAAGTCCAATCAGTTTAATTAAACACAGCTGGACTCCAATGAAGGAGTAGAACCATCTCAAGGAGGATCAGAAGAAATGGACAGCATGTGAGTTAAATATGAGTGTCACAGCAAAGGGTCTGAATACTTATGACCATGTGATAGTTCAGTTTTTCTTTTTTAATAAATTTGCACAAATTTCTACATTTCTGTTTTTTTCTGTCAAGATGGGGTGCTGAGTGTACATTAATGAGAAATAAAATGAACTTTTTTGATTTTAGCAAATGGCTGCAATGAAACGAAGAGTGAGAAATTTAAAGGGGTCTGAATACTTTCCGTACCCACTGTATGATGATAATAACTGCGAGAGACTTCCCCGTGATTATTTTTGACTATGAGGTCAGTAAGCAGACCTGATGTGGACAGATGTGATCCACATTCTTCAAGCGTGACTCGCCCAAGACTTCATTTCCACTTTGGTTTGTTGTTTGTGGCGCTGATTTTTAACAATATTATTTCAGTGAATCGGTGAACTTTTTTGACACATCTGATCACTGATTTGTCCAATTTACTCAGTCAGTGATGGGACTGGATTACATTTGACCAGGTGACGTCACAAAATTTGACTTCATCTCTATTTTTGGACAGGCATGTTGTTGTTGTCCCCAGTCTGAGGTAGAGTTAAGAGTGCTGATCACTCCAGTTGTCCTCAGGTGTGTCACTTCCTGGGAGGTGTAGAAGAGGACCTCCGAATGAACTGGAGGGACATTTGTGACTTTTATTCTTATAAACCTACTTTATTCTTATAAAAGTCACAAATGTTGGAGCAAATGGAGTTGGAAAGAATGAGAGAATGAGTCGGCACAAAGAAGCAGACAACTCCTACTAAAGGAGCGGATGAATAACGAGCCATGCTGGATCAATTGTAGTGTAACTTGGCAAGGTGCAATTTCCCCTCTGACATCTGTGCTACACGGTCCTAATATCGGCTGCAGAGTTCCTCTATTCAGCCTAAAATGATTACAACAGCTTGGACAATGGAGGAGTCACGCCACACCAGCGGAAAAATCCACTTGAAACCTGATTTAGCTCACTGGTCAGGTTTTATTAGGCGTCACTACTCTTAAGAAAATCTAGCAGTGGCAGAAGTGAGGGAGTTTTATATCCGTCCTTTCTCTGCGCTTTTACATTTGTTTCATTAGTTGTCAATGCATTTTCCTGTTTACTTGTAAATGAAATAATGTGTTAAAGGAAGGAGATGACATTCATCTTCAGAATGTGTCGTAACGGTAGAAGCAAGAATGCGTTCAGTAGTTAAAGGGTCCACTGGGGGGATTATCCTCCCTGGGACTTCCACTTTAGTTTAAATTCAGAGTATAGCAGTTACATTTTCAGAGTTAACTGTTTTGTAAAAGGCCTCCTTTTGGTTTACATAGATTAATATTCAACACATTGCTTGAGACTCCTATCTGGGAGCCGCTGCAGGCTGCGGTTCAGCCTCAGTTCAGTTTCAGTTCATTTAGCAGATATTTAGGCATCGGAAATTGCCTGCAGGTCAGCCATAGTGCGTCAGCTACTCATTGTAAACACACTGATTGCCTTGGTAGAGTGGGAACTCGCACACAGTGAAGGATGCAGAAGTACTTAAAGGAGCCTTGTAGAAACAATAAGATCAAATGCTTTGGTGCGTGAAAGTGTTTCATGAATCAATTTCGTATGCTAAAGCAAGAACAGAAGAAGCCAAAGACAAAAACGAGGGCTGTGGTGTGTATGACTAATGTCAAAGTCCAGCAAAACGTAGTGCAACCAAATCTTTTTCAGTGTTTACAAAACTTGCTTTATTTTCTTGCGTACGTCAAAGCAAGATGGATTTTTTTTTTACATCCGAACACGTGTCAGATCCGTGTGTCGGTATTGCAGCAGCTGTGCATCCAGCTGGGTCAGTCAGGTCCAACCAACACTAAACTGCTGGCAGTGTTCAGAGGTGGGAGGCCAGCCAAGGATCATGTTTTGGTTTGCTTCACTGCAACTTGTTGGAAGGAGTTCCTCTGAACCTGAACGACAGGTCATCTGTCCCGCCTCTCTGAATGTGACCCGGAAGGACTCGGTCATTTAGCACACATACTCTTTGCCTCCGTTTGGTTATTTATTTTCAGTCACGCAAACAACATTGTTTGGGTGAGGAAAAGATCAGGGTTTGGATTAAGATAGAGGATGTTTGTGGTCATAAACATGGTTGGTGTTAGAGAGAAGTCAGTTTAAAGACACACCGACTATCTGAACGACGTCGGGAAACAAACGGCATTCTACTGCGATGATGTCGGTCCATCCATCCACCCGGGACAACCCACAATTTATCAAACGTGCATCGAATGTGTTGAGTTGTCTGACCTTGAGTGTAACTCAACAAAGATACAGTATGTGGTTATAGAAGACCAGACAAACCAATAAAGATTCACATTTTACAATCTGGAACCAGTGGAAATTACCGATATTATTAACAGATGATCAAAATAGCTCTTGATTTATTTTTTGTCGATCAAGTCATCGATTAATTGTCTGATCGTTTCAGCTCTGCTACAAAATGTAATCATGTACACCTGTACAACTAAAAATGTAAGTTATATGCTAAACAGGTCATTATTGCCTCTGTTAAGTAGGGTATCTATTCAGCTTACGTTTCAGTGCTTGTTGGCAGGTTAACTCAAAAATGAATTCATGGACTTAAATGAAATTAGTTTGGCTTCAGGCCAAGAAAAACCTTTTGGAGCAAATTTCAGCACCTTGGATTTCATGTTGTTTCATTGGTTGTTATGGACATTTGTGTTCGCAGAGAGTTTTGGCTATTTTGTTTTTCCGTCTTCAAATTTAATCCAGTCTTCACTAGAATACATAAAATATATGGATCAACTCCAAAAAAACTACTCTTTATTGGGGGGGATAATCCAAGCCCTTCTGTATGATTGATTCTTGTGATTGTGCAACTGAAACCTTTGTAATTACAGATCTCCAAATCTATACTTTATAGGTTAGGTTCACATTTTGTTCCCTATCACTGACACTGAAATTGCTTCAAATCTTATCAGACCAGTTACACCAACCAATAACCTCTACAGGGTGCATATGAGCATACAGGTTTCATTAAGTGAATTTTGAAATCTAGATCCAGATGCAGATTCAAAACATCATTTTTTTATTAATCATAAATCGTCTTCTTTGTCTTCTTCTTCAGAGTTTGCTTTCTACTTCAGGCATATTGTTGGTACATCAGTCGTTATAGGATATTGTCACACCTATAGTTCAAGGCTGGACAAAAGAGCGGGCACCACACTTGAGTTGTTACAAAAAATAAATTTATTACATATCTAAATTAACATTAACATGAAGACAAACCAAAAACAACCCAGAAAGGGTGGCAGCCTGGGGAAAGAGAAGAACTGGTAAATCTCCATGACAACCTGACACCGGCCGCCAGGCTCCTGCAGGCAGCGGCCGGTCCAGAGAGAGTTGTCACGTTGTGGAAACTATTTCATCCCCTCACAAAACACCAACAGCATGTTCATCAATAAAAGAACAGAACCTCAAACTGGATTTGAAGCCAACTTTATTCAATCTTCTCTGCACTCGCAGCTAATCAGGCATCACACGCTCGTACTCTACGTTCATGTCAGAGAGAGAAAGGCAGTTAGTGCAGAGTGAGCAGATTAAAGAGCAAATGAGAGATAATTGGAGTTTGAACAAAGAGACAGGTGTGCATTGATAGTGGGACGTCCAGTGGAGACCTGAATGAAGACAGAGCAGAACATCGGGGAGAAAAACAGCTTCATTTTCCATCTTTTCACGACTTTAACCACCACTGTTCGTTTTGAATTCTTCGCCTGTTTCTAATTGGATCTGTGGACTCTTTCACCTCAGTGAGGCCAAACTGAGGATGATGCGTTTAACCTTGAGATCTATAATTCATGCTTTGGTAAATTTGAGCTCACAAAAGCAATACTGAAAATATAATTGCATTTTTGATTAAAAACAGACACAATTTAGAGAACTGTGGACTTAGTCTGACCGAATATAATCTGTTTTAGAGCTGGACGAGTGCATCTTTTATTTAACCTTTGCCAGCAGTTACTTTGGGCTGAATCATATTTAATTACCTGTTGGCTGTTTATTGCTTAAGAAAGTTGATTACTAATTTAATCACAAGCCACAGACTCATCAGGTCGCTCTTTTCATGTGCTCCAAACGCGCCCCGGGGAAATCAGTGGCATTCGGAGCAGCTAACAAGGCTGATAATCCATTCAGGTAATGAAACCACACAAACATCCACCTGACCAGCTCTCCTAACATGTCATGTGTCAACATTCCTGATATCCTCAGGACAGCTTTACAAATGTATCTGGGAGTCTGTGTGTGCCGTGATAATTACTGAAACAAGGCTGCCACATCCCACACGTGTCACAAATCGTCACGGCCTGATGAGTTAAAGCCCCGTACAAATTCCCTTAAAGAGATTTACAGGAAGACTTTGAAAGTGAAGTCATAAATTGATGTGTGTATTGGGCCGTGCTCATTTGCACAATTGAAGTGTACCTTCAGATTGTGACTTAAACTTGGCTCATAAGTATATTCGACAAACTCTAGTTGGTCAGATTAAGAAAAAGCTTGTGACAGTTGATGACGCCCGCAGACGGATTTAAAACCATCTTTCTCGACTGGATTCCTCCGGCTGACTTTCAAAAACATGTCATGGTATTATTGTCATAAACATTTAACAAGTAGGGGAGTTTTTTTGGAGGGGGGGGGTTTCAAGCCTTTTCTGAGGACTCAAAACCCATAAAGTTACTGATTTAACAAGGACATTAAACTTATTACCAGTAACTAAAAACACTCAAGTACAAGTACCTCAAAATTCTGTGTGTAATGTCCACCCCGCCAACAGGACCTCTCGCCTCCCCTTTGAACAGAACAAAATACAAACACAGCCTCCTCATAGAACCGGGGTTATGTCCAATGTCTACTATTTATTGATGTCGTTCCTGTGAACCCGTTTACTTTCATCTCCGTGTGAGAGTCGTTCATGCATTTTTCTCTCACTGAAAGTCGCACAAATTTCTTTGGTACTGTGCTCTGTCTGTGTTTCATGAAGGGCAGCGCCTCGTTCACACGGACGCAGCAGAGCAGAAGGCCGACAGGCGAACGTTACTCGAGTTTAAGACGAATATACATATAAAAAAAATTGCGTAATATAAAGTTAAGCTATCAAATGACAAACCTCGACCTCTAACTGTGAAATGAGGGAAATACCTCACATCACTGTACAGAAATACCAATTCTCATTATCACTAATAAAAAGTATTTCAATTTTATCTAACATTCATGAAAATGGATGAAAAACATTTTGGAGATGTAATTCAACTGGAGCAGAGATGTGTGGGAAAGAAAATGTTTCAAAGGGTCATTTGTTTTTCCCTGAACACAAGTGAGACTGAATAAAGATATGCAGCACTTCCACATCAAAACCTTCATAACAGAACTAAAGAAAAGGCCTAGAGCACTAGAGCGTGGACATTATCAGTCAGGTAAAACTATTGGATGTAAAAACTAAACGAAGCTAAAAGAAATGTAATTGTTTATTTAAATTAAATTTGACCAAAGAATATTAAAAGAAAGTGCAAATCCCAAAACAAGCTACGAGGTAACGCTGGAACAGGGAAGGGAATGAGTCAGAGCATGTTTGTTTACTTGTCGTTGTGTGTGTGTGTGTGTGTGTGTGTGTGCGTGTGTGTGTGTGTGTGTGTGTGTGTGTGCGCGAGTGAGTGAGTGAGTGAGTGAGTGAGTGTGTGTGTGTGTGTGTGTGTGTGTGTGTGTGTGTGTGTGTGTGTGTGTGTGTGTGTGTGTGTGTGTGTGTGTGAGTGAGTGAGTGAGTGTGTGTGTGTGTGTGTGTGTGTGTGTGTGTGTGTGTGTGTGTGTTCCTCAGTAAAACGTATTGTGCCAGACAGTGATAGATAATACTACCTGTAGGGGAGATCTGAGCCGGAGGATTGGAGGGAAACCTTTTGAGAGGAGACTCTGAAATTACAATCATTTGTTCTCTCGCTCATCCATCACTGAGAATTGCACTTGGTACGAGTTACATTATGAAAAAAGTCATCTGGGGAGATTACTGCGTGGCCCTAATGCTGTGCAGCACCTCCGAGGCAGCCACGTATTGGATTAGATCGGCCGAGAGCAGAGGAGCCCGCTGCTGTTATCATGACCAGATGTCCAGTTCTGATTCAATAACACATGGCCTTCATCACCGTCACTCCTGAGAAATATGTATTTATAGGGCTTTTTATTTCATCCTGTATTTCAAAACACAAGTGAGTAAACAAAGTGGAGTGTGACATGGTTCTTATTGCCTGAACGCTTACAAGTAGGATGTTGGGATTATCATTACAAAATGACTTCAGGCTGGAAACATCTTGCCAGGAACGGGTGTCCTCAGTGGACTGTGTCCTGCTCTGCTTGTGCCATCTAGTGGTGATATGGACCCAATATGTTCTCCACAGTCTTCTCCATATACACCATTTAGACTTTTTATATTCATACCGTGAGAGGATCAGTTTCATAATAACAAAGTCATTTAATGTGCAAATACTCTAAAATTAAATGTCAGTGGAGTATTGTTTGTGTATGTGTGTAAAACTACTAAACCTCAGTTGTCCTAATTTGATTTTTCCTTTTTGTTTTATGGCCAAAAGTAATTAGACACCTGTTTTTTTTTTTTTTACTGTTTAGCATCTTATTGAAAATATTTACCTGATTAAAGTGACAGTAAATTTGAGCTAAATGGTCAAGCTTGCACTGTTTGTTTTTTTACATCAAACAAAAATGAAACAACAAACCATTGTAGTTTTTGATTGTGTGCATGTAAAATACTTAAAGGTCCAGTGTGTAGGATTTAGGGGGATATATTGAATAGATAATATAATTTAATATTCATTAATTTGTGTATTGTCACCTGAAACTCTGAGCAGGTCGTCTTCCTCAGAGCCAGTTTTGTGACCACTGCAGGTTCTCCGAGACACTTGGGAGGAGACGGTGAAGGTACTCAGTTAGTTGCAGTTTGCAAACTCACCTTTAAATGCCACTACAATACATTTTACACACTGATCTCGGCTGTCTGGATATGTTTATTTAAAACAACTGTTGCTGTATACTTAATATGCACGCAGGTAAAATGGGCTGTAGTTGCTCATTTTGGTTTTTCCGTTGTTTGCATTGTTGATTTGTCTTTTAGACACATTCAGCAAGTTCTTTTCTTATAAAATCCTGAAACCATGATGAGGCATACACTTGCTTTTGACATCCAAATTTCAGCCAGTATCACAGGAAATCAATTCCTTGTTCTTGTGCAAATCATTTGAATCCATCACAGGGATGGCTCACCCCAGCACTCACAATAAAAAATGTAATATGGAGTAATAAAACCTTTTTCAAACTAATGGCCTTGGTCCAAACCATAAAAGCAGCATTAGAGCACTCATCAGGTGGATGCACATGTTTATACTCTGTTACGTTATTACAGCAGGTTACACTTCCAAATAAAATGTTAAAACAAATACAGACTATAAACTTTGTAATATGATCACACACATCTGGCAGCAGCTCCTGTGTTGTTCTACAGAATCACTGAGTTCCTGAACTGAGGAGTCTCAGTCTGCACCTGAGTAATCAACTCATTGGAAACACCTGCCACCGTCAGCTGGAGATCAAAAGGAGCAAACACACACACACACACACACAATGGAGGCAGCTGGATAATAGCTTTGTGACAAATTATCATAATAAATCAAACCTCCACACGGAGAAGACAACATAACAGGTAAGATAAGACTCTAGCTACATGAATTGTAATGTATGAATATCAGACTTCACTAAAACAAATCAAATTTGAAGTACAGCCACCAGATGTGCAAAGCATGACAGTAAAGGAATCCCTCGACTCTTCCTGCGATCATTTATAGAGGTCGGCTTTCTCTTATTCACTCTGTTTAGAAATGTAAAGAGGCTATTGTAAAGAACTCTCTTGCTCCACAGTTATAAAACACTTCCTCAGCGATTTGCATCTCAACCCCATAATTCAAACGGGAAAATGAGCGTTAAAGTCACGTATTTTAATCTGAAGGTCATCTCATCCTTCTCCAACAAAAGCCTTTAGACGAGAGCCATTATTTAAATTCCCCTCAAACGTTCAGCTCGGGGTCTAAACCTGGAATACATCCAGCTTGGCTCATACAGAAGTGCCATATATCTCGTCATTGAATTCGCATTCAATTATAGCTCAATATATCATTTTCATTACAGCCGCCTCCAACGGCCTCCAAATGAGTTTCAAGGCTCTCCTCATGCAAGGTTCATGTTCATTGTTGTTACACAGTTTTTTCATGACTCAAAATAGGCTTTATCACTTATTTAGTCTGTTATTTTGAATCTATTCATTCATGACTTAAACCTTGAATTGAGCTCCACCTTTTGTCCTCAGTTGATTAGGTTTGCAATTTTTTTTTTTTAAAGGAAAATAAAAATCTTGTTACAAAGAAACACAGAACACAAATTTTACCTGAAACTATTAAAAAATATTATTAATCGTCAAGTTAAATAACAAAAGACTAATTACAATCCTCTGCATGGCTCCTGCCACTGATTTATCTGTATGTTTTTTATTTTTTTTATTTTTGCTCCTTTGTTTTGATTTGTCCTTGAAGAAATCTAGAATTAATTTCTCAAACAGTTTCATGTAACATCACAAACTGTCTCGCAGTCCTCAGCACTCGTTCGTTTTCTATTTGCAAAGATGTGAATTTACGAAAAACTAGTTCAGTTCTCTTTTGAGTCATAACTGTAATCTCTGTCAGATATAGAAGCTCCAATAGAAATATGATTATAAATGTACCTTTGACACTTTCACATAGACGTGAAACTTTAGGTTTTCGAGTGGATTTATTCTCACGGCTTTAAAGATTGCAAGGTCACTGAACAACTTATCACACTTTTGTGAAACTTTTAACATTTTGGGAAATATAAGAGTTCAGAGTTCAGAACTCATAGAATGTTTAAGTTTATTTAAAAGACTCCGTGGCGGGGCAGCCAGCTTGTTTCTATCTAAATCAGATAGGGACTCGATGAGGACTTGTTGGTGACGTGTTGTAATTGTAGTCAGCATATCCGTCTGCCTGGGATGTTTCCAGCTACAACGTGAGGTTACCACATTTACCAAACTTGGCAACCTCACTATAACAGCAAGAGTGAAGAAAGCTGCAGTCTCTGCACCTCGTTCCAGCACGTTGCTAGCCTGGAATTATAGAAACAAATTAAATTTGTAAATATTTGGGTCAGGACACTCTGTTCACGATAGTTTTCGAGTCGTTGCAGACTACTTGGTGTAGATATTTGGGTAATGTTGAAACCATCGGAGCAGCCTTTAACCAATTGGCCTTAACCACCGTATGACCTATGTTGTGCGCCAAAACTCACAGGCAGCAAACAACAAAGACCGTCCCTCCAATGCGGGCAGACTGCAACACCATGTTGGTAAATGACTGTTTGTGTTTTTTTGTGTTGTTCTTTTCAGGCGTTCTTTGCTCCACTTTCAATTCCTCAATATTTGCTTGTATTGCTACAACCGTTCATATTGCTTCATCAAGGCCTAGCACTGCTGCTGTTCTTGGAATTACATTTGGAGCCATACCTTGACTTTCTCATCGCACTTGGCGGTCGCTGATTGGTTGATCCTTCAGGGTTTCCAGACTAAAATCACAACAAAGACTGAAACTGCGAGCGATAGGCGGGCAGAGTCCGGCTAGCAGGTTGAATCTTTCTGGAAACTTTTAATCTGCTATAATTGTTTTGGAAAAAAAAAAACTGCCTCCAGGTTTGGGTCAGCATCTGTAATCATTTTACAGATGCTTTCTTTCCAAACAGATGTTCTGTTTTGCAGGTACGAGGAATGTGTGGCCTCCATATCAGCCACTGAGCGGGTTTTGTTTGTTCATGATGAAAATGGATCTGTGTGCAGCGGCGGCACACCTTCACGTATCGTAGCTCCGTTTTCTCACTAGAGCAGCTTCGCTAATTAGAATGATTGTTAGCCTCTTTAATTGGCTCTGCCAGCAGCAGTCTCAGGAGTCACAGGATGCTCACGGAGGTAATTGTATGGGAGACAGACAAAGAGAGTTGATGATGTATCCTCACAAAACTTACCAAAAAGAAACTTCACTACATAGGCCCAATAATGGGCTTCCTATCTTTTTTCAATTATAGAACCTGAATGGGGACGGTAATGAAGACTTAGTGCACAAACCAAAGCTGTGTGTACCACAGTAAAGTTATAAAAACTTAAACAAGTTCTGGGACACCATTAGGGAATCATTTAAATTATGACAAACAGCGTTTTACATGAGGCATGTTTTCATATTTAAGTTTTGATTGAACTTTGTGCACGTTCAATGGGGATTTTCTGAGACACTAAATAGCTTTTCATTGACCTTCTGAAACTGAATATACATGTTGTGTGATGATTAAGTGTGCATTACCTGAGTGAAACAAACAACCAATGATTGAATTTTTTATATTAACGTTACAAATTGGTTGCTCAAAATTGTGTTTGTGAACAGCATCATAATTATGTTTGACCTTTTCATTATGTTGACTCCTTTTATCTTTAGTTCCCATGTTTCATTGCCACAACAAAGAAATTAAATTGTGTGAAATTCCTCTGAAGTGCATTTAAATTCCCTTCCAGACCTTTGACTTGTTTCTGACTTGTCTATCACTCTGGCTAGAATCTCTCCTCAGGCCGACCACCTGGAAAACGTTTGTGACAAACACGGAGATGTGACGTGTGAAGGGCTCTCAGGGACCAAAGCTCAGGACCGCAGGCTGTATTTTAGAAGCACTGGAGCCAACAACAGGTAAACACGCACACATTAAACATTTTGACATATGAAAATGTTCGAGAACACTTTTTTTTTTAAGGATTATTTAAACAAGCAACATTTGATTCAGCTCACTTTATTATGGCACTTTGTACATATCAGGTTACAAACTCAACATTCTGGGTTCCTCGGTTCATACAATACATAAAATGATCAAGAAGAACATTTATCTTAAGTTTTCTCAACCAGCGTAGGTCATTGGCTTTGTAAACTATCGGTGACCTCAACTCTATATTTCCTGATTGGTTTCCTCTCATTTGATTCATCTTATTACAGCATTGGTTCAAATTTTTTCAACTCTTAGTTGATACTAAGGAAGAATTCTTGGGTGTTACGATCCATACTGGAGGTGAATTGATGCCTTTTTTTCACTGAAGCACAATTTCAACATCAACATTATTTTTCTGTATGAAAATTACTATACCTCAGCTGCAGCTAATATCAGGAGTTTGAAATAGCTAAAGTCTTCCTTTTAGCTTTTTTTTTTATTTTAAAAACCTCTTGTTTTAACAGAAATTATACCTCTCTGAGCTGCTGCAGTGTCATACCACTTTAACTTTGGGAGACATAGCTCTCCTTCTGCAGACATATTAGCTCAGACTAATTGTTTGAATGTGGAGTTTGCGCCCCATTACTTCCATTAATGTTGTGCATGAAAGAGATCTTTTCATAACCAGAGGTGGAGAGAAAAAATTGCAACCAAGAACATACTGTGAATTTTCTGAAAAATGTGAACCTATCATTTTACTAATGCTAGGATATCATCCTAGCATTAGTAAAATGTGTGTGTGTGTGTGTGTGTGTGTGTGTGTGTGTGTGTGTGTGTGTGTGTGTGTGTGTGTGTGTGTGTGTGAATCATATTTAAGTGTCAGGCTTTTAATTTGAAATAGAGCTACACGTAACATTCATCTTCACAATTAATCTCAGTAATTTTCTTGTTTTAACTATAAGAAATTTGGATTTTAAAATTCCAATTATCAAAAACCAAAAGTGACAGCTTGATTTTAGTTTTTCCAAACAAAGGTCCATAACCTAGACTTTATAATTTTACTATCAAATAATGCAAAGAAAAGCTGCAAAACATATAATTAGGAAGTTAAAACGGGTGAGTTTGTGACTTCAGCTTGATAAATGAATAAATGGATTAATTGGTTCGGCTCCAATTCAAAATCTGCGGATATTACGTCTCACAACCCAACACGACCGCTCAGGAAAAAGACATGAAGTACCCACCCCTCCTTCTGCAGTCCAAAATACAGATATGTGCAAGTAAACTGTACAAAATCCATTCCTGTCCGTAAAAGGAGCATCGTAAGTTGGCGTACGTGAACACACACTGTGACATCCATCCACACACACTGATGTGGGTTCCCAGGGATTCAAGGTTACATTGAAGTGCTACGAGATCTTTCGTTGGCACACAAGGAGTAACATTTACAATATTTACATCTGAGATTAAATAAGCAGTTGTCATGCGTTTCCTAAAGTCAAACAGTTTTTGTAGAAAATAAACTTCTCACATTCCATTTGGATATCATTATGTTTCTGTTCCTGTGTGGAAATCACGGTTTAGCAAAAACAGCATGTTAGTGTCAAATGGCATTCACTTAACTCGGTAGGTATTTGTTGTTCTGTCGAGTGTGTGATAGGTTCTATTACTGTACAGGATGCATGAGCAGTAGGAAGAAACAAAAAGCATTCTGCAGTTGGCATTAAGTTGAATAAAGCTGTAAAACTTTAAAAAATAAATAAAAAGAATCATGCTACCAAAAAGTACTCCAACAGGAGTCACGATAAAGCTGACTGACTGGGCAATCCTCTGAGTGGGATCCCAAACCTGACACGCTCAGCTAGAGAGTGTGACAGGATGGGAATAAAAACATTTGGGTTTGGCTTTATTTTACAGGTCCCGTATTTTCTAACTAATTTCCCCCAAAAAACTGCTGATATTTGGCTTTAAATTACAAGGATACTTCCACAAAAGTGCTACGCCATTTGGTAATTATAATGGTATTTAAGAAAGTGAAAGTTGCTACTTGCAAATATAATTTTTTTTTCTTAAACTGGAATATAATGTCAGTCCGCCAGACTGTAAAGTGTCAGTATCACGTTGTGTCACACCACGTGAAAAGTACATGCATGTGGTGTAGGCACCAAAAACTGTGGTTAGATTCAGATGGAAATCATAGTTTGGGCTCAATACATAAATTTGACATGCTTAAAGTATTAACGCAATTTTGTAATATTTATGTATGTAAAACTTGCTTTCCTTACTTAAAAGAAATCCACGCTGACATTTGTAGGTATTTAAACTGTAGCAACTCCCGCTTTCTTCATTCCAAATTGCGTTTTTTGAAAATATCTTGGTAATTTACAGCTAAATAACAGCTAATCTTTGGTAGTTTACAGGAGATTAGTTAGTTAATTATGAAACCCATTAAACAAAGTATCACTAGCACTTTTTAAACTACAAACTTGCATCCATTCTTTGTCCTTGAAGTCAATAAATAAAATATAAAATATGACACAAAATAGTACGTGATCATTGCAAGTAAAACTGTGACTTTTGTGTAATTAACCGTCGACTTGCTGCAACACTGAGGTATTCCTCTGGCATCCTCCTCCCTTTGGTGCCTCAGTTTGTGGCCGGACCGATCAGCCGTGTGTCAGTCAGGAAGAGGGAGTCCGGCAGACTCCTCGGCTGGCCGGCAGATCTTCGGGTGGGGACGGGTTTCAGCTCGTTTGGAGAGGACCAGTGCAGGATTCGTGTGAGCGGACTGTGAAGTTCCTCTGGAAGGGTTTGGGGAGGGAGGTGAGCTGTTATGTTTAGGTCCGCACCCAGCTGAGAGGCACCCAGAAGGACTCTCGCTCCAGCCGTTCCAAAATACCTCGCAGTTCTGAACAACAACTGGCCGAGTCCTCCTTGATCAGGACCCGGTCCACCAGGTGTCCGTACTGCTGATCGATCTGAATGGCAGACTGACGCATCTCCTGCAAGTCTTCATCCTGTTGAAGAAAGTAAAATGAAGGAACCATTTTTTGTATATGATTCATCCTCTACAAAATGTGGCTTCTTAAATGTTCAGATTCTTCTATGGACTGATATTTGCAAAACATAAAGCCTGGACCTGTTCTTCCTCTTCAACAATGACCAAAATTCTGCATTCAGCTTGTGTCAAAAATATGCACCCAAACTTAATGGCAGCGTCATGTCTCACAAATTGCCATATGCCAATTATATGGTCTTACATGGGTCTCATAATTTGTAAATTGGCTGAAAGGTTTCAAGGCAGAACTGTGACTGGTGACTACTGAGTTTTCCAGTTGTGATAGGAAGCATATTATGGACAGATATGTCTCATGTTGCTGTTAAATCATTCATTTTCTATAATGTGTTGTGATTGATAACACAGCCAGGTTAAAAATCGGAATAAACTGAATTCTTTGGCCAGTTTCCAAGCTTTACACCTGCAGCACCTTTTTCAGTTGGTCCAGTTCATGTCTGGTAAATATATAATTTACCAGCTGCCTGATCATTATGATGTGGTTGCATATTTCCAAGAATTGTCTCACTGCTCCATTTAACAGTGTGCTGTGTTTACTAATGCACTCTGGACTATGGAAAGATATTCATAAACAATATCTGCACTCCAAGTTTAGGCAAAATAAACCTTCTAAGCAAATTAGGAAAAGCTTAGAATTGGTGCACAGCTATTATTGTTAAAACAGGACTTAAATCAGGTGTTTTTTCAGGGGGAGGACTCACTGTGATGCGGCCATGCTCGCCGCCTCCTGGTGAGGTGGCTGCACTGCGGCGACGTCTGCTCTCAGGAACTCGAGGTTTGACGAATATAACGTACGGCTTGAACTCGGCCGTCCGCAGCCTCCTCAGGGCCTGCAGGGGTGCAAGAGTTACATCCAACGGGTCAGAGAGAGGACGTGAGGGGACGAAGTCACCGGTGACGTCAGACTCTGCTGAGTGAGCAGATCTGATGCGACTGCCTTCCACTCATAGTAAAGTGCTTCTGCCTATAGACTCTAACTCATCGTGACATGTTATGATCGTACTCTGACATCTTTAGATGAACATTAAACCAGATCTGTAACGTGACCTTTACCTCCGGCTGCACATCGACTACACACATCTTATTCTTGGCTTGTATGGAGCGGATCGCCTCTATACTGGTCCCGTATTGGTTCTCCTTGTACTCCCCGTGCTCTATGAACCTAAGGAGCAGAAACAAAACCTGTAATTCAGAAAGAAATCCTCCATGTTTACACACAAAACAACGAAGCATCGGCAGAAACCGACTTGTTGTTCAAAGCGTCTGCGTCAAACTGATGTTTGGTGACAAAGTGGTACTCGACACCGTCCTTCTCGTGAGGTTTCTTAGGCCTGGTCGTATCTGTGGGGACATTAAAGAGGAGTTCAGTGGCCTGTGTAGTGTATTGTTGGTCCACTTATCAGTATTAATGGTAGAAATATCACTTATGTGCAATATACAATATATCCTGAGCAATTTACAATTAACAATATATTTTTATCACCTACATGCAATAATCATTATTGCATAATTATTCAGAAATATTTATACTGACATATAGGTCAAAGGTGTTTTTATTTATTAAATGTACATAGCGTGCGTTTGTGTTTGTATTTATACATTGGTCTTTTATTTTTTACATTTTGGAAAAAAAATATATTTTGTTTTTATTGTACGTGTATTTTTTCATTTTTGTTCTCTTTTTCTATCTGTATTCTTAAACTGCTGTGATGACAAAATTTGCTAAATTAAAGAAGTCTTATCTTATTTCGTATTCTAAAAATGTTGAGTGACTCACGTGGTACAGCGACTGCATAACGATGGGGGTTTTCTGCAATCACCCGCTGTTTGAGTTCATTGATCCGTGCTCCAAGAGATCCTTTGGATGTGTAAGAAAGAGAAAAATCCTCATCAGTTTCTGTAACGCATGCTTTAATCCGCTAGATGTCACTGTCCTCACAGGAGACCATTTCGTTCTCCTCAGTGGTTTAGTCTTACCGATCAGAACCACCAGACGGGGCCTTTCGTGGGACCTCTGCTGGTAGCGGGTCACCTCCTCGTAGGTCAGGAAGTCGGGGTCTCCGGGGTCGGAGCCCTCTCCCGATGACCCCTGTCTGTCCTTACGACTCAGCCGGAAACTCCTCCGTAAACCAGCTACGGCGGAGCAATAGATGGGGAGGAACAGAAAACATAGAAAGGCCAGATTTATGTACAAGGAAATTAGAGAAGTTATAGCTTTACACAGTTATTAGATAAATGCAGTTAACAAATATGGAGATTATCATGCATTAAAAAACCTTTGAAACAGTGCACGTGGATAAAAAAAAATAGCTCAATCTTATCTGAAGTGAAAAATACTTGATGGTGCCACATGTCAGTAGAACTTTGAGCCAATCAGATGTCAGATGCTTCCAATAAAAACTGGATCACATGCAGCTGACAGTAAACATTGAGTAAAATACTGGAAGTTTAAGAATGAAACCGACTGATGTTCTGCATCAAACAGGACATTTTCATAACAGTTCAAAACAGATTTCATTGACCCAAGGTTAATATAATGTTCCAAATAAGGCATGCTGCTTTCAACAAAGGTGCTGAGGCGGGACAGACAGGACAGCCTGGCCCT